>NC_135535.1:98440204-98751276 GCF_045843805.1 Urocitellus parryii | reverse complement strand
ACGATTCTTGGTTGGAGCCCATTGTCTTTCAGTGTTTGAAATATGTTATTCCAGGATCTTCTAGCTTTCAGAGTCTGTGTTGAGAGATCAGCTGTTATCCTGATTGGTTTACCCCTAAATGTAATCTGCTTTCTTTCTCTTGCAGCTTTTAAAATTCTCTCCTTATTCTGTATGTTGGACATCTTCATTATAATGTGTCTAGGTGTGGATCTCTTATGATTTTGCACATTCGGCGTCCTGTAGGCTTCTAGGATTTGGGATTCTGTCTCAATCTTCAATTCTGGGAAGTTTTCTCGTATTATTTCACTGAATAGACTGTTTATTCCTTTGGAATGGAGCTCTGTGCCTTCCTGTATCCCAATGACTCTTAAATTTGGTCTTTTGATATTGTCCCATAATTCTTGGATGTTCTGCTCATGGTTTCTTAGCAGACTTGCTGAGCTGTCTATGTTCTTTTCCAGTTGAAATACTTTGTCTTCATTGTCTGATGTTCTCTCTTCTAAGTGATCTACTCTGCTGGTAGTATTCTCAATTGAGTTTTTAAGTTGGTTTATTGTTTCCTGCATTTCTAGAATTTCAATTTGTTTGTTTTTTATTACCTCTATCTCCCTGTGAAATTGATCTTTGACTTCCTGGATTTGTTTGTCAATGTGATCTTTCATTGTCTGATTTTGCTGTCTAATGTCTTCCTTGAGACTCCAGATCATCTGAAGCATATATATCCTGAACTCTTTATCTGATATTCCATCTGTTGCAGCTATTACCTCTTCTAAAGTTGAGTTGACCTGCATTGCTTGTGGTCCTTTCTTTCCTTGTCTTTTCATACTGCCCGCGTTTCTTTCTGCTTGGTGCAACTGTTGTGTTTTGAAATTTACCCCCTATTTATTTATGTTGCTCTTGTATACTTGAAAAGTCTCCCTTGCAGGTGCGGGCGGCGGCTGTGCCCCTACTCCAATTGGGGTGACGTGTCTATCACGCTGGCGGCTCTCTGGGCCTGTTCCGGGAGTGGAAGGCGGCTCTGCTCTGTCCCTATTCCAATTGGGGTGTCGTGACTACAATGCTGGCAGATCGCTGGGCCTCTTCCGGGCGTGGGCGGTGGGATTGGCTGGCGGGATTCCACCTAATGGCAGTCCCTAACCTCCCTGCTTGCTAATTAATGGCTTCTCTGAGGCGCCACGCCTTCTGTAGCTGCGGGGCAGGCCGCGCGAATCAGTTGGCCTGGATCTCCGGGGTCCTGCTGCTGGCTGTTTTGATGTTACAAGCTGTTGGAGAGTGGTGGTGTATTCTTCAGCTTTCCCGGATGGTGGCCACTGACTGCCTGGATGGAGTGTCCGCTGTTTTGATGTTGCACTCTGAAGGAGAGTGGCGGTGTATCCTTCAGCTTTCCCGGATGGTGGCCGCTGACTGCCTCGGTGGAGTGTCCGCTGTGGGGGATGGGACTGTACCGCTTTCTTCCCCTTCTGAGAACCCGAGCTCGGCCCAAGGGTCCGTGTGGGCTTGGCTGGTGGGATTCCACCTAATGGCCTTCCCTAACCTCCCTGCTTGCCAATTAATGGCTTCACTGAGGCGCCACGCCTTCTGTAGCCGCAGGGCAGGCCACGCGAATCAGTTGGCCTGGCTCTCCGGGCCCTGCTGCAGGCTGCTGGGATCCCTGGCACTCTATCACTTTGATTTTTTCTGCTTGCCCCTCCCCCAGCGCTGGCTAGCCAGGTTTCCTTTTGGCTGCTACTGGGAGGAGGGGTTGGAGGTCAGGTGTCTCTGGTTTCCCCCTAGCCTGTATGGAGGCTCAGCTTGATACTCCCTCTCCCGGCAAGCCTAGGAGAGATTTTATGCGAATTCCCGCTGTCTGGGGGGTGAGCTGAATGACACCGACCTGTTTTGATGTCGCACTCTGAAGGAGAGTGGCGGTGTATCCTTCAGCTTTCCCGGATGGTGGCCGCTGACTGGCTCGGCGGAGTGTCCGCTGTGGGGGATGGGACTGTACCGCTTCCTTCCCCTTCTGAGAACCCGTGCTCGGCCCAAGGGTCCGTGTGGGCTTGGCTGGTGGGATTCCACCTAATGGCCTTCCCTAATCTCCCTGCTTGCCAATTAATGGCTTCACTGAGGCGCCACGCCTTCTGTAGCCGCAGGGCAGGCCACGCGAATCAGTTGGCCTGGCTCTCCGGGCCCTGCTGCAGGCTGCTGGGATCCCTGGCACTCTATCACTTTGATTTTTTCTGCTTGCCCCTCCCCGAGCGCTGGCTAGCCAGGTTTCCTTTTGGCTGCTACTGGGAGGAGGGGTTGGAGGTCAGGTGTCTCTGGTTTCCCCCTAGCCTGTATGGAGGCTCAGCTTGATACTCCCTCTCCCGGCAAGCCTAGGAGAGATTTTATGCGAATTCCCGCTGTCTGGGGGGTGAGCTGAATGACACCGACCTGTTTTGATGTCGCACTCTGAAGGAGAGTGGCGGTGTATCCTTCAGCTTTCCCGGATGGTGGCCGCTGACTGGCTCGGCGGAGTGTCCGCTGTGGGGGATGGGACTGTACCGCTTCCTTCCCCTTCTGAGAACCCGTGCTCGGCCCAAGGGTCCGTGTGGGCTTGGCTGGTGGGATTCCACCTAATGGCCTTCCCTAACCTCCCTGCTTGCCAATTAATGGCTTCACTGAGGCGCCACGCCTTCTGTAGCCGCAGGGCAGGCCACGCGAATCAGTTGGCCTGGCTCTCCGGGCCCTGCTGCAGGCTGCTGGGATCTCAATGGTGATTCTTAATAACAAAATGACATTGGAAGGAAACTAGAAGTGGTTTAGTCTTATTAAAATGATAAAATTCAGTCTTACAAGGTAAAGAATTTGATCTTTTAAGTAACTGTCCTTAGAATCAATTTTTGGTTTCATCAAGATAATTTATTTTGCTTCATATGGTGTTCTGTGAAGTCCTTGATTTCTTAAGAAAAATGAGTTTTCTTAATGGTAAGACACCTCAGTTCTTATGTTACAATTACATAGCCCTACATGTATGACTTACAGTATTTTGTTGCAAATAACAATACTTTGGTATTGTTTGATAGTGAGCTCTGATTTTATTTATTCAAGTATTCTTAACATTTGACATTTTGACCTGTTCCCAAAATTAAATTTTTGGGGCTCAATCTAATTTTGGGAGATTCCAGAGTGCTCTTGAAATATCACTAAAGAAGGTATTTTTGTCTTATAAAAAGAGAGAGAGACTGCACCTTGCCCGCTGGCGGACCCTCCAGTGGCTGTGTCCTGTCCAGCCCGTGCTGGGGACCCTGGCCACCAACTGGTGGGCCCTGGCAGTGTAGGAGCAGGAAGTGGCGGCTGAGTCATTGAGCAAATCAAACCAGATGTCAATGGTGCTGTTGTCAAGACCAATGCTAATGCAGAGAAGACAGATGACGAAGAGAAAGAGGACAAAGCTGCCCAGTCTTTACTCAACAAGCTGATCTGAAGCAACCTTGTGGATAACACTAACCAAGTGGAAGTCCTGTAGCAATATCTGAACTCCCCTCTCTACTCAGTGAAGTATTTTGAAGAGCTTTGACTAAAACCACAGCTTCTCCAAGGAATCTATGCCATGGGTTTCAACCGTCCATCCAAAATCCAAGAGAATGCATAGACTCTGATGCTTGCTGAACCCCCACAGAACTTGCCCAGTCTCAGTCTGGTACTGGTAAAACAGCTGTCTTTGTGTTGGCTATTCTCAGCCCAGTAGAACCTGCAAACAGATATCCCCAGTGTCTGTGCCTCTCCCCCCACATATGAGCTCACCCTTCAAACAGGAAAAGTGATTGAACAGATGGGCAAATTTTACCCTGAATTGAAGCTAGCTTATGCTGTTCGAGGCAATACATTGGAAAGAGGTCAGAGGATCAGCGAGTAGATTGTCATTGGTACTCTGGGGACCATCCTGGACTGATATACTCCAAGTTCAGGTTCATTGACTCCAGAAGGATCAAGGTGTTTGTTCTGGATGAGGCTGACGTGATGATAGCCACTCAGGGCCACCAAGATCAGAGCATCCGTATCCAGAGGCTGCTACCCAAAACTGCCAGATGTTGCTTTTCTCTGCCACTTTTGAAGACTTTGTGTGGAAGTTTGCCCAGAAAGTGGTCCCAGACCCCTAATATTATCAAACTGAAGCATGAGGAGGAGACGTTGGACACCATCAAGCAGTACTACATCCTGTGCAATAACAGAGATGAGAAGTTCCAGGCCTTGTGCAACCTGTATGGGACCATCACCATTGCACAAGCCATGATCTTCTGCCATACCTGCAAAACAGCTAGTTGGTTGGCAGCAAAGCTCTCAAAAGAAGGCCACCAGGTGGCTCTGCTGAGTGGAGAAATGATGGTGGAGTGGAGGGCTGTTGTGATTGAGCGCTTCCGAGAGGTCAAAGAGAAGGTTCTGGTGACCACCAACGTGTGTGCTCGTGGTATCGATGTTGAACAAGTGTCTGTCGTCATCAACTTCGATTTTTCTGTGGACAAGGACGGGAACCCAGACCACCAGACCTACCTGCACCGGATTGGACACACTGGTCGCTTTGGCAAGAGAGGCCTGGCCGTGAACATGGGTGACAGCAAGCACAGCATGAGCATCCTGAACAGAATCCAGGAGCATTTTAATAGGAAGATAGGAAGATTGAATATAGATGATTTGGACGAGATTGAGAAAATAGCCAACTGAGAAGCTCTACCAGCTACTGGTGCCCGCCCTTGGGGCTGCCTCTGCCCAGGAGACGAGTGTTTTCATGGCACAGGCCTCAACTGTCACCACAAAGACAAAGGCATGAGGAGGGAAACTACCTACCTCATTTTCAATTACGTTTGGACTTGACAAAAAAAATTGCAAAGGATGAGAGATGGTAGAAAAATTGTTTACACCACTGTGGAAGATTAGGCGTGAATACACAGAAATTTACCTTTTGGAAATTGTGGCAGTGTTTTGGCCAGCATTTTTCTCATCAGTACTTAATCTAGATATTGTGATTAAATACTTATCCAGGATCCCCTGCAGAGAAATCCCTGCCTGTTCTCTGGCTTGGACTGTGGGGTCCAGCCTCTAGCCCATGTGGAAATGACAGAATAGAAGTGAAGAGGGGTTACGGAAGGAGATGATGCCCACAGTAGATAGGAGTTATTCCTCGACATGGTATCTGGAGGCTGCCATGAGGCAGCAGAGGCGGCCTGTGAGCTGCTTCTTTGGACTGACTTGGTGTCAAATAGCTCATCTGCATGTTGCCAGCTGCACTGTCCTAATGCCCACACTAGGAAGGTATTTGCTGTGATGGACAAAAATGCCAGCCTCAGGGTTTTGTTTGCAGGCTTGTGTCTCAGGATCAGCATCAGCCCTTTTCAGCAGGTTTGATCTGTGTTTGGTGTACATTGGATTATTGGTGGGTCCTTTGCTTGTGCTTGGGCAAGTCCTGTGGAGAAGTCACCGTGGAGAAATGGTGGTAGACGTAGCTTGCCACAAAATTTGGTTTCACAGGCACTTGCAACATCTTTTTTTTTTGTGTTGCCTTGATCCTAGCCCAAGCAAATAAAAGGTGGTCTGGGATTTGGATTCTCAGTGAAAATTGTGGTTCAGGTTTCTAATGGCCAGCCTTAAGGCAGCTTCAGCAATAGTCACAAATTCTTTCTTTGCCTCCAGATACCAGAAGTTTTGTCAGATCTGAGGAATAATTACAGATATTTGGCATCTTGATTGTAAAGAGGTTCTGAACATCTGTGTTCCCAGTGCCTAGAATATACCAACAGGTGCAACCGAGGGACTAGATGGCCTACAGCCATTCATCTATCCAAGGCACGAGTAACTGCCAAGCCTCCGATGCTTTCCTTAATCTGACATTGTGGAAAGACTGACAGACTGCCAATTTTGACACATTCTCCTGTGGGTACTTGATGGTGTAGTTTTCTGTGTACTGCTGGTCAACGTTGACCAATCATAGGAGTCGCGTAAGAAGAAAATAGAAGTTATAGTCCCCTGAAGTTCTGTGGACCAACTTTGGAATAACTAAAAACAAGGACAATAATTAAAGAAATATATAAACTGCTCACTAGGCTGCAGGCCGACTCCACTCCTCACGATAGGTATGACTCATCTACTATTGCAGTCCCAAGTCTGAGAAGGAAAATAGGAAATGGTGTGCAGCTGATTCTTCAATAGTAGGAGTAAATGAGTTTCTGGTGGAAGTGTAGATCAATAGTTCTTAACTTGGGGTCTTAGACCTCTGAGAATTCACTGGCCGGGTTTCATGGAGTCTATAAAATATATGCATTTGTTTGAGTTTAAATACATTTTCTTGGGGAGACTCCCAAAGGATGATGCATCTTTTAAAAAGCCTAGACACTCCCTATTATAGATGGTTCTGGAACGTTACTCCAGTGTAACTGTGGATCATATCCCTTCACAGTCCATATTTATTCCTGCCAGTGCCTGTCTCCAGGGCTCAGTGGTCCACAGCTGCTTCTGTGACCTTGTGCAGCCTGGATACCTCAGTGATATAAAAAATGTATTGCACTTAGTTAATTTTGGCCCCCAGGGATTCTTTTACTGATTTTATTTATGGAATGAAAAACTGTGACCTAAAAGAGAGAAACTCAGGAAAGAAAATTTTGGTCCAGTAGAAACTACTGGATGTTCATTATCCATAAACAATGGATTTTATGAGGATTTTTTGTGTCACTTATCGGCTGTGTGCATAAGAACAAATCACTTGTTGATATATTCTTTCTCGGTGTTAACTAAGATGTGTTCTTATTCATGAGTGTGCAAAGGAAACAGCATCTTTTTGGTTACTGTTATTAGTAATAAGTGAGGACTCACATGTTATTTCTTAGGCTAGTTATAGTCTGGTATTATGGGCTTGGAGATAGGTCTTCTCTTTGTCATTCCCATCTTGTTTCTTATTTAACATGTAGAATATTCCATATAAATATCAATGGTGACCAGAAGGTAAGGATTTCTGAGGATTGAGAAAGTTTTGTGAAGCAATGGAGCTTGCACACAAGAGAAAAGCAAGATTCCAAGTGACGAGAAGAGTACCCTAGGTAGGGGAAGGGAATATTAAGACTAATGCAGGGCTGGGGCTGTAGCTCAGTGGATACAGCGCTTGCCTTGCAGTTGTGAGACCCTGGGTTCGATCCTCAGCACCACATAAAAATAAACAAAAGATATTATTTCCATCTACAACTAAAAAACAAAAAAGACTAAAGCAAATTCACCAGGATGATGGAAGTACACTGGAGAGGCAGGGAGATGAGTAGCCTAGCTATGTGCGTAGAGAAAAGTCTCTTCAGAGAGAAAATGAAGATTTGATTGTTTAAACAGTGTCTTAGTCCATTTGTGCTGCTACATCAAAATACCTGACTGTGTAATTTATAAAGAACAGAAATGTATTTATCACAGTTCTGGAGGCTGGAAAATCCAAGATCAAGGAGCCAGCAGGACTGACTGATGTCTGATGAGGACTGCTCTCTTCCTCCAAGATGGTACCTTGTTTCTACTCTTGAGGGAAGGACACTGTGTCTTCACATGGTAGAAAGTATGGAAGGGAAAGCAAGTGTTCACTTTAGCCTTGAGCTCTTCTGTAAGGATGCTTTGACTCTCCTAAAGGTCACACCTACACCCGTCCCTCTACTGGGATTGAACCCAGGGCACTTTACCACTGAGCTACATCTCTAGCCCTTTTTATGTTTGAGACAGAGTCTTGATAAATTGCAGAGGCTGACCTTAAATTTGGAATCTTCTGGCCTCTGTCTCCAGAGTGACTAGGATTACAGATGTGTACCACTGTCCCTCTCAAGGTTACAACTTCTTAAAACTGTTGTATTTGGAAATTAAGTTTCAACCTGAATTTTGGAGAGGGCACCATCATTTAAACCATAGTAAATGGTGTTTGAACTTAGTGCTAAATTTCCATAGATTCTTAAATTATAAAAGGGAAATGATGAAATTGTTTTTTGAGAAGAATTTGTCTAGCAGAAATACCCAGGATACTGAATATATTGGAGGTAGAAAATGCTGACAGCTAAGCCAGATTTTACTGCATCTGTCCCATCACACACCCAGTGCTGAGATGTCATTTGGCCGTGTGGAAAACATAAAAGAAGGAGTGCACTGGGGAAATGGAGGAAGAATGGTAGGCCTTAACACCTTGTTATTCCAAGAAGGATCCGTGGTTCATAAAATATTCACTGCACAAAATAATCTGAAGAAATTCACAATGAGGGTGTGGAAAGAACAGATTGCATTAGAATTGAATCCCTGTCGTGTATGATGCCAGGCCTGTCACCTTTATAAGAGGGCTGATCCCTCCTTCACCACACCGCCCAATGTGTTGTTACATGACTGTTTTTTTTTTTTTGCTTGAGAATAAATGTTCCTTATTCTCTCTGTGTGTGTGTGTGTGTGTGTGTGTGTGTGTGTGTGTGTGAGAGAGAGAGAGAGAGAGAGAGAGAGAGAGAGAGAGAGAGAGAGAGAGAGTAAACTAATTAGGAATCACTGGGCTTATATTCTCAGCTGTGTTTTTGACTGAGGCAAGAGTATATTGAGTTTGAGGTCATATTTGGCGCTAGAGAATGACCTGGACTCAAAAAATAAATGATCTATTAGGATTATTTGCTATATTAAAATTACACGAGAAATAAGAAATGGTGTTTTATCTTCACTGAGTTATATAAATGATGTGATTAATGTGTGGCTAAGAAATTGAAGTTCCAAAAGCCTAATGTGTCCTGCTGCAATATTACCACTTATAATTCTACTATATTAGCTTGATGACAGTCCAGATTCTGCAAGAAAAAAGATAGATCTTAACATCGGGTTTGAGGACTCAAAATTCACTTGCCTTTGAAAAATGTATCAAACTTTCATTACACAACATTTTGTTACATTCCTTCATTCCTCCAAATTACAAGAGCATCATCAGTACATGTATTCTGAAATAACTTTTAAAAATTGCATTTGTATAATGCAATCCAAGGAAGACCAAGAATACTGAAAATGTTTTCCTGGTAACTGGCTTGTGGATAAAGATAGAGGGGAGCTTTCTGGAAGCATTCATGAGAAGGGGTCCGGGATGTTCTTGTATCGTGTCCATGACCCTCCAAGTCCAGACTCTCCAACCCCAGAAAGAGAGACAGCAATCAGAAATCATGTGCTAATTATTTTATTGGTATAGAGAAGAGGCTGTTGTGACTGTATGGTCCAAAGGCACAACTTCCTGAAGGACATCATCTTCTCATTCACTTTCTGAAACAAAGAAACAAGGAAGGTTATAGGGAAGATGTGGCGTGCAGGAGGCTTCTGATCCCTTGCTGCCGTCTCTGAAGTAAGGTAGGTGAGAGCCCAGCTCCTTTCCCTCTTCCCCTTCTCATTCCCTATTTCTTTTTGTTCACTCTGGTTAGGCACCTAGCACATAATATCGTTGTGTACACAGTAAAGAGATGAAGATTATTCATTTATTGCTTATCTTTGAGTTGCTATTGAAAATGATCAAAGATATATTTATAAAGCAGGTCACTGAAACCTATAACTATAATAGGGGAGCAAGCCAGTTTTAGAATCTTAAACATGGCCTGATGAGCAAAATTTTGGCATAGTAACACAGTGGAACAAAAATAATAGAGAAAGAGGAGGATGAGCAAGAGAAAGAGGAGGAGCAAGAATAAGAGGAAGAGAAGAATATTTAGAAATTAAGAAAAATGAATTTAGATGTTAAGACAGAAATTTAGAAAGTGAGAAAGAAAGAAGAAAATAAAGAGAGAAAAGGAAGAAAGGGGGGAAGAAGAAATTAAAGGAAGGAAGGGAAAAAGACACTAGAAAGATGCACATATCTTCAAAAACAGTATGGAAAATTTTCTGAACTATGATGTTTGAAATCAGCAACATATATATCTGCATGTAACTGATGGTATCATTTGTAAGAAAAAAGTGTCGTGATTATATGTGATTAAATGTTTCCAGGAGGATATTCAAATGAATTGATGAAAGAGACTTACATCCAAATAAATATGGAGTAACATATGATATGCCTGTTAGATACAGCTACTGAACTTTAATTCAGCCATACTTTTTATGATGCAAGCATAGATTCATTTGCAAGTAAGCATTTAAAAATCTACGCTTGGAGGCACAGAATGCGTTAATTTAGAATGTATACTGGACTGACAGGGCTTTTGGGAGATAGAACTGAGCAGAAAAGTCAAGTAGAAACAGGAAATGAAAAGCCATTGGAGTGTGAGCAAGGAGACAGAGGATGCAAGGGAGAAAGAGTACTGCTTTGATTCTACAAAGAAACACAAGTAAATGTGGGGAAAGGGGCATTTGATGCAGTCCTTCTCAAAATCAAAATGTCCTTGGAGAACTTAAATGGGTCAAGTATAATACTCAAGAATACCTGAATCTAGACATTTAGAAATGGGTTCCATGACCACATACTTTGAACATGTCCCCAGAGGATTTGTTAATACCTTGAATTTTGAGAAGCACAAGTCAGGGCCCTTGGTGGGGAGTGAGCCTAAATCCCAGCTGCCACTGAATTCTAGAACTAGGGGAGATGGAGCTGGGGAGGTATTTGAACTCTATCTACTGAGAAGGTTCTGGAGATCCCCAGGGCTTTGCAGGATGATATGTGGCAGGAAGCTCCTGATTACTTTTTTATTTACCTTGTTAGATTCCAGGACGAGGAAGACCATTTGGCTGTTGCTGCTGTTGCTGCTGCTGCTGCTGCTGGCCTCCTTGTTGGAGTGGTCCCTGATGGTTACCAGGACGAGGTGGGCAACCTGGTTGCTGCTGCTGCTGCTGCTGGGGGCCTCCTTGTTGGAGTGGTCTCTGCTGGTTACCAGGTCGAAGAGGGCGAAATGGTTGCTGCTGCTGCTGCTGCTGCTCTTCTTGTTGGAGTGTTCTCTGCTGGTTAGCAGGATGAGGAGACCGACTACGACGCTGATGGGCTTCTTCTTGTGGAGTCCCTGTGGGTTATCAGGACGAGGAGGGCGAGGATGCTGCTGTTGGGCTCCTTGTTGGGGTGGTCCCTGCTGCTGTCCAGGATGAGGAGGTTTAGGAGGCTGCTGATTGCCTCCTTGGGGTGGTCCCTGCTCTGAATCACCACCTTCATCTTCATCCTCATTCTCATCTCCACCATCAGCAGGGGGTCTGGGTGGGCCTCCTCCAGGAGGTGGTCTGTGAGGGACTTGTTCAGAGCTCTGGCTTAGGTCCTCAACCTCTGTGTGGGTACAGCACAGGAGTAGATGGCATCAATGGTGGAAGAAACCCTCACCATCTACTTCTCTGACCTTGTCACACAGACATTTTGTGCCAGACTTTCTTTTTAACTGCTAACCTCCCTTGTGTCCAGTGTTTCCTCATGAGGACCTCCCCTCAGCCTGTGTACTAATCATGTGGAATGTCTAACATCTACGTATGACGAGTATTTATACTTAATTCTGCCAAAAAGGAAGGTCTTGGATGCCTTCCCATCCCCAGAGGATGTTTCCCTGTACACAAGAGATGTCAAGCAAAGGATTATAAATGTCTGCTGATTGTACTTCAGGACACAGTGAAAATTTGCTCTTTGTAAATCCAAGTCAGGACACTAAGCCAGAAGTTGAAACTGGAGCTATTGCTTAGTGCCCCAGGCCTATGTGGATCAGATCTAAGAGAGGGAAGAGGAAGACAAAGTGATGGCCCCACATCAGTTTCACTGACTACCTAAAGCTATAGGGACATAACACCTGGAGGAAAAGGACACAGATACAATTTTGTGCATTTCACCTTGAAGCCATATTTGTTTTGTAGAAAAAAAAAACATGATGGAGGAGAAAGCCATTTTGTTGCTCTCAGTACCACAGAGGAGTCTGCTAAGAGACTTTGATTCTTTCAAGTATCACTCTGATTAGGCCCTTTGCCTGACCTTCTCCCAAGTTAGCAATGAGTGAAAGCAATTAGTGTAGTATGAAAGAAAAATATCACCTGTGACCCCACCACACACAACCAAAACAGTGGTTAAGAAAGAACCCACAGGTAAGACTGTCAGGTAGGAGGGTATGGTTGAAGCAATAAGCAAGACCTCGGTAGCAGGTGAGGTGCCTTAAGGTGAATTGCAGACCTCACGTAACCCACTTCTCTTGAATACATGTGTTATACTTAGCAGTCATCAGTAAAATTCTTGCCTTGTACATCCTGATTTTTATTTTTTCATCATCTTAGTCTGCAACAAATGCCAAAAAAAAAAAAATCTATAGTCTGGGTAAAATTAACAGCAGATTTTTTTTTCACACAGGTTTGAAGTTATAAATTCAAGATGAAAGTAGCATTAGCTCTGTTTTTTTTGTAGGCCTCTGTCCCTGGCTCCCAGAGTATTGCCTCTGTGCTCATAGGGGACCTCATTTATGCACATGATCCCTGCTGTCTCTCTGTGTATCCAAACACCATCTTCTTATGAGGACACCTCTCATATTATATTAGGATGGATACTAACACACTAACAGCTTAATTTTTTTTTTTTTTTGGAATCAGGGATTGAACTCAGGGACACCCAACCTCTTAGCCACATCTCCAGCCTTATTTTATATTGTATTTAGAGGCTGGCTTTGAACTTGCAATCCTTCTGCCTCAGCCTCCTGAGCCACTGGGATTATAGGCATGCACCACTATACCTGCCACAGCCTCATTTTTACTTAAGCATTTTTTTTAAAGGGCCTGCCTCCACTAAATATAGTAATGTTCTGAGGTCCTAAACCCAGAGGAAGTCTTAAACTCAGAGGAACTCTGGGAAAGGGAGAAAATATAGCTCATAAAAATCTCCCAGTGCTTTCTCAGCTAATGACAACGCTTCACTAAACTATTTTTTTTTTATAAAGGAGTCTGTTTGGTTCCCCACTCCCCAAGACCCTGCCTATTTCCAAATCAATTTGACTCTACTTTCCAAGTGACCACTTGTGTAATCTACTCCAAAATCCTGATTCAGGCAGTGATTGTCTCTAACAACCCTCATCTCCAAGGCTGGGTATAATCAAGAACCTTCATTCAGCCCTTATTTCAATCCATTTCATTGGGAGAACCTAGTTATTAGGTATCGCTGATTATCATCATCATCTCACTTTTGCAGGTGGGATCGTGAGGTTCTGCTGCAGTCCGGCTGCAGCAAGATAATGGGGGGGGGGCGGTGACGAACAACTTGTGTAGATTGATACAGCAGGAGTGGAAGCCATTTATTGTAGAGCAACAGAGGTATTTATACATTTTGCACAGCTTATCTTAATTAGCATAAACTAGATACATCAGTCAACCAATAAGGAATCTCCACACTTAATGGCTCGCTTTTGTTACTTCTCAAACCACTCCCTCTGGCATTTTGCCAGACACCAATCAGACTTGTTTATGAACTCTAACATTCCCCTGGCAAAATGCCAGGTGTTATTTTGATTTGTTTACAGACTCTAACAGTGAGGCATGGGACAAGGCTTCTGTGAAGACAGTGGTCACAGAGGCAGCCATGTCCAAGTCTGTTTGCTGCTGCTAGGCTCCACTGCTTTCCTGCTGTTTGTTTGCTTTGAAGGAGAGCAGGAATGAGATCTAGAGAACAAACAAAACTACTTGTTTCTGGAGTTAGTTAAGGGAAAGCTTTCTAGGGTATTAATAGATGAGTTGAGAAAAATAATATCTTCCTGAATAATTGTTTAAAATCATAAGCACTTTTACCCAGACTTCTGTTATCTTGTTTTTCCTCACCTTCATACAAATATATCATATAGATTAGTGTTGGCTTTAAAACTTTTCTAATAAGATAATTGGGATCCCTCATCTTCACAGGGTTCATGCAAGACCCTGGGTAGACCAAACAGAAGAAGAATAGATTCAAAATCTCCATGAGTAAGCAGTTGTCCTATTTCTGCCTCTTGTTTGCTCAAGCCTCCTAATTTTTTCACTTTCATATCTGCCACTTACCCATGGTGTAACAAGATTTCAATGCTTTCTGTCCATGAACTAACTTCAGTAGCCTGTCACATGTTTGGGGATTTTGCTCCCAGGGAGCTTTGGTTCTTATGTATAAAAACAAATTTCTAGATTAGTCTGATTCTTAATGTACAGATAATAGCAGATGGTATTTCAGCACTATCCTAAGAGTATTGAAGGTTTGTATTATAGTTTAGGAACCTCAAAATTGTATTTTAGTGGAGGTTGAGGTCCCTATTAAAATGGGGTTGATTGGTTGATTCTTGTTCTTCTGCTGTCTTTGTAGAATATACCTCTCTTGCCAAATGATGTTCCATGTCAGTATTTGCAGTGCTCCAATTATTACTTCATGAGGATAGTTAAGGCTAGGTTTTTCTTCCTTCCTTGATAACCCCTGTGATATCAGGAAAATTCTCAGTTTGGATTATCAGAGCAAATACAAAGCAAGCTCAAAGTCCTGCCCTTTCAGGAGATTTCTACTAGTGTATTAGACCTCAGGCATTTCCACACCTACCTATCAAAAGATGGTTTTCCATTGTGGCAATAATCAAAACCCTGTGACTCTTTGGTTTTTAAATAGGAAGAGAAATTTTCCTGAAATCATGTCATATAATTTTACTCTTCTAATTCAAGTGACGTAACTGCTGTTTATTCTGATGAACACTAGACTGGAACAGAAGGTAAGGACAAAGGTCTTTGCATCTTTTCTTTATTGTGGACTTTGAGTGATTTTTCTTCCCTGGCATTCCAGGAATAAATCAAGAAGAAGGACTCTGATGCTCTATGACCAGTTATATGCTGTTCTCACCTAGCACTATGTTTGTTTAGTTGAATAAACTCTTGAGGAAAAGAGGAAATATAGTCCTGGTATATGAAGGTAAGTCCAATTCATGTGGTTAAGTCTCTTGTGGTAGGAACCAGAGTGTGAGTGGATGCAGAAACCTTCACCACAACCTTCTGAATGCCACTCTGGCTGGGAAATTTCAGCCCTAACTCCATTCCTGGGTGTTTTGTTGAAGTAAGATTGTTGCCACAGACTGTGTGAAATCCTAGTTTTACTAAAAGAACATGAGCCTGTTAAAAGAATGCTGGACATATCATGGCTGATACTGAAAGTACATGAAAACCATTTCTTTAATTGCAGACAGCGCCAGCACCTCCACAGAAAGCAAGAATTCCATCCCAGTGCATTTTTATAAATATCGCCTCCTGTACCTGATGTCTTGCTAGGTATTTGATACCTTTTTGATGTGGATTTTAATCCAGTAGAAAAGAATTTCAAACCTACTACTTTTCAGGTGCTCAGATCAACTCTGTAATCTAATGAGGAACCTGATGCATGGGCTGCCTCTTGTCCAACAAGGAGGTAAATGGAACAGGGTAGAGGAGAGTGTGGCTGTGGAGTCACTAATCAACACCTCCAGAGACCAAGCAGGAAGCAGGTCTGATTTTTTGCACAGTTACCATGTACACATACTCGGGCAGTAGCTAGGCAGATTATAGGCAGCCACCAGTGCAGTTTCTGCTAACTGTTCTTGCAGCGACCAATCGAAGAGTGGGCCATGGAGCAAGCACAGGGACTGCAACACATGGCCACATGGCCGCATGCTCAGGGCTGTCCCTATGGGATAAGCAGCCTGCAGCTCACATGCCTAGCACAAGGGGAGTGGCCTGCCATTCAGACGCCCTTAATGTATGCCATGTATGCAGTACTCCATGTACTTGTTCTCACAACCTGACATCAACATCTTTCCTTCCTGAGGTCTCCCATTTCTATAGGTCTGGATTTTTAGTCCTAAGTACACAAAGGATGAACATACACTTTCCTTTGAATTTTCTAATATTATTGCAATGGAGGAAGGATAGGGTATGGAGTTCAGTCTCGTCCATGGAGTTTCTAAGGTATATGCTGAAAACTGCCATCAAGTTTTCTGTTGAATATAGTAGGTGATTTGGTTAAAAATTCCAAAGCCTTGGAATTCTAGGCCTAATAAAAATAAGGGGACCTAATTTTAACATTTTGTCACAGTCTTTTTCTTAATCCCTTAATGTTGGATCTGCTGAAGGTAAAATGGATACCTGAACTGTGTGCAGATATCTCAAAGCACATGGATGGGGAGAAAGAATATGGAAAATTAAGTATCATGCTGAGGACATAACCTGGCAGTAAAGCACTTGCCTAGCATGCACAAGGCATGGATTCAATCCACAGTACCATGGGCAGGAGAAGCCCACCAGAAATTAAGCCTTGTGTCAAGGACCACGGTCATTAGTGTGAAAAGATGGGGTTGGTGTTCTGAGTACTGCCTCTTTTCACTATTGGTGATTCCTATTTTTCTCCCTTTGTGTTTCTTTTCCTCTCTAATTAATTAATTAATTAATTTTTGTTTCAATTTGTTATATATGACAGTAAAATGTATTACAATTCATATTACACATATGGAGCACAATTTTTCATATCTCTGGTTGTATACAAAGTATATTCACATCATTTGTGTCTTCATACATGTACTTAGGGTAATGATGTCCATCTCATTCCACCATCTATTCTACCCACCTTCCCCTCCCCCCCTTTGCCCTATCTAGAGTTCTATTTCTTTGTCCTATCTAATCCTCCCATGCTCTCCCTCCAGTGCCACTATGACTCAGCCTCCTTATATCAGAGAAAACATTTGGCATTTGGTTTTTTGGGATTGGCTAACTTTACTTAGTCTTATCTTCTCCAACTCTATCCATTTACCTTCAAATGTCATGATTCTATTCTCTTATTGCTAAGTAACATTCCATTGTGTATATGTACCACAGTTTCTTTTTTTTAACCATTTTTTAAAAATTTATGCATGACATTGGAATGCTTTACAATTCTTATTACACATATAGAGCACAATTTTTTATATCTCTGGTTGTATACAAAGTATATTCACACCAATTAATGTCTTCATATATGTAATTTGGATCATAATAATCATCACATTCCACCATCATGTCTAACCCCATGCTTCCGCCTTATCCTTTCCACCCATCTGCCCTATCTAAAGTTCGTCTATTCCTCCCACACTCCCCCTCCCTCCCCCACTATGAATCAGCCTCCTTATATCAGAGAAAACATTCAGCATTTGGCTTTTGAGATTGACTAACTTCACTTAGCATTATCTTCTGCAACACCATCCATTTACCTGAAAATGCCATGATTTTCTTTTCTTTTATTGCTGAGTAATATTCCATTATGTATATGTACCAGTTTCTTTATCCATTCATCTACTTAAGGGCATCTAGGTTGGTCCTACAGTTTAGCTATTGTGAATTGTGCTGCTATAAACATTGATGTGGCTGTGTCCCTGTAGTATGCTGTTTTTAAGTCCTTTGGGTATAGATCAAGGAGTGGAATAACTAGATCAAATGGTGGTTCCACTCCTAGATTTCCAAGGAATATCCATACTGCTTTCCATATTGGCTGCACCAACTTGCAGTTCCACCAGCAATGTATGAGTGCACCTTCCCCCCACATCCTCACCAACATTTACTGTTGTTCATATTCTTAATAGCTGCCATTCTGATTGGAGGGAGATGAAATCTTAAAGTAGTTTGATTTGCATTTCTTTAATTACTGGAAATGTTGAACATTTTTTTTATATATATTTGTTGATTGATTGCATTTCCTCTTCTGAGAAGTGTCTGTTCTGTTCCTTGGCCCATTTATTGATTGGGTTATTTGCTTTCTTGGTGTTAATGTTAAGGTTTGTGAGTGCTTTATATATCCTAAAGATTAGTGCTCTATCTTATGTGCTTGTGGTAAAGATTTGCTCCCAGGCTCTCTATTCACCTCACTGATTGTTTCTTTTGCTGAGAAGCTTTTTAGTTTGAATCCATCTCATTTGTTGATTCTTAGTTTTAATTCTTGAACTCTAGGAGTCTTATTAAGGAAATTGGGGCCTAATCCAATATGATGGAGATTTGGGCCTACTTTTTCTTCCATTAGGTGCAAGGTCTCTGGTTTAATTCCTAGGTCCTTGATCCCCTTCGAGTTGAATTTTGTGCATAGTGACAATAGAGGTTTAATTTCATTTTGTTACATGTATATTTCCACTTTTCCCAGCACATTTTGTTGAAGAGGCTATATTTTCTCCAATATATGTTTTTGGTGCCTTTGTCTAATATAAGATAACTGTAATTATGTGGGTTTGTCTCTGTGTCCTGTATTCTGTACCATTGGTATACAGGTCTATTTTGGTGTCAGTACCATGCTGTTTTTGTTAATGTTGCTCTATAGTATAGTTTAAGGTCTGGACTAATGATGCTACCAGCTTCACTTTTCTTGCTAAGGAGTGCTTTAGCTATTCTGGGTCACTTATTTTTGCAGATGAATTTCATGATTGCTTTTGCTATTTCTATGAGGAATGTCATTGGAATTGCATTGAATCTGTATAGTGCTTCTGGTAGTATAGTCATTTTGACAATATCAATTCTGCCTATCCAAGAATAAGGAAGATCTTTCCATCTTCTAAGGTCTTCTTTAATTTCTTTATTTAGCATTCTGTAGTTTTCATTGTAGAGGTCTTTCACTTCTTTCATTAAGTTGATTCCCGGTGGTTTTCCTAGTTTCTCTTTCTGAGGATTTGTCACTGATGTGCAGAAATGCCTTTGATTTATGGGTGTTGATTTTATATCCTGCTACTTTGCTGATTCATTTACTAACTAGTTCTAGGAGTTTTCTGGTGGAATTTTTGCAGTCTTCTAGGTATAGAATCATATCATTGGCAATTAGTGATAATTTGAGTTTTTCTTTTCTTATCTGTATCCCTTTAATTTCTTTCATCTGTCTAATTGTTCTGGCTAGAATTTTATGAACCATGTTAAACAGAAGTGGTGAAAGAGGGTATTCCTTCTTATTCTAATTTTTAGAGGGAATGTCTTCAATTTTTTCCATTTTAAATGATATTGGCCTGGGGCTTAGTGTAGATAGCTTTTATAATGTTGAGATATGTTTCTGATATTCCTAGTTTTTCTAGTAATTTGAACATAAAGGGTGCTGTATTTTGTCAAATGCTTTTTCTGCATCTATTGAGATGATCATATGATTTTAATCTTTGAGTCTATTAATGTGATTAATTGCATTTATTGATTTCCATATGTTGAACCAAGTTTTCATTCCTTGGATGAGCCCTATTTGATTATGGTGCATGATCTTTTTGATACGTTTTTGTATTCAATTTGACAGAATTTTATTGAGAATTTTTGTATCTATATTAATTGGAGATATTGGTCTGAAGTTTTCTTTCTTTGATGTGTCTTTGTCTGGTTTTGGAATAAGGGTGATATTGGCCTCATAGAATGTGTTTGGAAGTGTTCTCTCTTTCTATTTTATGAAACAGTTTGAGGAGTATTGGTGTTAGTTTTTCTTTAAAAGTCTTGTAGTAATCAGTATTGGTGCTAGCTTTTCTTTAAAAGTCTGTAGTATCCATAAAGTCTTGGACTTTTCTTGGTTGGTAGGCTTCTGATGATGTCCTCTATTTCGTTGCTTGACATTGATCTGTTTAAATTGTGTATATCATCCTGATTTAGTTTGGGCATATCATATGCCTCTATAAATTTGTTGATGACTTGATATTTTTTATTTTATTGGAGTACAAGTTTTCAAAAATATTTCTAATTATCTTCTGTAGTGTTTTTCTGTAGTGTCTGTCAAGATATTTTCTTTTTCATCATGTATGTTAGTAATTTAAGTTTTCTCTCTACTTCTCTTTGTTAGCATGGCTAAGGGTTTATCAATTTTATTTATTTCTTTTCAAAGAACCAACTTTTTGTTCTGTCAATTTTTTAATTGTTTCTTTTGTTTCATTTTATTGATTTCAGCTCTGATTGTAATTATTTCCTGTCTTCTACTGCTTTTGGTGTTGATTTGTTCTTCTTTTTTTAGGGATTTGAGATATAATATTAAGTAGTTTATTTGTTGACTTTTTTTTTTAAGGAATGAACTTCATACAATGAACTTTCCTATTAGAACTGCCTTCATAGTGTCCCAGAGATTTTGACACATTATATCTGTATTCTCATTCACCTCTAAGAATCTTTTCTTTTTCTTTTTTTTCCCATTTTATTGATTCTTTAAAAATACATGATAGTGTATTTTTAAAAAATCAAAAAGAATGCATTGCAGTTTTTATCACACATATAAAGTACAATTTTTCATATATTTGTATATAGAGTATGTTCATGCCAATTCATGCCTTTATAAATGTACTTTGTTTTTTTTTCTTGCATTGCAATTCTTATTAGACATATATACCACAATTTTCCATGTCTGTTTATATATGAAGTATGTTGACACCCAATTTGAGTCTTCATGCATGTACTTTGGATAATGATGTTCATCACATTCCACCACCCTTGCTAATCCTCTGTCTCCTCCTTTTTCCTCCCTCCCCTCTTCCCTATCTAGAATTCATCTATTCATCCCATGCTCCCCCTCCCTACCCCGCTATGAGTCAGCCTCCTTATATCATAGAAAACATTCAGCATGTGGCTAACTTCAATTAGCATTATCTTCTCCAATGCCATCCATTTAACTGCAAATGCCATGGTTTTACTCTTTTTTAATGCTGAGTAAAATTTCATTGTGTATATATGCCACATTTTTTTTTCAATCCATTCATCCACTGAAGGGCATCTATGTTGGCTCCACAGTTTAGCTATTGTGAATTGTGTTGCTATAAACATTGATGTGGCTGTGTCCCTGCTGTTTTTAAGTCCTTTGGGTATAGTCTGAGGAGAGGGATAGCTTGCTCAAATAGTGGTTCCATTGCCAGACTTCCAAGGAATCTCCATACTGCTTTCCGTATTGGCTGCACCAATTTGCAGCCTCACAACAGTGTATTAGTGTACCTTTTCCCCACATCCTCGCCAACACTTATTGTTGTTTGTCTTCATAATAGCTGCCATTCTGACTGGTGTGAGATGAAATCTTAGATAGTATTGATTTGCATTTCTTTGATTGCTAGAGATGATGAGCATTTTTGCATATATTTGTACATACTCTTCTGAGAAGTGTCTGTTCAGGTCCTTGACCCATTTGTTGATTGGGTTATTTGTTTTTTGTTTTTTGTTTTTTTTTTTTGGTGCTTAGCTTTTTGAGTTCTTTATATACCCTAGAGATTAGTGCTCTATCTAATGTGTGAGGGGTAAAAATTTGCTCCCAGGATGTAGGATCTCTGTTCACCCCACAGATTGTTTCTTTTACTTAAAAGAAACTTTTTAGTTTGCTTCCATCCTATTTGTTGATTCTCAGTTTTAATTCTTGTGCTATAGGAGTCTTATTAAGGAAGTTGGGGCCTAATCCCACATGATGAAGATTAGGGCCTACTTTTTTTTCTATTAGACACAGGGTCTCTGGTTTAATTCCTAGGTCCTTAATTCACTTTGAGGTGAGATTTGTGCATGGTGAGAGATAGGTGTTTAATTTCATTTTGTTGCAAATGGATTTGCAGTTTCCCCAGCACCATTTGTCGAAGATGCTCTTATTTCTCCACTGCATGTTTTTGGCACCTTTGTCTAATATAAGATGACTGTAATTATGTGGATTAGTCTCTGTGTCCTCTATTCTGTACCATTGGTATACCAGACTGTTTTGGTGCTAGTGCCATGCTGTTTTTGTTACTATTTCTCTGTAGTATACTTTAAGGTCTGGTATAGCGATGCTACATGCTTCATTCTTCCTGCTAAGGATTGCTTTAGCTATTATGGTTCTCTTATTTTTCCAGATGAATTTCATGATTGCCTTTTCTATTTCTATGAGGAAAGCCATTGGGATTTTTATGGGAATTGCATTAAATCTGTATAGTGCTTTTGGTAGCATGACCATTTTGATAATATTAATTCTGCCTATCCAAGAGCAAGGTAGATGTTTCCATCTTCTAAGGTCTTCTTTGATTTCTCTCTTTAGGGTTCTGTAGTTTTTCATTGTATAGATCTTTCATCTCTTTCATTAAGTGGATTCCCAAGTATCTTATTTTTTTTTTGAGGTTATTGTGAATTGGGTAGTTTTCTTCACTTCCTTCTCAGAGGCTTTGTAACTGATATACAGAAATGCCTTTGATTTAAGGGTGTTGATTTTATATCCTGCTATTTTGCTGAATTAATTTACTAGTTCTAGAAGTTTTCTGGTGGAGTTTTTTGGGTCTTCTAGGTATAGAATCATATCATCAGCAAATAGTGCTATTTTAAGTTATTCTTTTCCTATACATATCCCTTTGATTTCTTTCATTTGTCCAATTGCTCTGGCCAGTGTTTCAAGAACTGTGTTGAATAAAAGTACTGAAAGAGAGCATCCCTGTCTTGGTCCAGCTTTTAGAGGGAATGCCTTCATTTTTCTCTGTTTGGAATGACATTGGCCTGAGGCTTAGTGTAGATAGCCTTTACAATGTTGAGATATGTTCCTGTTATCACTAGTTTTTCTAGTATTTTGAACATAAAGGGTGCTGTATTTTGTCAAATGCTTTTTCTGTGTCTATTAAGATGATTATATGATTCTTATCTTTAAGTCTCTTGATGTGATGAATTATATTTATTGATTTCCGTATGTTGAACTAACCTCAAATCCCTGGGATGAATTCCACTTGATCATGGTGTATGATATTTTTGATATATTTTTTATTCAATTTGCCAGAATTTTATTGAGAATTTTACATCTATGTTCATTAGAGATATTGGTTTGAAGTTTTCTTTCCTTGATGTGTCTTTGCCTGGTTTTAGGATCAGCGTGATATTGGCCTCATAGAATAAGTTTGGAATTATTGCCTGTTTTTCTATTTCCTGAAATAAATTGAAGAGTATTGGTATTAGTTCTTCTTTAAAGGTCTTGTAGAACTCAGCAGTGTATCCATCCAGTTCTGGGCTTTTCTTGTTTGGTAAGCATTTGATGGCTTCTTCTATTTCTTCACTCAATATTGGTCTGTTTAAATTGTGTATATCTTCCTGACTCAATCTGAGCAAATTATATGACTTAAGAAATTTTTTGATGCCTTCAATGTCTACTAATTTATTGGAGTATAAGATTTAAAAATAATTTCTAATTATCCTCTGTATTTCTGTAGTATCTGTTTTGATATTACCTTTTTCAACATGTATCCTGGTAATTTGAGTTCTCTCTCTCCTTCTCTTCTTTAGCATGGCTAAGGGTCTGTCAATTTTATTTATTTTTTTCAAAGAACCAACTTTTGTTTTGTCAATTTTTTTTTCAATTGTTTCTTTTGTTTCAATTTCATTGATTTCAGTTCTAATTTTAATTATTTCTTGCTTTCTACTTCTCTTGCTGCTGATTTGTTCTTCTTTTTTTTAGGGCTTTGAGATGTAATGTGAGGTCATTTATTTGTTGACTTTTTCTTCTTTTAAGGAATGAACTCCATGCAATGAATTTTCCTCTTAGTAGTATTTTCATAGTGTCCCAGAGATTTTGATATGTTGTGTCTATGTTCTCATTTACCTCTAAGAACTTTTTAATCTCCTCCTTGATGTCTTCTGTGACCCATTGTTCATCCAGTAGCATTTGGTTTAGTCTCCAGGTGTTTGAATAGCTTTTATTTTTTATTTTATCATTGATTTCTAATTTCATTCCATTATGATCTGATAGAATGCAGGGTAGTATCTCTACTTTCTTATATTTGCTAAGACTTGATTTTTGAGAGAAGGATCCATGTGCTGCTGAGAAGAAAATGTATTCACTTGTTGATGGATAATATACTCTATATATGTAAGTTAAGTCTAAGTTATTGACTATAGTTTCTTTGTTTAGCTTTTGTTTGGAAGATCTATCCAGTGGTGAAAGAGGTGAGTTAAAATCACCCAGAATTATTGTGTTGTGGTCTATTTGACTCTTGAACTTGAGAAGAGTTTGTTTGATGAACATAGATGCTCCATTGTTTGGGGCATATATATTTATAACTGTCATGTCTTATTGATTCTTGGTTCCCTTAAGCAGTATGAAATGTCCATCTTTATCTCTTTAGATTATCTTTGGCTTGAAGTGTCCTTTATTTCCTATGAGGTTGGAAACACATGCTTGTTTACACAGACCATGTGAATACTACTTTTTATCCCAACCGTTCACCTTCAGTCTGTGTATGTCTTTTCCTATGATATGAGTCTCTTGAAGGCAGCATATTGTTGGGTCTTTTTTAAAACTATCCAATCTACTAGCCTATATCTTTTGAATGGTGAGTTTAGACCATTAATATTTAGGGTTATTTTTGAGATACGATTTGTATTTCCAGTCATTTTTGCTATTTAACTTGACTTGGTTAGCTTTTGGTTTATTGATTCTTTTTTGGTTGGCTTTTCCTTTATTGTAGCTCTTCCCTTTGCAGATTTTCATTGTTGTTTTTCATTTACTCCTCATGGAGTATTTTGCCAGGAATGTTCTTTAGTGCAGCATTTCTTGCTGTAATTCTTTTAGCTTTTGTTTATTTTGAAAGGTTTTTATTTTGTCATCAAATCTTAAGCTTCATTTTGTTGGATATAAGATTCTTGGTTGGCATCTATTATCTTTTAGAGCTTGGTGTATGTTTTTCCAGGATCTCCTGGCTTTGAGAGTATGGGTTGAAAAATCTGCTGAGATCCAAATTGGTCTTCCCTTATAGATAATCTGATTTTTCTTTTTTTTGTGGCCTTTAAAATTCTATCCTTATTTTGTATGATAGGCATTTTCATTATAATGTGTTTTGGTGTAGATCTGTTGTAATTTTGTACATTTGGTGTTCTATGGGCCTCTTGTATTTGATTTTCCAATTCATTATTTATGCTTGGGAAATTTTCTGATATTATTTTACAAACTAGATTGTGCATTCCTTTGGTTTAAATCTCTGAATCTTCCTCTATCCCAATAACTCTTAAATTTGGTCTTTTAATGATATCCCCTAATTCTTGGATATTCTGTTCACAGTTTCTTAACATTTTTGAGTGTGAGGTCAACTTTATTTTCAAGATTGTATATTTTGTCTTTATTGTCTGAGGTCCTGTCTTTAAGTGTCCTGGTTTGTTGGTGATGCTATTGAGTTTTTTTATTGGCTTATTATTTCTATCATTTCAAGGATTTTTTTTTCAGAATCTATCTCTTTCTTGAAGTAATCTCTAACAACCTATATTTGTTCTCTTATCTCTTTGTTGGTGTGATCCATATGTGCCTGTATCAGCTCACTAGGTTGTTCTTTAATTCCCAGATCATTTTAGTTATGTATATCCTGAACTCCTTCTATGACATTTTATCTACTGTGATATCTATGGAGTCTTTTACTATAGTATCCTGATTTGTATGGGGCACTTTCCTCCCTTGTTTTTTCATGATGTCTGTGTGTCTTCCTTTCTTGCAGTTTAGATCTGAGGTACTACAGCTTCCCTATTCTCTTATAGTATCTCTATATCTCACTTTTAATGGGGAGACCAATATTACAGCACTCAGTGTACCCAACATGAAGCCATATATCAGTTAGCTTCTATTTTTACATTTACAGTTTTGTCACCATAATCAGAAATGATAAGTTTAGTTATCTTCTACCATATAGTCAATAGGTTTGTGTAATGGTTTATAGTTTTTAATTGTAGAAGGGGGGACTGGGGAGTTGGCTGAGATGTTTGTGAGGTAGGATGTGAGAATATAGAGGTATTAGATTATATCACTAGTGAAAGGGTAATTATAACAAGTTGGCTGTTAGTGGGAGAAACAAGAGAGAGAGGCAACCCCATGAAAGATTCCCTGTTACCTCAGCAACAGGATAATGGTTAGCACCCCTAGTAGAGATACCTCTGGTGCAGCCAGGCCCCCAGGGACCTTGGTGACAGCTTACCAGGTCCTTATTGTCCTTTGATAGAAACAGTGATAACCCAGTTTCATGGTGACAGCAGCCTCAAGCCTATATGTACCCTGATGTTGGGCTGTGGAGCCACACTTTGGTGATTAAGGAAACCCAGTGTGGACTGCAGGTGTGGGCTGGGCCTCTCTCTGGGTCACCAGTCCACAGGGCAGTCCTCTTTCTCTCTCTTTATATGTGTGTACACAATCCTGCTACCAAACACCCTCTGCATGAATTGTGAGATTCAAAAATGTATACAATAACACTATCAAGGACAGCACAGCTTCAGCAAGCAGCCACAACATAAGATGGCCTTTCCTGCTGAGGAGAAAGAGCAGGGTGGAGCCAACTGTGCAAAGATGGGAGAGGGGGATGTTTATTAACCATTTGGTATGTACTCAGTAATTGTTTATTTAGATTGCATTTTGAGATTGTTTTGCATTTCATTAGATCACAGACTGTTTATTGGCCTTGGATAGGAATAGCAACAGTGGAATTTCCCTGCAAGTAGCCTTTTTTTTTTTCACCCTAATACCAAATCTTGACAGGTGTCACTGGAAAAGATCACACAGACCTATGAGAGTGCATTTATATTGTGACTACTATACCAAAAGGCAGACATTTAATAAATTTAAAATAATAAAAATATCTGTAGGTCAGAAGTAAAAAACAGGCCCCCTGGTCTGAAAGAGGTCAGCAGGCTGTTTTCCCTCCCAGAGCCTCTAGGAAAGGTCAGCCTGGAGTACCCCTCACTCCTGGACTTCTGTCCCTTCCACCTTCAAGCACAGCAATGGCTGATCTTCTCACATCATTTCACTCAGACACTGGTGCTTCTTCCTCTCCACATCTAAGGACCTTTGTGGATTACATTGCTTCCACCTGCATGATACAGGATAATCCCTCTATTTTAAGGTCTATTGATCAGTAAAATTAATTCTGCTTTCCCTTGTTATTTCATGTATTCACAGGTTCTGGGACACATGGCCTAGATATCTGTGGTGGATGTTTTCTTTTGATCGTGGACAGGATAAAAGTTCTTATGACTCTGTATTGTGTTTGTTTCGATGTTGAAAGGAGACTGTTCATTACACGTTAATGTTAAAACAAGATATTTGCAAGAGGTATGTATGATTTCATATAAAATTGGTTAATATGGTATGAATTTGTACTTCATAGCATGTATGTGACAAACTAAAATTGAACAAATTTACTGTGAATTTCTCCTGTATTAGAAAATCAGGGCAATCCTTTCCATGGAGGGTTGTGCATACCTGGGAATGAGAACATGTGTTTCTCATCTTTCTATACTGACTGTGGGTTAATCAAAGCAAACCCAGTTATTTCTTGTCAAATGAGATATTAAAACAAGTCTGTTGGAAAGTTTCTTTTTGCTCTGTTAATATATATTTTAACAGCTATTACAGAAGTGTTTGACATTATTAACTTATATCATTGCTCATTACTTTATGCCAGAGGCAAATATTTCACGTTCATCCATGTTTCTTGTACAACATGTAGTAAATCTCTCATTCTTATGATAAGTTTGTACCAGAGCATATCAAATTTTAAGATTTATTAGACTTGCCCTTCACTGATCTTCTTTAACAAGATAATTTTGTTTTTCCAGTCATGATTTTTCCACTTTTTATACTTTTTCTTTGTAGTTTCAAAGTAGATTTTTAGCCTGGAAGTTTATGATGAATTATTATTATGATTTCCAAAATTAAGCCAGTGGAAAGTGTCAATGGACTCAAATTGTCACATGTTAGTATTTGCAATGATGGAAAAAAGTTTCTGTTTCAAATTTTAACTGAACAGATATGGCTACCTAGAGAACAGTGAGGTGGTTTCAAACCAGGACAGTTGTGCATGTGCCATGCAAATAGCGTGTCTTGGTCTAAGTGGGACACAAAGCCCTGGGTTTAGATGGGGTCATTTAGAGATAGTGTATCTGTCAAGAGGAGAAAGGTTTTTGAGAGGGCCCTGTGTCACAGGCAGTAGCTAAGGATAAGGAGCCCAACCCATCTGCTGTCCTTCTAAGGGCAGGTACCAAAGGCTTCCCTCTGCCAGGAAAGGACTTCACTGAGAGCCTTACATGCATTATTTACAATGTGTACTAGTTCTGTACAACATTATTAAATGCATAAAAATAATTAATTTATTTCATAAATCAATTATGCAAAATATGAGCTAAATAATATTTAAAATAAATTTGTACAAGTTATATACCCATATAAATATTGGGTATATTTTGATATGATATAAACTTTTCTGCTTCTGTAATCCAGAATGTCTCCAAATTTCAACCTTTTTATTTATTTTAAATTATTTATATTCAAGTAATTATTGATATGTTGGACCTTAACTCTGCCATTTTTTTTCAATATTTATGCTTATCTCAATACTTCCTCTGTTTCTATGTCCTGTTTTCCTATGTGTCACCTGAACATTTTGTTAGATTTTCATTTTCCTTTACTGTAGTATTTTTGAGAGTTGCACAAATGCTTTTGATGGATGTTCTAGATTTTACTTTATATATATATATATATATATATATATACTAAACACAATCTACTGCAGTTCATATTTTAGCATTTTGGGTAAAGTGTGGAAACCTTATATTAACCTTTTCCCACAACTGTTTCAAATATAGTTGTATTCTATCAGCTCTCTGTGAGTTCTACTTTCTTTCATTCAACTACATATGGATCAAAAATTTTCAAAAACAATGATTGTACCGAACATGTACCAATTTTTCTTCCTTATGTCTTAACAATACCATAACACCTATCTTCATAGTAAACACATTATATTAACTATTACAAGTGGTTTAGAAGTAAATTAAGTATATGGCAGGATGTGCATAGATTACATACAAAATATTTTGCCATTTATGTAAGATACATGAGCCTGCAAGGAACTTAGGACCATCGGGGTGCTGGATCCAATTCCCAAGGACACCAGAGGATGACTATATTTCTCAATATACACTTTGGTTCCTATCTGATGCTATTACAATTTTACTTCAACCACAAAATATATTTAGATATTCAAGAGCAAGAGAAGAATACATCGCATTCACACGTATATTTCCATATATGTTGTATTTGTTGTATTTTCTTTTTTGTTGTTTCAGCTTCTTTTTATATTATTTCACTACTGATTACAAAATTGCCTTTAATTATTTTTTTAAAGTAGGTTCTGCTGCTCACAAATTCTCTGTTTTCCTCCATACACTGTCTTTCCATTCCTTTCTTTCCTAAAAGAAAAAAAAATAACAAATAAAGAAGTCAGGATGAGCAGATATTTTATTTCAGCACTTTGGAAACGTGGAGCTACTTCATTGTGGCTTTCTCATGTTTCCGATGTTTCCTGATTCATTGTGTAATTTCTTCCAACAATGCTTCTAAGCATTTTCCCTTTGTCTTTGTTATCATATTGTGTATCCTGGTGTACATGCCACTGCTAAACTTACTTAGACTTGTGTACTGGATGTTTATGTGTCCCCAAATCAGTTAAAATCCTGTCCCCCAATGTGATGGCAGTTGGAGGTAGAGCTTTTCAAAAGTAATTAAGGTTAAATCACATCATGCATGCCAGGAATTCATGTGGACATTAGTGCCATAATGAAAACAGGAGGACACTTGAAGTATTTCTGTTCTTAGCCCTGTAAGGATACAATGAGAACAAGGTTGTCTACAAGCCAGGAGAGGGTCCTCATCAGAACCCAACCACACTGGCCACTTACTATCTGATTTTTGGCTTCCTAAACTATGAGAAATATATTTCTTTTTATTATAAGCCACCTGGAATATGGTATTCTGTGGTAGCGGCACAATGGACTAAGGCAGTTGGAATCACACACCTATAATCTGTATGTTTGTGTTTTTTGTCAAATTTGGGTTGTTTTGAGGATTAATTTGCTTGAGTTCTTTTACAATCCTATTTTTTCTTCTTCTGTGATTCAGCTGGCAGGATACCAGGGTTTTTGTTATAAACCACATGTAACCAGCTGACTGTTGATATTGTTCATTGGAATATTTCAAGTATTATGAGAATTTATATATTATTTAATTTTTTTGTTATTTGACTTTTGCTCAAGAAAGTCTACCAGAAGGTGGGAATAGGGCTGCTGCTTTAGTCTTGGAAGGTCATAACTTTCTCTGTATATGTTTGGCCACCATAGAATTTCTGTCTTCCCAGCTTGTCTACTTCCTGTTTAATCAGCTAAAAAAAACAGGCATTTGTTTTTGTTGTTGTTGTTGTTTCCATTTATGATCATTGGCCTTTCTTTATTCTTGATTTCTTCAGCTACGTGTCTGTAATACATAAAGGCAAAAGGAAAATGTAGAGAACTTACCATCTTATCTGCTTCTGGGTCCCTGATAATTTTGCCTTGTTTTCCCCATTTTTCAGAGTCTTTTTACGTTTTTGTTATATAAAACATCTAGGGATTTTAGTACTTCTTAGTGGGAGAAATAGAGTAAATTACACAAAACTTATTTTTTTGAAAATGGTATTTAGTTTACTCTAGATATAAGGAAACAGCAGGTAATATTCTTCTGGAATCTTATAGTCTGTATGAGAGATTGGGCTTCACTTTCTACCTTGAGAATATAGACCTAATTAGAGATGTCATGATTCTCTGTATACATACAGAACAAACTGAGTCTCTTATGTCAAAGATTAGAATCATTGGCACTTCAATGAGGATGTAGATGTCATTCTTATTCACAAGCAACCTGCTGATGTGCAAAGATACTTTATTTCATCAACATTCCACTTTTCCCCCTTCTTTGGAGTGTTTTAAATACTAAAGTGAACATTTATATGTTGAATAAACTGTTTTGAATATATTCAAACTCATGTGAATGCTGCCGTGGTTTATGTCCTGTGCCTGCTAGAGATCCATCCAAAGTCACACTGTAGCCCTTTGAGCCACAGGTAGAGCATTTAAGATATGCTCTGTTAGAATATGTTCATCTGGCTCCTCAGAGAGCAAACACTGAAGTCCCACAGGTAACTGGAACCATTTCCTCAATCCATCTTGCCTTTAAATTCCTCTCCTGCTGTACCTGGGACAGAACTACAGTACTGAAGATGTCTGGAATGCCTTTAGGGTCCTTCTCCCACTGTCTTCATAAATAGCATCTGTCTTCCTTCTCTCCATACTAATCTACTTATTACACATTCTCTTAGTCACAACATTCTTGATATTCTCTGCCATGCTAGTTTATTATTCTTTCCAACTTGGTGAGGCTGAGAATTTTTCAGCTCTTGAACTTCTAAATAATTTTTAATGATAAATTACACTTTTAATTAATTTTGCCTTTCTTCTTTTACTATAAAAATTAAGAGAACACATGGCATAACCACGACATATATTTTAGAAAATTATACAACCCAATATACTATTTCATCACACTTAAGTTTGACCTCTAAAGATACAAGGATAGAAACACTCTTCAGCAAAATTGTTGCCACTTTACAGCAAGGAAGGGCTTATTAAAGTTGCTATGACATTCATTAACTCTCCATCACAATGGACTTTACTGTTCATATTTTTGCAAAGATTTGATCACAGTCTTGTAAGTAACTCCCATGTATATTGAGAGATTTCACATGGTTCCCCTCTTCTTCTGGGCCATTACTATAATTGAAAATATCAATTTGGGCTATTCAGGCTTTTTATCATGTTACTTTCAGGCTCTTTCAGTCACTATGTCATTCCAAAACTGTTTCTACATTTTTAAATATTGTTGACAGCTGCATCCCACTTCTGGTACTAATTTTTGTATTGGCCAGCTCATACTACAAGAGCAAAAGATTTTTGCATGAGTAATTTAAAAAATGGGAGACATTTATTTGTCACATTTCTGGGGGAAGTCAAATGTGATATCAATGCCAGATTCGGTGGATGAGGGCTCCTCTTATAGTGCCCTGTATGGAGGAAAGACTGGAAAGGGAAGAAAGAAAAGCCCTCATGTGGAGGAAGACAGAGTAAAGATAAGACACATCTTTGAAGTTTCCTGTGTAAAGGCACTAATTTCCTTCCAAAGGTGGATCCATTAGCACCTTTGTGTGTGGACCAAGTTATTATGTTCACACTCAATGGTAAATTCCTAGAAACATTTTGGGCATAGATTAAACACTCAAAAGTATCTGAAAGGAAAAATAAGTAAGGAGTAAAACGATCAAGAGAATTAAAACAGAACAGATGTGTACAGTATCATGGAACGAAAGGAGAAGAATATACTAAGTAGGACAGAATTGTAAACTCTGTTCATCACTGCTGAGAAGAGAGTTAAGATGACAACTGAAAGATGCTCATTCATTGTGGCAAGCTAGAAGTCATTGTTATAAACCAAGTTGTTTAAATATACTGTTGGAGACAGAAACTTGGTTTATAAGCTTACAAAGACTTTCTGTTTGATTCCTTAGTATACTGGCTCAACTACTTATAGTGTAGTGAAGCCTCCATCTTGAATCACTCAGTGCTTAAACTCTTGACAAATTAGAGGTAGAGGAAGATGGTGGCTGAGCTAGATTCTCCAGTAATCAACTGCCCACAGATCAAGTTGAACAAATTGCCTAACAAAAAAATACATGTATAATAGTTAAAAAAATCTAGCTGATAGAGCATAGTTTCTGATTTTAGAATAATAAAAAGAAACACTGAAAAAGCCAAGAAGGAAATAGATGGTCATCTCACTCCTTCACCAACTTCACACAGCTAAGCAAAGAGAGTGAAAAAAAAGTTAAATCCAGGCTTTAGACTTGAAGCCCAGTACCAGCAATGCCTTGGTGAAATCCAATTCCAGGCTGATGCTCATGATTGCTATAGGAAACTGGTAACTGCAACCCGACTTGCTATACTTGAATTAGCCAGGTGGCCTGAGGGACTGCTGCCACCACTCCTCCCCAACCTTGGATAGTGGAAGGGGGGAGTAAGACTCTATCCCCCAGGAGCAGGGCACAGGATTTTGCCTTCATGTTTGGTGTCAAGTGCACCATTGCAAGACCCTGGCATCAGATGGACACCAAAGGCCACTCTTCTTCAGAGAGTGCTTTAATACCTGCCTGGCATTGGCAGATACCACATACCAGTGGGATATAGTCTAGTTTTGGTCTGTATTATTTCCATCCTTGAAGTGGGCCTGGCTCATACCTAACCCCCAGTAGGCATAGTTCCCTGAAATTTTGAGACTGGGTCTCACCTAATTTAGTGATAGACTTGGAGATAAAATCACTGCCCTCATTAACACTACTGAAATATTGGACAGGATGGTGTGGAGCAAGGCTCTATTACCAAGGGTATGTACAGTAGTTTGTCTTAGAACTCAGAGCCAGGCTGGATAAGTCTAACAGTGAGCAGATGCTAAAAGCTCACACCCTCAGGTTAATTCTCATAGTTGCTCCTTTGAACAGTATTTTTTTTTATTCCAGATAGAGACCTGGCCTCAGTCTACCAGATTTCTAATCTGTCTCATGTGACCAATTGCTGGTTTGCAGTAATCTTGGTCCACAAGTCAACTTACGTAGTGAGAAGTAAATAAAGGGTGTGTCTTGGTCCTACCCAGCACTTCACTTGTCTCAGTGAACTTTGGGTTTGGGATATGACAGCATTGTAGCATTCATGATCATAGATCTGGTATGGTGACCTGAGGATAGTCACTTCAAGGTGATTCTTCCCAGAGCAGAACAGAATTCTTTCAGGAGACAGGTGACTGTTGATGAAGACTCTATGCCCCCCCAAACCCCAAAAAGAAGCTTGCAAGGAGAGATCCTATATCACCCAAGTCAAAATGGCAATCATCAAGAATACAAAGAATAATAGGGGCTCAGTCAATTTATGTTGAACACTTTCACTATAGGTTGAGGTCATATTTATATCTCGGTTGCCCTCTACTACTCAAATGGTCACAACACATGAAAGGCTGACTCCATAGAAAATAAACCCATATGTGTACAGTGTTATGATTCTTGGCAAAAGTGCCAAAAATATACTTTGGACAAAAGACAGCCTCTTTGATAAATCTATTGAGAAAACTCAATATCTACATGTAAAAGGTTGAAATTAGATTTCAGACTGGACAAAAATCAACTCAAAATGAATCAAAGGCCTATGTATAGTATCTGAAACTTTGAAACTGCTAGAAGAAAACAGGGGACATACTTCAAGATATAGGCACTGACAATGACTTCCCAGAAAGGGTACTAATAGCTCAGGAAATAATAGTAAGAATAGACAATTTGATAGCATCAAATTTAAAAGTTTTGTAAATTAGAGAGAGAATCTACAGAATGGGAGAAAAACTTTCTCAGCTACACTTCCAATAGAGAATTATTATCCAGAATATGTTAAAAATTCAAACCTTTTAAAAATACACCCCCTCAATCAATAAATGAGCAAATGAACTGAACAAACACTTCTCAAAAGAAGTGCAAATGGCAAAATTTTATATAAAAAATATTCAACATCTTTAGACATCAGGGAAATGAAAATCAAAACTACATTAAGATTCTGTCTTGAGCTGGAGTTGTGGCTCAGTGGAAGAGCACTCACCTAGCACATGTGAGGCATCACATAAAATAATTACATAAAATAAAAGTATTGTATCCAACTACAACTAAAAAAATAAATATTAAAAAAAGATCCTTTCCCACCCAAGTCAAAATGACAATCGTCAAGAATACAAATAATAAAGATATTAAAGATGGAGGGGACAAGAAAACTTATATTCTATTGGTGGGGATGTAAATTAGTACAGCCTATGGAAATTCCTCAAAAAACTAAAAGTAGAACTACCATATGAGTAGCTCTACCACTTTTCAGTACATACCTTAATAAATAAAAAGGCAGTATACTATAGAGATACCACATACTCATGTTAAGCACAACACATAGCCAAGTTAAGGAATTAGACTATGTGCCCTATAGTGGATGAATGTGTAAAGAAAAACAGTATGTGTAAACAATGGAGCATTGCTCAGTTACTTAAAAGAACATCACCTGGTGCATTGGTACACACCTATAATCCCAGAGGCGCAGAAGGCTGAGGCAGGAGGTTAGAAAGTTCAAAGTCAGCCTCAGTAACAGTAAGGCATTAAGCAAGTCAGTGAGAACCTGTCTCTAAATAAAATACAAAATAGGGCTGGGGATGTGATTCAGTGCTTGAATGCCCCTGAGTTCAATACCAGTACCCCAAAAAGTAAAAAGTAAAAATAAAAGAATAATATCATTTCATTTGCAGAAAAATGGATGGAAATAGAGATCATCACAAAATAAGCCAGACTGAAAAACAAGTAGTGTATATTATTTTTCTTGCATATGTGCAATCTTCAGGAAAAAGTAAGATGACATGAAAGTAGAACAGAGACTGTTAGAAAAGAGGAAGGGGATAAGGGTAATGTCAGAGAAGGTAACTGGGGGTGGCTATGATCAAGTATATTATACACATGTATGAAAATGCGAGGTGAAGCCCCTTATTCTGTATAATTAATATACACTAAAAATTAAGAAAAACGATGATTAAAAGGGCACTTAGTCAGGCACAGAAAAGCAGACTACATCACATACCAACAGGCACCAAGAACTCTCAAGGAACCACAGCCCCAACTAACAATCAAAATAAAATCCAGAAACTATCCAGCAAGGGCAAACTCTTACATAGAGAATTTAACAGATATACAAATAAAGGACATTCAGTGAGCTCCAAGAGGATGAGTCAGTACTCTAACAAAGTCTTAACAGAGAGAAGAAAGTGATGAAAAAAAATCAAACAAAAAATTTTGAGCTGAAAAATAAATGAAATTAAAAACAGGAAAGAAAAACTTGATAGTATAGTAGATCAAACAAAATTAGTGAGCTGGAAATTGGGCTACGTGAAAGTACATAGTTAGAGGAGAAAGAAGGAAAAAGAATACAGAGGAATGAAGATATTGTGGGAGCTATGGGATAGCATTTAAAAATCAAGTATTTAGGACATTAGGGTACAAGAGAGACATGAGAATACCCAAGTTTTGGAAAACTTATTCAAAGAGATAACAAAACTTCCAGTTGTGCCAAGACAAGGGCACAAATATCTGGGTTCAAGGAAGTCAATCAAAAGTCAGGTATAACTCAAGTCTAAAACCAGTAGTATTGTAATAAAGATCTCAAAGTGGAAGATTAAGAGAGGATGGATACTCAAGGCAGCAATAGAAAAGAAATTAAAACCATGCAACTTGTGCCCCAACTTGCCTGACAGCAAATTCTTACAGAGAAACCTATCAGGCCAGGAAATAGTAGCATGAAGGTTTTCACAGTGCTGAAGGATAAAATCTGCCAACTAAGAATACTGTACCCAGGAATGCTTCATTTAGAAATGATGGAGCAATAAAGACATGCCCAGACAAACAGAAGCTGAGATGTTATATATCCACCAGACCTGACATAAAAGAAATGCCAGTGGGAATTCCTCAAACTGAGAGAAAGTGATTGTTATTGCTAAGAAGAAAACATGAGATGATATGAAGCCCACTGGTAGGAGTAATTGTACAGACAAACTGAAAATGCTGTGACTTTGTAAACATGGTGTGTAAGCCACTGATATCTTTACTATGAAGACCAAAATAAAAAAAAAACACATTTCAGAATGATATGTAGTCTGAGTACAATGATGTACACCTGTAATCCCAGCAGCTCAGGAGACTGAGGCAGGAGGATCTCCAGTTCAAAGTCAGCCTCAGTAAAAACAAGGCGCTAAGCAACTCAGTGAGACCCTGTCTCTAACTAAAATGCAAGACAGAGCTGGGGATGTAGCTCAGTGGCCAAGTACTCCTGAATTCAATCTCCATATTAAAAAAAAGATATGTAAATAGGTACATCAAAAATTCAAAATGCAGGAACTCAGGTAGAGCAAGGTTAGAAATTTTAATTAGTATATATTCTCTTATCTTTAAAATTATATTGTGTTGCTATCATTTTAAAATAACTCTATAAAATCAAAATATGGTGTTGTGAGCATCAAGGTAGCCACCAAGCAAAAGTCTGTAATTGAAAAACTAAAAAAATTATATATATATATATATATATATATATATATATATATCAAAACATATAACTAAGTATCTAAACACAACAGATGACTATAAGAAAAAAGAAAGAACTATAATGAAATTTAAAACCACATTATTAAATGGGATTTATTAGTTCTTACTCATGGATGATTACCTCGAATTTAAGTGGATGCTCAAGTTTATTTTTAAATTGTTCTAATAGCAGGATTGTAATCTGCAGGAGAACCACATGCAGACCCTGTGCTCATTGCTTCTACTTGAACATGTAGAGGTCAGATCGCAGATGACAAATCCATCTTCCAACTACCTCACAATGAAATCAAAAAACAACATATGATTCTTGGTGAATACTCAAATCATTTCCAACCATAGCAGAGGTCATTGCTGGGTTGTTTCTTAAATATGAATGCCACATTTGTGTCAAGTTGCCCAATATATTTGAGTATTTGTTTAATTTTTAAAAATTTATTTGTTCTTTTTTGGCATATATAACAGTAGAGTGTATTTTGACATATTATAAATACATGGAATGCAACTTAGGATCCAATTCCTGTGGTTGTACATGATGTAGAGATTCATTGTGATGTATTCATATATGAACATAGGAAAGTTATGCTAGATTCATCTCACTGTCTTTCCTATTTCTACCCTCCCTTCCCATCCCTTCATTCCACTTTGTCTAAGCCACTGGACTTCCCCCTTTTTTGTGTGTGTTAGTATCCTCATATCAAAGAGCACATTCAACTTTTGTGTTTTGGGGAGGATTGCCTTATTTCAGTTAGCATAATAGTCTCAGATCTATCCATTTACCAGAAAAATCATATTCATTTTTAATGGTAGAATAATATTCCATTATGTATATAATACATTTTCTTTATCCTTTCATCTGTTGAAGGGCACCCAGGCTGGTTCCATAGCTTAGTTATTATGAAATGAGCTGCTATAAACATTAATGTGGTGTATAAGTGTATAAGCTGTATACACTGTACTCCTTTGTGTATAAGCTGAGGAGTGGGATCAATAATTCAAATGGTGGTTCCATTCCAAGTTTTCTGAGGATTTGCATGCTGCTTTCCAGGATGGTTGCATCAATTTGCAGTCCCACCCATGATTGGATTGTATGAGTGTATTTTCCCCTCACATTCTCACCAATATTTTTTGCTATTTATATTCTTGGTTCAAAAGTTACACTGGCTCCCACGTCAGAAGTCTTCACAGTAAATGGACTGACCTTTATCAGATAGGACAAGTTCCAGTAGAAAGGCAATAATGAGCTAATTTCAATCCAGGGACTCAGTTTCTCTTCTATCATCAAACTGCACTTTTTTTTTTTAGAGACAGTGATGAACTAGTGAAAAATAATTTAAGACTCTCATGGCCAAAGAGAAGTTTTTAATCTAAAATATTATTCATGTGTGTAATAAATGGAAGAAAACATGAGGGATCTCAAATTCTGCAGGAAAAAAAGTGGGATATATTTATTCATGTCACACACAGTTTTCTAAAACACTAAATGAAAATAAGATCTGTTAACATCTGTACATTTATATAAGTTCAAGTAAATGTTTTATATGTGCAATATTTTTTAAGCATAGATGGTAGTGCCCAATGACGAGATAAAAGAACTCTATTTAATTGTCATAAAGAAAAATAAGTTTTATGTAAATTTAATATTCTCTAAGAATTTTACAAAAATGAACTGAAATGCTTTTCAAGTTCCTGTGACTTAAGTCTTCAATAAATAAAACTAGCTTATTTTTTTTTTTATTTAAGAAAAATGTCTTCTTTTGTAACTAATTTGCTTTCAGAATTATATGAGTACCCATAATTTTTGTTTTTTGGGGGGCTTTACAACCATACTGAATGTTAATATCACACAACCAAAGAATAGATACGCAAGTGGAAATGCAGGCTCTGTTACTTCATGTCTATCATAAACAGCAGTGAGAAAATAAGAAGTCACACCTATGCATTTTCGCATGAAAAATCTTTGAGGGCAATTGAAAAAAAAACATCAATACAGGAAGCATCCTCTCTGCCTTGGTAATTTCTCCTTAAAAGCAGAATATTAATGCTGTGTTACTGGAGAAGACTCTAGACTTTTGTCACCCCAGAGGGTGATACCAGCATAAACTACAATAAATAAATAAATTTGTAAATAAAGACCCTCTTTGGGCTTCTTTCTTTTTCTTTAAACAGGACATAAAATTTACATTTGAAAGAAGTCCCTTCACATCCAAAGGTACTAACATATTTAGTATGATGAACTAGAAGTTTATGCTAAGGGAAAACTGTAAAAATAGCAACTTGATTCTCAAGGAATCAACATGCATTTAACTTTTTTATGAGTCTTACTCGGATGATGACTTCCTGATAGACAAACACTGTACACAGAGTTAACTGCAGATGATGGTTATCTGTGTCAAATGTCATGGAACATTCATGAGTAATCCAAACATAATTGTTAAGAATATATAAATAGGTTTGTGAGAGATAAATGTTTAAATAAACTTTTGTACAATGATAATATATATATTTTTTAATTTTTATTGTTGGTTGTTCAAAACATTACATAGTTCTTGACAAAACATATTTCACACTTTGATTCAAGTGGGTTATGAACTCCCATTTTTACCCCGTATACAGATTGCAGCATCACATCGGTTACACATGCACTGTTTTACATATTGCTATACTAGTGTCTGTTCTATTCTGCTGCCTTTCCTATCCTCTACTATCCCCCATCCCCTCCCCTCCCATCTTCTCTCTCTACCCCATCTACTGTAATTCATTTCTCCCCCTTGTTTCCCCCCCTTTACCCTCACTTCCTCTTGTATGTAATTTTGTATAACCATGAGGGTCTCCTTCCATTTCCATGCATTTTCCCTTCTCTTTCCTTTTCCCTCCCACCTCTCACCCCTGTTTAATGTTAATTTTCTTCTCATGCTCTTCCTCCCAACTCTGTTCTTAGTTACTCTCCTTATATCAAAGAAAACATTTGGCATTTGTTTTTTAGGGATTGACTAGCTTCACTTAGCATAATCTGTTCTAATGCCATCCATTTCCCTGCAAATTCCATGATTTTGTCATTTTTTAATGCAGAGTAATACTCCACTGTGTATAACTGCCACATTTTTTTTATCCATTCGTCTATTGAGGGGCATCTAGGTTGGTTCCACAGTCTTGCTATTGTGAATTGTGCTGCTATGAACATTGATGTAGCAGTGTCCCTGTAGCATGCTCTTTTTAGGTTTTTAGGGAATAGACCTAGAAGGGGAATAGCTGGGTCAAATGGTGGTTCCATTCCCAGCTTTCCAAGAAATCTCCATACTGCTTTCCAAATTGGCCGCACCAATTTGCAGTCCCACCAGCAATGTACAAGTGTGCCCTTTTCTCCACATCCTCGCCAGCACTTGTTGTTGTTTGACTTCATAATGGCTGCCAATCTTACTGGAGTGAGATGGTATCTTAGGGTGGTTTTGATTTGTATTTCTCTGACTGCTAGAGATGGTGAGCATTTTTTCATGTACTTATTGATTGATTGTATGTCCTCCTCTGAGAAGTGTCTGTTCAGGTCCTTGGCCCATTTGTTGATTGGGTTATTTGTTTTCTTATTGTTTAATTTTTTAAGTTCTTTGTATACTCTGGATATTAGGGCTCTATCTGAAGTGTGAGGAGTAAAGATTTGTTCCCAGGATGTAGGCTCCCTATTTACCTCTCTTATTGTTTCTTTTGCTGAGAAAAAACTTTTTAGTTTGAGTAAGGCCCATTTGTTGATTCTAGTTATTAACTCTTGTGCTATGGGTGTCCTATTGAGGAATTTGGAGCCCGACCCCACAGTATGTAGATCGTAGCCAACTTTTTCTTGTATCAGATGCCGTGTCTCTGATTTGATATCAAGCTCCTTGATCCATTTTGAGTTAACTTTTGTGCATGGCAAGAGAAAGGGATTCAGTTTCATTTTGTTGCATATGGATTTCCAGTTTTCCCAGCACCATTTGTTGAAGATGCTATCCTTCCTCCATTGCATGCTTTTAGCCCCTTTATCAAATATAAGATAGTTGTAGTTTTGTGGATTGATTTCTGTGTCCTCTATTCTGTACCATTGGTCCACCCGCCTGTTTTGGTACCAGTACCATGCTGTTTTTGTTACTATTGCTCTGTAGTATAGTTTGAAGTCTGGTATCGCTATACCACCTGATTCACACTTCCTGCTTAGAGTTGTTTTTGCTGTTCTGGGTCTTTTATTTTTCCATATGAATTTCATAATTGCTTTATCTATTTATACAGGAAATGCCATTGGGATTTTGATTGGCATTGCATTAAACCTATAGAGAACTTTTGGTAATATCGCCATTTTGATGATGTTAGTTCTGCCTATCCATGAACAGGGTATATTTTTCCATCTTCTAAGATCTTCTTCTATTTCTCTCTTTAGGGTTCTGTAGCTTTCATTGTATAAATCTTTCACCTCTTTTGTTAGGTTGATTCCCAAGTATTTTTTTTTTTTTTGAGGATATTGTGAATGGGGTGGTTTTCCTCATTTCCATTTCAGAAGATTTGTCTCTGATACACAGGAATGCCTTAGATTTATGCATGTTGATTTTATATCCTGCCACTTTGCTGAATTCATTTATTAGCTCTAATAGTTTCTTTGTAGACCCTTTTGGGTCTGCTAGGTGTAGAATCATGTCATCTGCAAGTAGTGATAATTTAAGTTCTTCTTTTCCTATTTTTATGCCTTTGATTTCTTTCATCTGTCTAATTGCTCTGGCCAGTGTTTTGAGAACTATGTTGAACAGAAGTGGTGAGAGAGGGCATCCCTGTCTTGTTCCAGATTTTAGAGGGAATGCCTTCAACTTTTCTCCATTCAGAATGATGCTAGCTTGAGGCTTAGCATAGATTGCTTTTACAATATTGAGGTATGGTCCTGTTATCCCTAGTTTTTCTAGAGTTTTGAACATAAAGGGATGCTGTACTTTGTCGAATGCTTTTTCTGCATCTATCGAGATGATCATATGGTTCTTATTTTTAAGTCTATTGATGTGGTGAATAACATTTATTGATTTCCATATATTGAACCAGCCTTGCATCCCAGGGATGAAACCTACTTGATCATGGTGCACAATTTTTTTGATACTTTTTTGTATCCGATTCGCCAGAATTTTATTGAGGATTTTTGCATCTAGGTTGATTAGAGATATTGGTCTGTAGTTTTCTTTCTTTGAAGTGTCTTTGTCTGGTTTCGGAATCAGGGTGATGTTGGCCTCATCGAATGAATTTGGAAGTTCTCCCTTTTTTTCTATTTCCTGAAATAGCTTGAAAAGTATTGGTATTAGTTCCTCTTTAAAGGTTTTGTAAAACTGCTGTATACCCATCCGGTCCTGGGCTTTTTTTAGTTGGTAGTCTTTTGATGGTTTCTTCTATTTCCTCCATTGATATTGGTCTGTTTAGGTTGTTTATATCCTCCTGACTCAATCTGGGCAGATCATATGACTTAAGAAATTTATCGATGCCTTCACTATCTTCTATTTTATTGGAGTATAAGGATTCAAAATAATTTCTGATTATCTTCTGTATTTCTGAAGTGTCTGTTGTGATATTGCCTTTTTCATCCCGTATGCTAGTAATTTGAGTTCTCTCTCTTCTTCTCTTCATTAGCATGGCTAAGGGTCTGTCGATTTTATTTATTTTTCCAAAGAACCAACTTTTAGTTTTTTCAATTTTTTCAATTGTTTCTTTTGTTTTGATTTCATTAATTTCAGCTCTGATTTTAATTATTTCTTGCCTTCTACTTCTTTTGCTGTTTTGCTCTTCTTTTTCTAGGATTTTGAGATGAAGTATGAGATCATTTATTTGTTGGTTTTTTCTTTTTTTAAGGAATGAACTCCAAGCAATGAGTCTTCCTCTTAGAACTGCTTTCAATGTGTCCCATAGATTCTGATATGTTGTGTCTGTGTTTTCATTTATCTCTAAGAATTTTTAAATTTCCTCCTTGATGTCTTCTATAACCCACTGATCATTCAGTAACCTATTGTTCATTCTCCAAGTGATGCATGATTTTTCCTTCCCTCTTTTATTGTTGATTTTCAGTTTCATTCCATTATGATCAGATAAGATGCATGGTATTATCTCTACTCCTTTATATTGTCTAAGAGTTGCCCTGTGACATAATATATGATCTATTTTTGAGAAGGATCCATGTGCTTCTGAGAAAAAAGTGTAACTGCTTGATGTTGGGTGGTATATTCTATATATGTCAATTAAGTCTAGGTTATTAATTGTGTTATTGAGTTCTATAGTTTCCTTATTCAACTTTTGTTTGGAAGATCTGTCCAGTGGTGAGAGAGGTGTGTTGAAGTCTCCCATGATTATTGTATGGTGGTCTATTAGACTCTTGAACTTGAGAAGAGTTTGTTTGATGAACATCGCTGCACCATTGTTTGGGGCATATATATTTATGATTGTTATGTCTTGTTAGTGTATGGTTCCCTTGAGCAGTATGTAGTGTCCTTCTTTATCCCTTTTGATTAACTTTGGCTTGAAATCTATCTTATTTGATATGAGTATGAACACTCCTGCTTGTTTCCGAAGTCCATATAAGTGATATGATTTTTCCCAACCTTTCACCTTCAGTCTATGTATGTCTTTTCCTATCAAATGCATCTCCTGTAGGCAGCATATTGTTGGGTCATGTTTTGTGATCCATTCTACTAGCCTGTGTCTCTTAATTGGTGAGTTTAGGCTGTTAACATTTAGGGTTATTATTGAGATATGGGTTGTTCTTCCAGCCATATTTGTTTATTTATGTTACTAAACATGGTTTGTTTTCCTCTTTGATTATTTTCCCCCCTTTACTGTCCTACCTCCCACTGTAGGTTTTCATTGTTATTTTCCATTTCCTCTTCCTGTAATGTTTTGCCGAGGATTTTTTGGAGAGATGGTTTTCTAGCTGCAAATTCTTTTAACTTTTGTTTATCATGGAAGGTTTTAATTTCATCTTCCATCCTGAAGCTTAATTTTGCTGGATACACAATTCTTGGTTGGAACCCATTTTCTTTCAGTGTTTGAAATATGTTATTCCAGGATCTTCTAGCTTGCAGATTCTGTGTTGAGAGATCAGCTGTTATCCTGATTGGTTTACCCCTAAATGTAATCTGCTTCCTTTCTCTTGTAGCTTTTAAAATTCTCTTTTTATTCTGTATGTTGGGCATCTTCATTATAATGTGTCTTGGTGTGGATCTCTTATGATTTTGCACATTTGGCGTCCTGTAGGCTTCTAGGATTTGGGATTCTGTCTCATTCTTCAAGTCTGGAAAGTTTTCTCGTATTATTTCATTGAATAAATTGCTCATTCCTTTGGTTTGGACCTCTATACCTTCCTGTATCCCAATGACTCTTAAGTTTGGTCTCTTTATGTTATCCCGTATTTCTTGGATGTTCTGCTCATGGTTTCTTAACAGTCTTGCTGAGCTGTCTATCTTCTTTTCAAGTTGAAATACTTTGTCTTCATTGTCTGATGTTCTATCTTCTAAGTGTTCTACTCTGCTGGTAGTATTCTCAATTGAGTTTTTAAGTTGGTTTATTGCTTCCTGCATTTCTAGGATTTCTGTTTGTTTGTTTTTTATAACCTCTATCTCCCTGTATAGTTGATCTTTTGCTTCCTGGATTTGTTTATGTAATTCATTGTTGAAGTGATCTTTCATTGTCTGATTTTGCTGTCTAATGTCTTCCTTGAGACTCCAGATCATCTGAAGCATGTATATCCTGAATTCTTTATCTGACATTCCATCTGCTGCAGATATTACCTCTTCTACCGTTGAGTTGACCTGCATTGCTTGTGGTCCTTTCTTTCCTTGTCTCTTCATACTGCTCGCGTTTCTTTCTGCTTGGTGAAACTGTTGTGTTATTGAATTTTCCCCCTATATATTTGTATTGCTCTTGTATAGTTGTAAAGTCTCCCGCATAGGTGCGGGCGGGCGGCTCTGCTCCTCCTCCAACTGGGGCAATGTGCCTACCACACCGGCAGGCCGCTAGGCCTATTCTGCTGGTCGGTAGCAGTTCCACCTACCTTGCAGGCACGGGCGGCGGCTCTGCCCCTCTGCGGACCACTGGGCCTGTTCTGTCTGTCGGTTGCAGGTCTGGCCTGTTCTGTTGGTGGTCGCAGTTCCGCCTACCTTGCAGGCGCGTGGGGCAGCTCTGCCCCTCCGCGGGTTGCTGGGTCTATTCTGCTGGTGGGTGCAGGTCCGCCTACCTTGCAGGTGTGGTTGGCAGCTCTGCCCTTCCGTGGGCCACTGGGCCTGTTCTGTACGTGGTCACAGTTCTGCCTACCTTGCAGATGTGGTGGGAGAGGGCCAATGATAATATTTATAATATGTCTTCTGCTAGAACATTTCCAGTTCTCATTCAAATCTCATATGAGGATATGAAAAAATACCAATTTGTGAATACAAATGTATCCTCTTCTTATTAAAGAACATGTAAGGCATTTTTCTGTGTTAATGAACTTGATCAATGCTAAATCCAATAGCTGTATTATGACTAAGCACTTGCTTCACACAGCTAAAGTTACTGAAAGTCAAAAAGTCCTATATATATATGAAAATTACAAGTAAAAAATGTAAGGAAAACAACCATGTGAGAAAAGTGAATCATGTATTTGTATTCATGTGGATCTTTGAAGTATGAAGGATTTGTTCTTCTTAAGGAAAAATGAGGATCATTTTTGTCCTAAGAATTATTGCTCATTCCATAAAGAAGAAGAGGACAAAATCTAAATAGATATAACAAAATTATAGATTTGTGATAAAGAACCTTGAAAAATAACTCAATCTGTGTAAACTAGCTAATATTGAATACATTAATTTATATTTTATTTTTAATGGCAATTCTTAATATAAAAAAATTTTACAAATATAACAGCTTTTATGATCTCTGTTAAAATCTTATTCTTTTTTTTTTTTAAAGAGAGAGTGAGAGAGCAGAGAGAGAGATAGAGAAAATTTTTAATATTTATTTTTTAGTTCTCGGCGGACACAACATCTTTGTTGGTATGTGGTGCTGAGGATCGAACCCGGGCCGCACGCATGCCAGGCAAGCGCGCTACCGCTTGAGCCACATCCCCAGCCCCGACAAAATCTTATTCTAACATTGGTCTTAAAAGGTAGATGTTTTTCTTTGTCTTTGAAATACCCCTAGAGGTAATAAAGACTTTTGTGTTTCTTCAAAATGATTTCTTATGCTTCATGTTGTCTTTTATGAAGTCACGTAAGAAAAGTGAGCCTCCTCAGTGTTAAAACAACTTGGTTTTCATTTGGCCACTACATAAAATATATTTGCCTGACAATATTTTGTCACTTTAGTATTGTTTCACAGTAAACTGTAATTGTTTTCAATGAAATGTTCTTAGCCTTTTGGTATTTTTGACAACTTTCCAAAATCAAAGGCCATATTAAGAATTTTTGCTCTCACAATAAGTTTGCAAGCTTCCTGAGGATCTTGGAATACCTTCAAAGAAATTACTTTCTTTATATAAGAGAGATAGGAAACTAATTAGGGTTATTGGCTATGTTACATTTTCACAGGCAATGAGATATGTTTCATATCTGCTGAGTCACATAGATAAATGTGATTAATATCCCAGATTGTATGAAATTCCTGAAAAATCTAATTATGTCCCTCTTATCATTCCTAATGTTGAGTATAATTAAGTTACCAGGTGTCCAAAGATTGTAAGAGAAAAGACTTTAAAATCAAGTCTGAAGGACTGCACCTAACTTCCAACTTAAAGTCCATCATGCCGCCTCTTATGAAATTTACTGAGGATTTCATAAAGAATGGTGGGGGACGTAGGGAGACTCAGAATTCAGCAATGATAAAGTAGAAGAAAGGGAATGGTGGGTTTCAGGAAGAAGCAACCTACATTCTCATTCATGTCCCTTCACCAAACCTGGTTCAAATATTTTTAGAAAATTGAAGGCTTCTTCAGCTTGTACAATTTTCTCACGTTTATTACATATTTGTTGTTCTTCTAAAGTTACAAGGACTAGTAAATACTTTAAAAATAATTTCAAAAATTACACTTGTCCTATAGAATCCAGAGATGTTAGGGGAAAGTGGAAGTTTTTGCCTGGCAGCTGGCTTGTGTTGAGAGCCACAGCCGAAGCGGGCCCTGCAAACTTCCAGCTGATTGGCTCATCGCAGCCCCAGCAAACTTTCAGCTGACAGCTGATTGGCTCATTTGCAGTGATGCTCATTGGGCTGTTTCCCCACCCTTTCAGATCACAGAGCTGCTCATTGGGGGACTCTTTTGGCTCTGCCCATGCGACCCATACCATCGGCCTCAAGAGAGGGAGGAGTGGGGGTTGAGAGGCTCACCGGAAGCTGGTGATGGCAGTTGGGTTCTGAGGGAATTCCTGAAGAGCTTGTGTGGTGTGGCGTGTGTGTTCTAAAAATAAAGTTAATTTCTGCTTGACAAGTGGCTTGTGAATTGTGCCCAGCCAGACTGCAGCATTTGGTGGCCCGCACAGGGAATGACTGAGGGTAAGTGATAAGGTAAACTGCTCGCCCCTGAGGGCAGGGCAAGAGGATGGATAGCCATTTTAAGATTCTTCTTTCATTTTGTTTCACTTTTATTTTAAGTTGCTTGTCCCTGGAGATGAGTGAGATGGAAGAAAAACTGCTCACATCTGAGGAAAAACTATTTGCGTCTGAGGAACAGATAGGGAGAAAGGACAGATGGACATTTCAGGAGGATAGAAAGGCTGATATAATGAATTTTTGTTCCATTTTTGTTTCATTCTGTTTTGGGTTTTTTTGGTGTTATCTTGTTGGGTTGTGTTATAGTTATAGTAGAACTATGGGATCAGAAATTAGTAAAAAACAAACTGAAAGAGTGTTAAGTAAATTGTTAGAGGAAGGAGGCACCCCAGTAAAATCAAGAACAGTTAGGGCATATGTTGATACAACACAAAAATGTAGCCACGGTTCATTAAAGAGGGGTTATTAAATATATCACAATGGAACCATCATGGTGAAGATTTAAAAAGGATAGAAAAGGAAAACCCAGGAACTCTGTCAGTTGGCACATTGCCATTGTGGATAATGATATGATTTTGTTTGGCTAATCCAAAGCTTTCAGTGCAGATATGGTAGAGGACATATTAGATCAGGAAAAAGAGGAGGCCTCTCGAGATAGTCAGAAAGGGGAAGAAAGTTTAGAGCAGGAAAAGCTATCAGGGGAAAAGTTACAACAGGAGGCTGCTACTAACACCTTTCTATCACCAGAGGGTGTAAGTGTCCGACCAAGAGCTCCACCTATGGAGACAACATATGCTGAGTGGTCCTCAACCCCTGTAGTTGATAGATGGGATCCTGAGACAGGACCTCAAAGATTAGCATGCCCTGTATTTGAGCAAGCAGGAGGGCAGCGAATTTACCATTCTTTAGATTTCAAAACAGTGAAGTAGCTAAAAGAGGCTGTAACAACCTATGGTCCTCAAGCACCCTTCACTGTAAGCATGGTCGAATCCATTACCAACTTGAACATGATGCCAGAAGTTTGGTCTAGTATGTGTAAAGCTGTGCTAAATGGAGGAAAATACCTTTTATGGAAGGTTGCCAATGAGTAATTTTGCAAGGAGATGGCTAGGTGAAATGCAGAAGCCAGTTATCCTCAGAGAAATCTAGATATGTTGTTAGGAAAGGGACCTTATGAGGGTCAGCAGCAACAAATTGCATATGATCCTGCCATATACTCACAAATTGCTGTAGATGCAGTTAGAGCATGGAAGACTTTACAAGGACATGGAGGTTTACAAGGTCAATTATCTAAGGTAATACAAGGAGCCAATGAACCTTACACTGAATTTGTAGATAGGCTTATTCAAACAGCTACCAGAGTTTTTGGGAATACAGAACAAGCAATGCCATTAATAAAACAACTGGCTTATGAGCAAGCAAATCATTGGTGCAGAGAGGTCATGGAAACATGAAGATTTAAACACATATATTAAATTATGTAGAGACATTAATGAACAACGGCAAATCTTGGCAGCTGCAGTACAGCAGGCTTTAGATGCCAGGCCAAAAACATGCTACAATTGTGAAAAAACAGGACATTTTAAAAGGAATTGCCTCATAGAAGGAGGGTTTAACAAAGCTAGATATCAAAGAAGTAGAATACCGGGTATTTGCCCACGATGCCATAGAGGGAGACATTGGGCTAATGAATGCCATTCTCAAAACACCATAGAGAGTACTCCATTATCAAAAAGTAGACAAGAACCAGGTGTTTACCCATGATATCATGGAGAAAGACATTGGGCTCCATTGCCAAAAAATGGACAGGGGGGCCCAATGCTCCAGGGGCCACAACCACAAACATATGGGGCACTGGAGGAGTCCAGCAACACCATCAGAGTAGTGCCCAGGACACATTATCCATCAGATCTCTCATCAGACGAGCCAGAGGGAGCACAGGGTTGACATCTGGGCCTCCACCAGAGCAGTACTAACTCCAGAGATGGGAGTTCAAATCATTCCAACAGGGTTAAAAGGACCTCTTCCCCAAGGAATAGTAGGCTTATTATTGGGATGAAGTTCTTCTACTCTAAAAGGACTTATCTTCCCATAAATTTATGGGGACGAGATGTCCTAGATCAATTAGGACTAACATTAACAAATAACATCAATTTAAATGCATCCACTATAATGGCTAGACAAGGTTTTAGGAAAGGAAAAAGATTAGGAGAACAAGAACAAGGTATAGCAGCACCAATACAAATAGATCAAGGAACAGACAGACATGGATTGGATTTTCAGGAGGGGTCACTGAGACAATAAAAATTACTTGGAAATCAGAAAGACCAATATGAGTTTCTTAGTGGCCCCTGACTAAAGAAAAGATACAAGCAGCCCATGACCTGGTCAAACAACAATTAGCGGAAGGACATATACAACCTTCTGTATCTCCCCATAATACTCCCATTTTTGTCATCAAAAAGAAATCTGGTAAATGGAGATTATTGCAAGATTTAAGAGGCATTAATAATGAGATGATTATTATGGGACCTACTCAATCAGGGATTCCCCAATTGTCTGCTTTGCCAATACCTGGTATGTTTTAGTTATAGATATTAAAGATTGTTTTTTTTTTTTTTCAATTCCAATTCATCCTGAGGATAGTCCACGTTTTGCATTTACTATCCCTGCACTGAATCATGAAGGTCCTGATCAGAGGTATGAATGGAAAGTACTCCCTCAAGGGATGGCTAACAGCCCAACTATGTGTCAAATTTATGTTAACAAAGTAATCCAGCCACTTAGAAATCAAAATCCTGAACTACAAATATTTCACTATATGGATGATGTATTATTAGCACACAAAACTAAAAACACATTGCTAGAATGTTATGCCACACTTACAAACTTATTAAAAAATTATAATCTAGAGATAGCAATAGATAAAGTACAATTAAATTGTCCAATTAATTATTTAGGAGTTCTATTATCCTCAACCATGGTCCGTCCACCAAAAATTCAAATACGAATAGATCAACTCAAATCACTTAATGATTTTCAAAAGTTATTAGGAGACATAAATTGGATAAGGCCTTATCTAGGCATAGCAACAGGAGAGTTGGGACCTTTATTTGATATCCTAAAAAGTCCATCAAATCCAAATTCACCCCGCATGTTAACGCCTGAAGCAAGAAAGACATTAAAAATCATTGAAGCATATATAGAAAATATGCATTTGGATAGAATTGATATGTCTGCCTTTATTATTTATTGTACTTCCAACAAAAAATATTCCTACAGGAGTATTTTGGCAAGAAGGTCCATTATTATGGATACATTTATCTTATTTTCCTATCTATTCTTACTAGGTATCCTGAGGCTGTAGGACAATTAATACTCAAAGGAATAAAAGCAGCAAAGGGAGTGTTTGGAATTTCTCCCAATAAAATTATTACTCTATATACTATGGATCAAATTGATGAGTTAGCTAATGAATTAAATACTTGGGCAACAATCATGTGCAAATCTAATGTTTCATTTGATAACCACTTACCATCTAATCCTTTGTTGTCTTTTTGGTCATCGCATCCTGTAATTTTTCCAAAAATACCTATCATGTATGCTCCAAATATATTCACTGGTGGGTCAAATAATGGTACAGCAGCAATAGTTACACCTGATCAAACTTTTACATTTTTAGTAACCAAACAATCAGCTCAAAAGGTAGAGCTTAATGCAGTATTACAAGCTTTTGTGATGTTTAAAGATTCTGTATTTATTTTCTGATAGTCAGTATATAGTTAATGCTATAGTATCCCTTGAAGATGCTGGTAGAATTTCCCCTTCCTCTACAGTTTTCTCTTTATTTTCCATTATACAAAGACTAATATGGGACAGAAAATATCCATTCTTTATAGGACATATCAGGGCACATACAGGATTGCCTGGAGCCTTTAGTTTGGCTTGGTGTATCTTCCTCCCTTCTGCTTGTCATGATTGTTCAGCTAAAATTTGGGGGCCAACAGAGGTGAGGCAAAGAACCTCACCCCCTGCTGGTACAAAGACCTCTCCACAGATGTGGCTGCATACTGGACCAGTAGTCAGTGACGGGTAAGATCCAATTGCAGTGGTACCAACCTAAGACAGGAGGCTGACGCCTTGAGGTCAGCTCATCCGATAACGAGTAAGGACCATATGTACTATTGGACAACCTAAGGCAGGCACTGTCCCTAAGCCACATGCTTGCTGTTTAAACAGAGGGGGAGATGTTGAGAGCCACAGCCGAAGGGGCCCCAGCAAACTTCCAGCTGCCAGCAAACTTTCAGACTGCCAGCTGATGATTGGCTCACAGCGGCCCCAGCAACATCTAGCTGATTGGCTCCTCTGCGGTGATGCTCATTGGGGGACTTCTTTGGCTCCGCTCACATGACCAGCCAATGGGCCTCAAGAGCAGGAAGATTGTGGGAGGAGGTGAGGCTTGTTTTTGTTCGAGAGGCTTGTGGGAAGCCAGTGGTGGCAGTTGGGCTCTGAGGGTTTTTCCTGAGGAGCTGTTTGTTTGGCCTGTGTGGTTCAATAATAAAGTTCGTTTCTTTTGACAAGTGGCTCCTGAATTGTGCCCAGCCAGACTGCGGCAGACCTCTTTACCATTTCCAATCCCATACCTCTCCCAACCATACCACCAAACAAGCCCCTCAACTTATCACCAGTCCTGCATAACTGAACACTTGCACACCCCTGGAGAAGGTCTGAAGGGATGAGATGCTGCTGGTAGTACAGAAGGGTTTAGATTGTCCCTGATAATGGTGAGCAGGTAACTACTAGAGAGCACAATGAATAGCAGATGGTACAGCAAGTCATGCAGAGACCTGTCAGAAACACAGTACCCTGCTTCAGAATTCTGGAATAAAAAATGAAACACAGCTAGTGAAGAAAGGAATAAAAGTTGATGTGTAAGATTAAATAAAGGAATTCTCCCAAAATGAAGGAGGGGGGAAACATAACATGATAAATAAATGCAGGGAGGATGAGTTCAGAACACAATCAACCTATTTTTGTGAGAGTAGGGATGATGACCACTAAGATTATTGCAAAGAATGTTCCTCACTGTGAATGCCAATCTCAGACAACCAGATAGAATCTGACTGTAACACAGAATGTGAATGCGATGAAATTGAGACTTCCAAGGGGCTATGAGCCTGAACAAATTAAGTGCATAATTATGCCCAACCCATTTTCACTGGAAGTGATAAAGAACACTGTGGAAAATGGCAATGCTTTGAACAAGTGTGAGACTGTGGAATAGCACTGCTGATCTTGGAAATGTGTATCTGTGTTTCACTGCTATGGGAATTTCACAGGGTATCATCTGACAACTTTGCTTTAAATCCACCCAAAGATATGAGTGAAAACAGAACTTTTTATGCCCATGTGTGCAAGTACAACATCAAGACTTCCCTCATAATTGCCAGTCCTATGATTTCTGGGCAACTTTTTGGGTTCTAGCAGGCTAAGGGTCAATCTTTCATTACCACGTATTCATGTGTGGCTCCTGACTGATCAGAGATCTGAGGAGAAATAGCAGTAACTCATCACACCTTCACAATATTCAATGCACATAGGGACTCATACATCTTCATTGACTGAGTTTGGGTTTTAAAAACACATGCACCAACCAAAACACATTGCAAATAAGGTCATTGTTGACACAAAAAAACATGTGTGCCATACAACTTCCCACAAACACATTCACAGTAGAAGGACAGATTCATAGTCTCATTAAAGAGACAAATTCACATAATTACGGAACTTCTGTTCTAATATTGGTGCTGATTGTAAGGACAGTTTTGCTTCAACACTGTCGCTCAACTCACATGCTGTGCCTCCTAGAAAGGACATACTGACAACCTCCTGTCCACCCCATCCTGCTGGGCTGAGGTCCCAAAGAGAAAGCAAGGATGCAAGACATCCTTGTGTGTCAGCTGTGAGGTCACCCAGCATGGAGTTCAAAGGCACCACTGTTCTGCTCCTCTTTATAAAGGGAATTGTCGGGCTTCTCCCAGCACAGATTTGGGAGCAACTGCAGAACCTCCTCCAAGATGCTGGTGGTCCTACTCACAGTGGCCTTGCTGGCCCTGAGCCCAGCTCGGAGCTCAAATGAAGGTAAAAGCAAATGGGGATTGTAGGAACTTCTGTGGTTTAGAAAGCCACACTAGAGTGAGGGAAGGGGAGGGAGGGAAGATTATGAGGACAGTACAACAGAGTTTTTATGAAAACTGTAATATGACATATGGCTTTGTTTCATGCCAGGGCTTTAGACTTTTAGGTAAAGTTGGAACATCCCTCTAACTTTTCAACTAGAAGCATGGAGATGTAAGTTTTGCATTTGAAGAAAGATTGTTCCATGTTGTCAGAGATGCAAGGAAGGTGGGAGACTGACACAGGGAAGCCTGCTGTGGAGACATTATTGTGTTCCAAGCAGACAGGCTGAGGCTTCCAGGCTCTACAGCAGATGCAGGACACAGGAAGGAGAAATCCCAACATCAGAGCTATGTCAGAGACAGAGATCCAGAGACTACACTGGACTCTGCCTATAGAGAGGGAGATAAATATCAGGGTCCAATTTCTCATTTATCTCTGACTTACAATCAGTATTTCAATTAGCTGTGTGCATGAGGTGGGCCTAAGAGTGCATGGAAGATTTCCATACTCAAAAAATGAAGTGTAGAAGCACTAAGGGTTTAAAAGAGGTGGACAAAAGCAAAATACCCACTTGTGATATTGAAATACCCAGAACTCTTATCATATATTAACCATAATGTTTTACAGATGCTAGTTAAGACCTAAATGGTTTTCATATTTTCATGAAAGTGGCGAGGCTAAGCAGGGGCACCACCAGGCCTTTCTCTCACTTCTTCCTCCCTTTTTCTCAGCATCAAAGAGCATGGCTGAGTTCACTTAGAGGGTGTCCAGGTTGTGGTTGGAAGTCACCTTTCCCAGGAGGACATGGGTGACCCCTGAGATTGGTGACTAACTTTTCACTTCATCTGTTCTTATTTCTTAGAGGTCAGCTATGAAGGCCCTTCCAGTCTATCAACAGGTAAGGCCAGTTCATCCTCAGGTGACCTTCTCCTCCTTTTCCTCAGGAAAGTTCATTTCGACAACCTCTCCTTACCATCATTTTTATTTTCAGCAACTAATGGAGGTCATTTCCCTCAATAATATAAAAAAGCCTCTCCAAAGATTTATTCTGGGGAAAATGACCAGAACTATTAGCTTGATAACAAAAGGCAGAGTTAGGCTGTTGCCCAGAGAGAAAGAGTTTCTGAGAGGTGACAGAAAATGCAAATGAGCTAATCTGCATCCTCAGTGGTCATTCAGTGCTTCCTAAATCTTCTGGATGATAGAGCTCTGGAACGAAATGCACAGAATTGTGTGTCTGTGTAGCTTGTGATACTGTGGATCAGTACTTCTAGAGGATCAATACATGCTACAGGGTCTAAGCCAATTCCCTGGGGCCCATCACCTTGGGTTTCCTTCACTCTATTATATGTTATCAAGGTTAGTATAGGTCACTAAACGACTACATGTCTTCATTCAACATTTGGCTTAGATGTCTGACATGAATTCATAGACAACAAGTTATCACTGCATGCAGAAGTAAAGCTGGTAACATTTGGATATACAATCCCTTTGCTTTGCTTGGCAACTGGAAGATATCAAAGATTTTCCTTAATGGAAATTCAGAGGAGAAAAACTTTCAAATCTGGGTAAGAAACAGTCCATGTGATGAGTATATCAGTTAAGAGATCTCCCCGTGAGGAGGAAATGGAGGTTAGAGTTGAGAGGCCAGTTCTAGAATAAAGACTCTGTGTACCAAGGCCAGAGAAGTGCCCGCTGAGGTTCTTCCACCAGCCATCACATCTACTCTTGTGCTGTACTCATACAGAGGTTGAGGACCCAAGCCAGAGCTCCGAACAAGTCCCTCACAGACCACCTCCTGGAGGACGCCCACCCAGACCCCCTGCTGATGGTGGAGATGACAATGAGGATGAAGATGAAGGTGATGACTCAGAGCAGGGACCACCAGAAGGAGGCAATCAGCAGCAGCCAGGTCGTCCCCCTCGTCCTGGACAGCAGCAGGGACCCCCCCAGCAAGGAGGCCAGCAGCAGCAGCAGCAGCAAGGTCGCCCTCCTCGTCCTGGACAGCCACAGGGACCTCCCCAGCAAGGAGGCCAGCAGCAACAGCAGCAAGGTCGCCCTCCTCGTCCTGGACAGCCACAGGGACCCCCACAGCAAGGAGGCCAGCAGCAGCAGCAAGGCCGCCCTCCTCGTCCTGGACAGCCACAGGGACCTCCCCAGCAAGGAGGCCAGCAGCAACAGCAAGGTCGCCCTCCTCGTCCTGGACAGCAGCAGGGACCCCCCCAGCAAGGAGGCCAGCAGCAACAGCAAGGTCGCCCTCCTCGTCCCGGACAGCCACAGGGACCCCCACAGCAAGGAGGCCAGCAGCAGCAGCAGCAAGGTCGCCCTCCTCGTCCTGGACAGCCACAGGGACCCCCACAGCAAGGAGGCCAGCAACAGCAAGATCGCCCTCCTCGTCCTGGACAGCAGCAGGGACCCCCACAGCAAGGAGGCCAGCAGCAGCAACAGCAGCAGCAGCAGCAAGGTAGCCCTCCTCTTCCCGGACAGCCACAGGGACCCCCCCAGGAAGGAGGCCAGCAGCAGCAGCAGCAGTAAGGTTGCCCTCCTCATCCTGGACAGCAGCAGGGACCCCCTAAATCAGAAGGTAATTGGGAGCTTCTGCCTTATATCATCCTGCAAATCCCTGGGCATCCCCTTCACTTTCCCAAATGGATAGAGTATAAAATCCTCCCCAGCTCAGTTTACCCAGTGTACCCTAGAATTCTGGGGCAGCTGTGATTTAAGCTCACTCTCTAACAAAGGCCCTAATTGTTGTGCTTCTCAAAATGGAAGGTGCTAACAAATCATCTGGAAACATGTTGAAAGTACAGGGTCATGGAACCCATTTCTAAATGTGTATAATCAGGCATTCTTTGGCAGTGTAGGATGACCATTTAAGTTCTTGAAGGTAACTCTGATCATCTGTCATCCTGTACCACATGTCCTTTCTGTAGTGTTTACTGAGCATGGTTGCTTTTGGGGGGCAGGGCATTGATCTCCCTTTGTCCTGTGTCTCCTTGCTCAGACTCAGATGATTGCCCATTTCCTGTTTCCTTGTGACCATGTAAAGTCAGTTCTATCAACCACTGGGCCTCTCAGTCCAGAATCCCTGCCATGTGAATTCACCTCTGTGCTCCCAATTGGACACTCGATTTTTATATGCTTTTTGGCAAATTAATCTACACCTGACTGGAAAGTCCAACTGAATAAAAAGGTGTTCAACTAAATCAGGAATGCACTTATCCTACCTCCTCATAATCTCCACCATAAATCTGGATTATTAATTTTTTTGTATATCCTCTTGGAAATATTCATACACATATGAGCACATCTCTCTATTTTACTCTACAAATGAGTATCATTATTTCTACTCAGATCTCATTGTTTCTTCTTTCAAGTACCATATTTTATAACAATTTCAGAGCAGTTCACGAGATACACAACTCATTTCTCCATCGTCCTTTCCTCCTTTTTTTCTTCCTTTTGTTCTTTTTTCTTCTTTCTAAACAAATTTCTACCTTAATTTTTGAATTTATCCATTCCTTCTTCTCAAAATACCTCCTCGTTCTCCATCTTCTTGCCTCCTTCTTTGTTTATTATTTTGCAATGTTTAGTAATTCATGGAATTACTGATTCAAACCTTCTCTAGTCAAGCCATGTGTAATACCTTTACTATTGTTGGACTTTGCAGTTATCCTCTTTGTACATCTGATCATGACTATTTTCAATACCATCCACAAAATTAGAATCCCAGAAGTATTCTTCTTATATTTTTATTGATCCATTGAAATTATCCATGATATGGGGTATGTTAACTATTTTATGGATACATTATAATGACACATGATATTGGGATGTGTTAAAAACCACACATTCACACAGTGAAATATGTAACTTGTTGAGTTTCAATCCTCATACCTCTCCTTCCAGTAGTTATCAATATTTCCTCATATTGTAAGTGTGAATGTAGAGCGTGCTCAGTGCAAGCTGTCTAACCAGGGTGGAAGGAGAAGCAGGAGAAGAGGAGGTGGGCTCTCCCCTGCAGGGCTTCAGTGATGCCAGCCAGATTTTAGAAACCTCCTGCATGTCACATCTTCCCTACAAACTCCCCCACCCACTTTTTTTTTTTTTGTTTCAGAGAGTGAATAAGAAGACCATGTCCTTCGGAAAATTCTACCATTGGAACAATACCGTCATAGTCATGTCCTCTTTAGACAAATAAACTAATCAGCATGCATTTTCTGATTGCTGTCTCTCTTTCTGGGGTGGGAGAGTGTGGAATCTGAAGGTCATGGACACAGTGTAAAACTATCCTCATGGATGCCTACAGAAAACCTCCCTCCTTCTTCATCCACAAGTCAGTTGTAATCACTGGCCTGTTTCCAGCATCCCTTACATCTCAAGTGCAAGCTTTAAAACTATTTGAGAATATATGTACTAAATGCTTGTAAATTTTCAGCAAAGAAAGAATATAGAATACCAGTGAGGAATTTGCAAAGGCTGAGATGTTCTACACATTTTGAAAATCTTTGACCCTGTTTTCCAAGAATGAGAATGGATGTTCAGGCACCTTTCCCCTAGAACCATCATTTCTCTCCTGAGTTCATCATTGCCTAATTCTGTCCCTCTCTAGATTCCCACCTTAATTTGGAACCTGTGAGAATTTGGTCAATAGACAGTGAGGTGCATTTTCTGAGACATGAAACTTGGAGACCTTCAGACATGACTTCTGGTTTTCCTCAGTCTCTGGATCGTCATCAGGCTTATAGAGTAGTGACTGGGCTCATCATAGCGCTCTATGTTGTATTAGGCATTTGAGAATTTCATACAGTTTCTTGGACGTACATCAATCATATGGATTTATATAGCTCAACAAAGTTAAAACATCGTATCTTTAAAGAAATTATAACACATTGAGTCATTCTAGGTGTTTTATATGATTATTTATTAGTTGTTTTATATAATTTTTATTTATTATTTAATTATCTATTTGTTATTTAGTATAGGGTCTTGCTTTGTTCGTGAGGCTGACCTTGAACTCATGCTCCTCCTACTTTATATTCCCAAGTAACTGAGATTGAAAATGTTGGATCCCATGACAATTCATTCCTAATTAATTTTATTCCCCCTATTTTTGTTAAAGTGAAAATAACTTGAGATATTTTGAAACTCCCTAAAATTTTCCTAAATCCTATAAAGTACAAAATCGCTAGAATGACAATATGATTTTTGGAAGAATTCAAACCTGTCCAAAGGTTTAACAACATTTGAATAAATACAATCATAGCTCAATTTCAAACAAACCCAACGTGTCAAAATATTACTCAGACATATTGGATGAGGTAGTTGTAAGATGGAAACTGAGGTGTTGTAATATTGAGAAGACTCACATTTCTTAAAAGTCAAGGTCTGCATAAAACACAACATGAAGCATATGGAAAGTATCTTGATGAAACAAAATCTTTGCTTTCTGGACCATTTGCATGAAAGGAACAGAAAATCCTCTACATTTTAACATCTATACTCAGAAAAATTTATTATTTCAACAGAGATCAAAACCACTTCTCTTTTTCTTCCAAAATCCATATGATATTGGAAGTGTAAACCAGTTTAAATCATAATTTGTGAATAAATGCAATCAAATCTTAGCCAGGTTAATTGCACGTATAATTTGTTTTTCAAAATTCCCATTCCAGAAATAACTATGATGTTCTAATATTTATTTAGGTTTTTTCCGTGTTGTGAAACAATTAATTCTAATTAACAACAAGAATTGCTTTGTTTTTCATCACACAAACAAATCTTTCAGAGCTTATCTTTTTGCTTGTTGGAAACGTGTTTTACATTTCTCATATATAGAGCTGCTTTCCTTATTAATTTTGAATTCTTCATTTAGTTTCTTTGATTTATTAAGTTGCATTTAGTGCTTTTGTAACTATTTTTGTGCGACAGAATGGAATTCTTAGCACATTGAGTAGTGTTTCTTTTTCATGTAGTAAGACAAGAATAGATACATTTCTGTTTATGATTAGCAATTAAAATTATCTTAGGTAATCCAACTTAGATATTTACTAAATATGCATTCCATTACTGAACTTATCAATACTTAGGAGTTCAAGGTCTGAGAATTGGAAACTATTTTAACAGACATTTATAAATATAATCAGTGCCGAAACCCATTAATACACTTTTAACTTTCTTGCACATATTCATCTGTTATTAACAATTATATTTACAATACTCATGAAAATTTTATCATGATTGACAAAGCTAGTCATCTTCTCATGTTAATTCTGGCTGGAGTATTTGCCTGTCATCAGAGTGAAACTATAAAAGTTAAATACCTGGATATTTCTGTTTTAATTATCATCCTTGAGAAGAAAGTGATGGTTTGTGCACTTTCCCTGATGGTAAACTTCCAGTCCTAAATAACAAGCATGTTAGTACTTGCTGACAGGAGGGAATGTCTTTCACATGGAGATTTCACAAATTCCTTTAAGGAAAAGAAGGAAGTTTAAAGAGTTTGTTTGTAGTTTCACTGGTGTTAACTTCTGTGAGGACTGAAGTCTTAGGTTATTTTCAAGAAAGAATTGCTATTCTGTGTTTGAGCAGATATCAGGCAGGCAAAGAGGATGCTTCTTCCTTAGCCATTTCACAAGTACCCTAAAATAGCAGTCATGTAAAATGTGTATTTTGGGGTGAAGGCTTATGTCATTCTTTTCATCTCTGTGACAGAAATACCTGACAACCAAAACTTGGAAAGTTGATTTTGGACCACTCTTTAAGAGTTTCAGTTTATGCTTAGCCAATTCCATTTCTCTTTGCCAAGGCAAGGGAGAATATCAAGACAGAAGGAAATGGTAGAGGTAAACTAGGAGAGAGAGAGAGAAAGAGAGAGAGAGAGAGAGAGAGAGAGAGAGAGAGAGAGAGAGAGAGAGAGAGAGAGAGAGAGAGAGATAACACAAGGAGATAGGAACAAATTATAGAATACCCAATGCCTGATTTCAGTGGCCCACCTCCTCTACCCATGACCCACCTGCCTGCATTTACCACTTGGTAATCCATTCAAATTATTGATTCATTAGATTATCCATTCAAATTATTGATTCATTAGATTAATCCATGGAAAAGTTATAGCTTTTAGGATTGAATAATTTCACTTTTCACTTGAACACAGGGGCTCTTGGACAACACTTTATATCCAAACCATAACATTCCAAACCTGGTCCCAGAAAGCTCATCTTCATCTCACAATGCAAAATGTGATTAGTCCATTTCCAGGGTCCCCATAGCCTTAACAATTTTAGCACTTCCCCAAAACCCAAGTCCAAATTGTGCTCTGAGACTAAAGGGAAACTCTTGACTTTGAGTCCAAACCCCCAAATTGAAAGCAAGTTATATATAGCCAATATCTAAAGACACAGAGGAAAGGTTTCCATTACAAAAGGGAAGAATAGGGCAACACTGAAGGGTTGGGACAAAAACAAGATTAAACCCCAGCAGGTAAACATTAGGTCCAGGAATCCCACATTCAGCTTTTGGGCCCTATGGTATAAATGTGATCTCAAAGGGGCCTGGGCAACCCCACACCCATGACCTTGCCAGTCAGTCCACATGGACCCTCTCTTAAGCTGGCTCTGTTCATAGACAATGTCTTTCCTCAGCACACATATCATAGCACTGGTGTACCTTAATTCTGGCATTTCCCATTCCACCCCTAATTTCATCTTTACAGCTTCATACATCACCCTCTCAGTGGTTGCATGCAGGACTCCTAACCCTGTCACTCTTTGCTTGATCTCTCAGGCCTTCCTTGGAAATCTTGGTGGAAGTTTTAATTTCCCATTAATTCCAGCATACTGTCTTCCTGAAAAATAAGCTCCACATGGAGGATACCAGTCTGGTGCCTGCTGGAGCCAAACTGAACCCCCTTGGACCAGGCCTATAGTAGCTTCTTAGTGCCTGGATGATGGAGCATGGTGAAACAAATCCTGGGGAAACAACTTCCTAGGCACCCCTGTGAGAATAGGGTCTTCCCATGTTCTCTGGGGTTTTACATTTACATCCCAGAGCCTGCAATGGATGTGGTCATGCTGAGATACCTTCAAGCCATCTTTCTTATCGTCTCATACAAACACTTAATTTTTCATTAGTGGTGGTAACCTCCTCAGCAAACACACATTACCAGTATTTGTTCTTTTGCTAAACTGCAAATGTTTTAAATATTTCTTCTTGTTTTTGCTCCCTATTCTCAGTGTAAACATGGCTGAAAGATTCCAGTAACACTATGCCAGTACATGGATGCTATGCTGGCTTGATATTTTCGCTGCCAGATCCATTAGTCCATAAAATTTAAATTTACCTTGCAGAATGTCTCATGTCAACTTTTTTTTTTTTTTTTTTTTTTTTTTTTTTTTACCAGAGTGTAAGCTGTCCTTCCTCTGTTCCAATTTCCAACAGAGTGCCCATTCCCCTTGAAAACTCATGAACACATTCCTTACTCTTCTCATTCCTATCTGCATTCTGATTATTGAAACTCTCATCAGAATCACTCATTGAAATCTGCTTACAACATTTTAAGCCTTCCTTTGCCTGCATCTCCAAACTTTTCTAAACTTTCACACCAACTAATTTAAAAAAACTCTATACAACATGTTCTGGTTAGTCACAGCAATGGTCCAATTTCTTGCTTCCAACTGATGTGTTTGCAGTTGGAAAAAAAAGTTTTTTTGACTCTTGGTTTCAGAGTTCAGTTCATGGTTGGCTTATGGCTCTTCTCTGAGCATAAGGTCAGCAGAACATCATGGCAGTAGGGCAAACTAGACAAAAACTATTCAGCACATGACAGCTGGGAAACAGTGTGAGCAGCGTGGGACAAAATATATAATCCCAAAAGCAAATCCCAGTGACACACTTTCTCTTTCCACACCTCACTCACCTACAGCTATGGCTTAGTAATACATTCAAATTATTAATTCATTAAATGAATTAATCCACTGCTTACATTATGGTTCTCATAATCATTTAATTTTCTGCATTGACACAGAAACTTTTGGGGGATTCCTCATAGCCAAACCATAACAGTATCATCTCATTGCTGTTTGACTTACATGAAGTAACAGATTCTGCATTTCCATTCACACATTTGTTATTGAACACAGAGTGGTGTCACCTTCACATTCATTAGAGATGTAAAACCCAAGGAAGACAAAATGTTTCACTCATATAATCTTGAAAGCTGAAATGTTAGACCAAATAGATATTTTTATTAAATCAAAAAGTGACACTTGTCCTATTTGCTTATGATTTACTTAAGACACAGAAAGTTGAATAATGTTTCTGGTCATTTTAATAGTTTTGAGAGGCATTCTTCAGTTTACATAAGCATTTATTTTTCTTCAGTTTTTGAACAGAGTTATCAATTCCTTGGTTAGTACCACATAGTTGAAAAATATTATACCTATAAACAGTTTTTTTACATATATAGATTCAAGTTGATCTGATACATTTCATTTAGTATTAGAGAATATCAAGAAAAACATCCAATTTTTTGAGATATTTGAGATCTGTTGGGAGTCACCCTGGCTCCAAAGACTAACCTCTCCATCCCTTGAGAAGAGCCGTCCAATGGTGAGTCCTGATGACTCACATGATCCTTACCCACCACCAATCAGAACGTACCCCATGCCAGCTGCCCAAACCATTAAATTGTTAAACTGTTGCAACCTCAGACCACCCCTGGCTCCTACAAATATGCAGAGCTGCCTCAATAAACGGGCATTTTCTCTGATGGCAAGCCTTGATTGTTCTTTCATTGGTGCCAAAACCCAGGAAAGGGCAATTCCATGCTGCTCCAGGGCCCCCTCTCTCAAGGCTTGCTGTCCTTGTCCACTCTTTTGAGCGCTGCTCACAACACCGGCTCTTCAGTAGGTGATTTCCCCTATTGGGTATCCAACTTCAGATGGGCTACGCAGGGGCTTTGACCATAATGGTCCGGCAAACCTCTGTCATCCTTTCTGGAGGGGAGAACGCACCCCACCACGACCTTCACTATCACGGTGGACTCTCTGGAACCTGGCTCATGAGCGGGAGGTCCTGAGTGGTGGAAGAACAGGCACCTCTCTCTCTCTCTCTCTCTCTCTCTCTCTCTCTCTCTCTCTCTCTTTAACCATCCTTGTCCGTCTCCTGTGCTAAATAAACTGAAAAGCCTGGTGCCAGGTGATCCATGACTTCTGGCCATTCTGGGCCTGCTGGCTGGAATCTCAGGTGACTACTTCACCGTCTACCCAGCCCCGACTTTCCTGATTCATATTGGTTGAACTCCCCTTGCAGGGACGCCTGCGAGGAGGCCCATCCAATTCTGTCCTGGTCCAGACCCTTCCCACCTTCCCACTTCCTTCTTAGGGACCATTATGGGGCCTCTTCTTCCCTCCCTGAAAACTCCCCCTTAAAATGCCCTTGGCTAATGGATCGGCTATCCCTCACTCCTGATAGAAATTCCAAGACTCTCATGAAATTTTGCACACAAATTGGCCATATTAAAAATTGGACAATCAAAGTCAATGGTCACCAGGAGGATCCCTAGATCCCGCAATTCTCAGAGATCTGTTTAACTTCTTCGAGTGCTCATAAAAGTGGAAGGAGATCTTTTTCTCTGTTTTGTTCTTTTCCCGACCTATGCTCTTACCTTAATGACACTACTGACCCTTCTTTCGATCTGGCAGATGATCCTCCTCCCTGCCGACCTTCCCCGGTGGCTCCCCCTGATCCCCTTGACACCTTTAGTTTCCCCCAAACTAGGTCCCTCTCCCTAGTCCCACAAACCATGGCCCCTTTAAGAGAGGTTGCTGGACCTGAGGACATTATCCGGGTACATGTCCCATTCTCTGTGAAAGACCTCATGCAACTAGAGTGAAGGTTGGATTCATTCACTACAGATCCCACCACTTACATTAGAGAGTTTCAATGGGTCCTCCAGGCTTAGCCTCACTCATAATGAGATATATATATATATAATATATATATATTATATATATATATATTATATATATATATATATATATATATTATAGGCTAATACTCTCCTTCTTGAGGAACATACCAGAGTCTGGGAACTTGCCAGAGCCCATGCGGAATAAACTCATCGTTTATACACTAAGGGGGTAAAATGGTGGGCTATGCTTTTGTTTCCCTCTCATCCATCATAGAGGCAAAACCTCTCCCACCCAATACCACCAACCAACAAGCTGAACTCATAGCAGCCACCAGGGCATTTCAGCTAGCAGAGGGAAAAACCCTCTTCCTATATACAGATTCCAAATAAGTCTTCCATGTCCTGATCTCCCACGCAGCCATTTGGAAAGAAAGGAGGCTATTGACCACCAGAGGGATGGCAGTAATCAATTTCACACTTATTTCTGGCCTATTATGAGCATCCAGGCTGCCTTCCCAGCTGGGAATAATTCATTGCAAGGCCCACCAAACTGACTCCTCCCTTACTACTATGTTACTACTATAGTTCTTTGTACATACACAGATTTAAGTTGATATTGTACTTTTCATTCAGTATTAGAGAATAACAAGGAACACATCCAATTTTTTAAGACTTTTGAAATCCATTATGGTTTACAATATATTGAAGAGAAAAACAATATATATCTTTTTTCTTTTCATATTGGTGTTGGAAACTAGCAGTGCAGTGCTACTTACCTACAATCACAATCCTTTTTACTTTTTACTTTGATAGAGTTCTGTATTGCTTAGGGCCTTTCTCATTTGGTTATGCTAGCCTTGAACTTGTAATCCACCTGCTTCAGCCTCCCAAGTCACTTTAGTTAAGGGCATGTGCCACAATGGCTCGCTATGATTTTATTCCTTTGTAAAAATTTGTTTTAAGTAGTTTCACATGATAGTAGAATGCATTTTGATATGTTGTGCATAAATGGAGTATAACTTCTCATTTTTCTAGATGTACATTTTATACAATCACAATGGTCAAATGATCAGATATGTACATAGGGTTATAATGCCTGATTCATGCTACAATCCTTCCTACCCCCATGCCACGTCCACCCTCTTCACTCTCCTCTACCTAATCCAAAGTACCTCTATTTTTCTCTAGCCCATCCCCATTATTGTGAATTAGCATCTACTCATCAGAGAAAACATTTGGCCTTTATTTTGGCGGACTGGCTTCTTTCACTTAGCATGATATTGCCCATCTCCATCCATTTACCTGAAAATGCCATAATTTCATTCTTCATTAAGGTTGAGCAATATTCTATTGTGTATATATACCAAATTTTCTTTATCCATTCTTTGAAGGACATCAAGTTCTGTTTCATAATTTGGCTATTGTGAATTGAACTAAATGCAGCTTAGAGATTCCTCAGAAAACATGGAATGACTATGATATGTTTAAGGTTGAAAACTCCTCTCAATGGCCATGGTACTCTCAATTTTTTAAGTTCATCAATTCTCTAGAAATTCCAGTTTCTACACGTTTAGTGAATCAGAGCACCTGGATTGAAAAGTGGCCATTATTGCTGTCCGTTTGAACTTCTTCCACCTGATAACTCTTTACTTACCTAGTCCATTTTCTGTAAGAATTCTGAAGTGGAAACTAGGGGGATGTTTAAAGCTAATCAGAATTAAAAATGCTCAAATATATATGGGCTACTTGACAAAAGTGTGGAATTCATACTTGAACATCATCTGTTATGACCTTTGCTATGGTTGGATATGGTTTGAGTGTCTGCAAAGTCTTCATGGTTTGAAAATCATTACTAATAAGATAGTAAAAAGATGGATGCTTTATCTAAGACCTACTAGTGTTGACTTTTGAATGTTCAATGAGAATCAGTGAGCTCAGGGTTTCTCTGTTCTTAGCTTGTATGTTTATTTCTTGTGGTCATTATCTTGATCTCCTGAAAATTACAATCCTACTATTACAACAGTTTAAACATAAGTTTGACATAAAACTGTCAACTGTTTGTCAACTGTTTCTTAATCTCAGTCTATGCATGTTCATAGAGATTCTCATAGGCAACAAATACTTGCATATTTTTATTAACTCATTTGATCAAAACATGTCTTTTAATTGAATACTTTAACCATTTTTATTCCAGGTAATTTTCAGTATGTAGGACTTACAAAAGCAAAATTTTTAGCTTATTTGTCATTTCATTGTGTTTCTTTCTTTTTCTCTTATAATTTTCTGTTCTTCTTAAGTGACTAATCTAGTAGTATCTTTTGATTTTTCATTTATTGCCTTGAATTTGTCAATTACAAACTTTTGGTTGAATGTAACCACAGTTGGTTTTGACTTCAAAAAGCTATTTTGAAATGGTATCACCATAATATAAGATGGGAAAAAAGAATCATAATACATACTAATATAAAACCATGGGCTTGAACATTTTGACCTTTTGATGTCCCTTTTAACATCTGCCGATTTTTTTGTTAACATACTGTTAAAATTATTATTATTAACTTTTTTATTTCAATCTCATAGTAAAGACATAAATGGCTTACTCGCTGTGTTTTCAGTACCAAGCCATTTTCTATTTTTCTTTTTAGCTACTCTAACCAGTGAGTCTTATTGCTTCTTATGTTCTCTTCTTAGTCATTGAGGTTTCAGTCTCAGTTTGAGGAACTCCATTTCGCAGCTGTTATATGATCAGTCCAGTGGTGATACATCAGGTCAGCTTTTAATTCTGTTAGAATGTCTTTATTTCTTCTTAATTTCTAAAGGAGAGCTATGCTAGGTACAGGATTCTTGGTTCACAGGGTTTTATTTTTAATTCATTACCATGAAATATTCATGTCTTCCTTTTCTTGTCGAAAAGGTTTTCTGCAGAAGTTGGTTGTCTGGCCAACTGGGACACACTTCAGTGCTCCCTCTCCCCTTTTTCTTACTGGTTTGAGAATTCTCTCTTTACCTGTGACCTTGGTCACAGGTATTGATATTAATTAATTTGTATTAATATTAATTGGTGTGGATTTGAGTCAAGTCTTACTGCTTGACCTCATTGTACCTTGAATTTATATCTTTCTCTGTCTTTGGAAGTTTCCTGCCATGATCGCTTTTCACAACTTGGGTATTTCAATTCCCTCTTAAACCTCAATAGCTAGAATATTTACTCTTAGTTCTGTTCCAGTTTCCACCACCATTTCTTCCTTCTATTTTATTATTTTTCCTTCTCTCTCCACTAACTTTGCAATTTCAAATCCGCTATACAAAATCATTAATTTCCCATTTTGTGTAACCAATTCTGGTATTGATTCTTCTTATGATAATTTTTATTCTATGTACTGTATTTTTCAGTTCAAGAATTTCAGTTGGATTTTTTAATTGCTTCCATCTCTCTATTAGGTTTTTCTGCTATAATATTGAATTATATCTTTGGGTTCTCTTGGAGCTTCTTCATTTTCCTTAAATCAGATAAAAGTTAGTTTCTTCATCTACACATTTGCCCATACTGGATATTTTCCAGTCAGTCTGTCAATTTACTCTAACTATAAATAAGGCCCTAATTCCCTGAATGCTTTGGAAGCTTTTTGTTATGACAGATACTATGCCTATTCAAGGATAGGTACTTATACCAGTCTTCACAGCATGAAAACCTTTGTGACTATCTTGCCATAAATCCAAGAAGGCTGCTTCTTTTCTCTGAGTCTCTAGTCACTTCTGCTCTTTTAGTACTCAAGGATGGCCAAAGTAGAGGTGTACTGTGGGTTGGTTTTGGTGTGTTGTCACTATTTCAGCAGCAGAGGGCAATCCAAGTCCAAGTTAGCTCCCAATTCCTATCTGGTATGTTCCAAACAAACAGGTAGAGCACCTCAGAATAGTACTTTGTCCCTTCAGGCTTCTCTCTGGAGCTGGAGAATGCAAAGAGTTTCCATCATCAGTCACCTGCCTGTGATCTGTCACTGCTTATTTCTGTTCTACTCTGTAAAGGATCATCTAGGGGTGACAGTTCGCAGGACTCTGCCAGAACTATAGCCATGCACACCTTAATGCTATTACATTCAGAACTTAAAGCTCTCTGAGACTGGTAAAACACTGAGAAGGAAAAAGACACCCCTTTATTGAATGCCAATAAGTCTGTGAATTCCTGAGGCACAACTACAGCAACCAGCCTTAGGTCACCTGGGATCCAATGGAACTCTGTTAGACTGGGCTCATTTGTCTCTCCCTTGTACAGGTTTATTTGAGAGGCTCAATCATGTGCACTAGTCTGGCTGTGTGTGCTTTTAGACTCTGCCCTCTATTAGATTGAACCAGGCTTGTCCTGAGTTCCAAGAATTGTGCCCAGCAGTTTGTCTTCCCCTCTGGAATCAAAGTCTTACTTCACACAATGACACTAAATTTGTCAGTAGTGTTAGTGCAAGCAGTACCTTGGCTTCCAGGTCATGATTAACTCACAACTGAGTGTGAAACCTGCAGGTATATGCAGTATCCAGGCTTTGAGTATGAGTCAGCCCCACTCAAAGGTGGGAAATAATGCAGGTCTGAACTCAACACAGTTCACCTGGTAAGAGTGTTTTATCCTAATGGCAGACAGGTCTCAAGACTGTCTCACACAGGATGTGCTCTAAGAAAAGCAGTTTTGATGTCTGCCCAGTGGTGAGTTTCTCCATGATGGACACTCAACTTCAAGACTGATGTGATTCAGCAATCTGTATACGGGGTAAAAATGAGACTTCATAACCCTTTTGAATCAAACTGTGAAATATGATATATCAAGAAAGATGTAATGTTTTGACCAATAATAAAAAAATAAATAAATAAAAAAAAAATAAGACAGAAGCCTGTCTTATATTTCTTGCCCTGTTTTCCAGTAGTGGACTCTTACATCCCCTCTCCTTCCAAGGTGAGTAAGGAGTGCTGGCAGCAGCCCCTTGGCCACTTGTTCAAAGCAGGTATAGCAATTCAGGTTTTAAGAACGGGCTATAGAGAGGGATTGTGAGCATCTGCCTGGAAGTGGGGTTCATCAAACTATGCCTAATACTGGGTTCAAAGACTAAATCCTGGACTGAATTCCTTCTTTGCCCCACAAGCAGTAGGTATCTCCCAAATTGCCTGCCTGGAGTTCAAGAAGGAGTTACATGACCATCTCTTCTCCTCCAGAGTTTCTCAATACTTTTTTCCCTTTATTATACCAAATCTAGACAATGTGATTTCTCATCTGGCATTTTTAATTCTCATGAAGGTAGTTTGGTGCGAGATACCTATTGAATTTGGCATCCCTGATCAGATTATCTCAGTTAGCTGCATCCTGACTTTATCTCCTCTAATTTGCAAGAATGTGAGCACTTCACATTTCCTCATTCAGCAGAACCACATTATAACTTGTTTAACCAACATACTAATGAATCAAAACAACAGGTAGCCCCAATCCCCCAAACAAAGACACTGTCCTCATCAGTCTACTAAAACAGATTTCATCCAGGTAAAGAAAGATTTCCACCTGGCTGCAATCAATGAATATCTGTCAATTCTCTTATTTTTAGGGGTGTCCTGAGGACTGAACTCAGGGGCACTCAAAATCTGATCCACATACCACGACCCTTTTATTATTATTATTATTTTATTTAGAGGTAGGGTCTTGCTGAGTTGCTTAGCACCACCCTGTTCCTGAGGCTGGCTTTGAACTCATGATCCACCTGTTTCATCCTCCCAAAAGATGCTGAGATTACAAGTGTGTGCCACTGCACCAGGCTCTATGTTTTTTTGAACTTGCTTCTCAGCGATAATAGACAGAACTTATAATCCTGTCTTACTTTGAACACTCTTCCGTGGTACTATTTGCATCTGAATAACATTTTTGTTCCCCGGTTGCTCCATTCTGTATTATCAAATAAACCTCATTCTTCAAATAAATATTAAATGACTTACTTTTTCAGGAATGACACTGGGAATTTACCATTGATTGTGAATACAGAATCATTTTCCTTTTCAGGAAGGAAAAGATGGCTTCATCTTTGTAAATGACATAAGTGCATTTGCAGAAGAAGCTTCAGAGATATCCATGGCATTTCTTTTTCTTCTTCTATGTTCAATCTCATTCTTTCTTCTTTGTCCATACATGCACACCATGAAAACTGTCTTACACCATGATCAAGTGGGGATTCATGCCAAAAATCCAAGTTTGGTTCAACATACAGAAATCAATAAATGTAAATCATCACATCAATAGACATAAAGATAAGAACCATGTCATCATCTCAATAGATGCAGAACAACCTTTCAACAAAAGACATACACCTTTATGTTCAAAACACTAGAAAAACTAGGGACATGTCTCAACATCGTAAAAGGTATGTATGCTGAATTCAAGGGCAATATCATTCCAAATGGAGAAAAGTTGAAAGCATTCCCTCTAAAAACTGCAACAAGACAAGGATGCACTCTTTCACCACTTCTGTTTAACATAATTGATGAAATACTGGACAGAGCAATTAGACAGATGAAAGATATTAAATGATTACACATAGGTAAAGAAAAACACAAATTAGCACTATTTGCTGAAAATATGATTCTGTACCTAGAAGGCCCTAAAAGTTCCAACAGAAAATTTCTAGAACTAGTAAAAGAATTCAGCAAAATAGCAGGATACAAATGAACACCCATATCTGTATATTAGAGACAAAGCCTCTAAGAAGGAAATGAGGAAAACTACCCACTCATAATAACCTCAAAAAAAAAAAGATACTTGGGAATCATCTTAATGAAAGAGGTGAAAGATCTAGACAATGAAAACTATAGAACCATAAAGAAAGAAACCAAAGAAGACCTTAGAAGATGAAGAGATCTACTTTCTCTGGGTTAGGCAGAATTAATATTATCAAAATAACCATCCTACCAAAAGCACTATATAGATTTAATGCCATTATGACCAGAATCCCAATGGCATTCCTTTTAGAAATAGAAAAGGAAATCATGAAATACATTTGGAAAAATAAGAGATCCAGAATAGTTAATCAATCATTAGCAGGAAGAGTGAAGCAGGCGGTATCGCTATACCAGACCTTAAACTCTTCTACAGAGCAAGAGTAACAAAAACAGCATGGTATTGACACCCAAACAGACTTGTAGAGCAATAGTATGGAATAGAAGACATAGAGACTAACCCACAAAATTACAATTATCTTCTGTCAGACAAGGGTGCCAAAAACATGCACTAGAGAAAAGATAGCATTTTCAACAAATGGTGCTGGGAAAATTGGAAATCCATATGCAACAAAATGAAATTAAATCCCTATATCTCACCATGCACGAAACTCAGCTCAAAATGGATCAAGGATGTAGGAATTAAACCAGATACTCTGCACCTAATAGAAGAAAAAGTAGGCCCTAATCTTCTTCATGTGGGATTAGGCCCCAAGATAAGACAAGATAATACAAATGGAAGAAACGATTTACAGTAGAAGCAGTAGAGAGAGAAAAGGGGAGGGGAGGGGAGGGGAGGGGAGGGGAGGGGAGGGGGGATAGTAGAGAATAGGACAGACAGAAGAATACATCAGACACTAGAAAGGCAATATGTCAATCAATGGAAGGGTAACTGATGTGATACAGCAATCTGTATACGGGGTAAAACTGGGAGTTCATAACCCACTTGAAGCAAACTCTGAAATATGATGTATTAAGAACTATGTAATGTTTTGAATGACCAACAATAAAAAAAAAGAAAAAAGTAAAAAAAAAAAAAAAGAAATACAGAATTTGTGACCTTTTTAGGATCGTGGAAGTACTAGACAGTTTTTGGAGTGAAGGGATGTTCAAAATCTTAATAATGGGGAATTCAACTTCTACTGATAAAGACATGTATTTGACTATTATAGAGACCATAATTAATCAGAAGGGAAAGCAAGTTAAAAAGACTCAGTTGCTACAATTCTTAAAAGGTGTAGGTGAATTTTGCCCTTGGTTTTGTGACCAAGATTCACCAAATTTACATACTTGGGACAAATTAAGAAGGAAATTAGATAAAATTTGCATTTCTAATGAATTAGGTGGAAACTTTGAGAATATACACAAAGTTTGGACTGCATTAGAGATCTGAATTTTTTATTACATGGGCCATAGTCTGTGGCCCCTGGAAGATCTATTGAAAGGTATTCAGAGAGCAATTAAGTCTATTCAAATGGAAAAATTGCCTGAGGCTAAGGAAATCTCCTTTCCTCTAAGCCAGCTAAAAACAAAAACTAAGACAAATTATATTCAAACCAAAAGAGAAAGTAAAAAACTTAGCCTTGCCTGAGCCAAGCCAGAGTAATCTAGATGAAAACCATAGAGAGGGAGATCATGGAGAGTAAGCCTCTGGGGGGATAGATAGTCCTTCTCCCAGAGAGGAAAATCCGGAAGAGATTCATAGAGTTCTTCCACATGGCTTACAAGCCCAAATTCAACATGGCGACAATGGAGACTCTATGGTGGAATTGCAGACTGAGGGAGAGGAATGAAATCCAGGATTTACCAGGGAATTTCCAACAGGCTGTGCTTCATAGCACCTGCCCAGGCTATGCAAATATGGCCATTGTCTGTTAAAAGGACAAATTTTAAGGATACTTTGAGCTAGCAATGACTTTTCTTACTCCATTGCAGTGGGGACTTAGGACAGCACAAGAAGCTGAAGAAGATCCTAACGAATTTCAGCTCTTCCCAGCTTTTGAGCAGGTTAATGACCAAGACCAGCATGTTTGCCTCCACAGGGTAATTCTTTTTGAAAATATTAAAGAGTAAAAAAATGCCTGCAAGATCTTCGGTCCAAATTCACCATTGGTGCAGAGCTTGCTTGAGACTATATGCTCTCAACTGCTCCCGCTGAGTGACTGGATTTCCATTGCCAGGGCTTGCTTGAGTGGGGGAGATTTTCAACTTTGGAGGTCATACTAGACAGATTTCTCTTCTGAGCAAGCAGAGAGGAATTGGAAGCAAGATCTTCAAACACCCATGGAGATGTTTTTTGGAACAGGTGAATTTATTGATTTGGAAAGGCAGCTAAATTATGAATTTGTGGTGTATGATCAGATTACAGCCTGTGAAAAGTGTGCCTGAAGACAGATTGCCTCCAGGGAACAACCGAGCTTTTTTCTGACTATAGTTAAACAAGGTGCCAATGAGCTTTATTCAGATTTCGAAGCACGAATTTACCAAATTGCAAACTGTTCCATTGGCGACCCAGGGGCTTGTGAGTTTATTGTTAAGCAATTGGCATTTGAAAATGCAAATAAATATTGTCAGGATGTTCTCAGACCCCATAGTAAAAAGGGCACAGATTCAGAATGTATTCGCTTGTGTTCTGATATGGATCCAGCCCATTTACAAAAAATTATGCTTGCCGTGGCATTAAAACAAAATCTGCAGCCCCAAGAATTGGTATGCAGACCCTGCTGGAGGGCTTTCATCGTGGGAGGAGCTGTCATTACTTGAAAAACTCTAATGCTCATAATTTTAAGCTCAGGGCTCCCTGTGCTCTTGGTAGTAGATATTACATGATGGAAGACCACATAGCGGACCACCTTCAGCCTGCCTTCTAACCATCACTTCAGCCAGGTAAGAAGACAAAAAAATTGCGGTTGGCCTATCATCGGGCTGAATAAACAGGGGAACTAGAAGGAAGGTCTTGCAATTTAACGTCATCACCACCAACCATGGGGAACCACCATTATTACCTGAGTGAATCTCACAGTTTCTTTACGACCCTCAATGATTATTGAATTAAATCCTGAATTAGGGCCACAACAAATCCCTACTGGGATTTTCAGGCCACTCTCCACAGAAAGTATAGGGTTAATTTTGGGATGTAACAATTTAAAAGGGGCCATCGAGGTAATACCTGGAGTAATAGATACTTATTTTGAAGGAGAATTAAATGTTACTATAAAGTCAAATTATGCCCTTCGGCTTACTCCAAAAAATACATTGGCTCAATTAATTTTATTACCCTGTAATTCGGATGGACACCCAAAAGTGAATTCAGTTTCCAAAGCACCAGACACAGTGTACTAGTCTCAATTAGTGCAGCAGGAGTGACCCCTACTGGAACTTAAAATTAATCATAAAAAAAATTTAAAGTCGTGGTGGACACAGGAGCTGACATATCTGTTCTGTCTAGTCATTTCTGGGCTAAAATTTGGCCCTTACATATACTACCAGCTAACCTAGAGGGAATTGGACAAATCTCACAGCCTACTCAAAGTGCAAATTATCTCCCTTGGGAGGATCCTGATGGGAACAGTGGAGTTTTTAAACCTCATGTGTTAGAGTCCTTACCAGTAAACCTATGGGAAAAAGATATATTAAGCAAAATAAGATTACTTTTAGTAACTCCAAATTCTATGAGATCATTTGTGACAATTAATCAAGGGCTTCTTCCTGGAGATAATGAGGGAACTTATCCAGGAGAGTATCTGCTTATAAACCAGTCTCCTTGACAGAGATTAGTAAATACTCCAAACCAAAATTTTTACTAGAGGCCCTGAGTGTCTCCGCGATACAAAAGACAGCACAAAAGATGATCTGGCTCACAGAAGAGCCTATATGGATTCATCAGTGGCCCATCTCAGGGGAAATACTTAAGATAACTCATATGTTAGTTGAGGAACAATTTCAGGCTGGTCATATAGAATCAACGCTTAGTCCTTGGAACACCCCCATTTTTGTTATTAAGAAAAAGTCAGGTAATTGGAGGTTACTACAGGATTTAAGGGCAATAATCCATGCAATTCAGCCTATGGGATCATTGCAGCCTGGACTCCCTTCCCCCACTGCAATTGCTCCAAACTATACCTTAATGGTAATAGATCTAAAAGATTGTTTTTACTCAATAAGGTTGCATCCTGAGGATTCTGAAAAATTTGCTTTCACTGTCCCAGCAATTAATTTTAAAGAACCTGTTAAAAGATATTGCTGGAAGGTCTTGCCTCAAGTGATGTGAAATAGTCCTACTTTATTTCAGAAATTTGTGGTCCAAGTGATAGCTCCTATAAGAGATAACTTTCATCATGCATATATTATTCATTTTATGGATGCTATACTATTTGCTCATGCTAATGCAGAAGTACTTTTAGAAATCTTTACTCATTTTGAGGCTTCACTTACAGCAATTGGTTTGTGCATTGCTCCCCAAAATATACAAAAGATGCCCCAATATTTAGGTCAGATAATTCAAGGGCATACACTTCATCCTCAAAATGTACAGATAAAAGTTGAGGAATTACATACCCTTAATGACTTTCAAAAATTATTAGGAGATATTAATTGGCTGAGGCCATCCTTAAAACTGATACTTCTGATTTAAGTCCTTTATTTCAGATATTACAAGGAGATCCTTCTCCAACCTCTCCACGTCAGCTGAAAATAGAGGCTAGCACCGCTTTAAAAAAAGGTTGAAAATGCAATTAAAAATGCACAGATTACTAGAATTATTCCTAAAGAACTAGTATATTTATTAATATTTCCAACTGTGCATAGCCCAACGGGAGCCATATAGCAAAGATTGGGTGTTATTGAGTGGATTAATTTAGCACACTCTCCCCGAAACACAATCATTACTTTTCATGACTCTATTGCTCAATTAGTAATTAAAGGTAGAAGAAAAGCTTTACAATTAATTGGATCTTAACCTAATATTAAAGTTATTCACTTTTATGTTCATCAAAATAATTGGCTTTTTCAAGCTTCTAGTTTATGGCAAATAACTTTTGTTGATTTTCCTGGTCAGATAGAAATTTATTACCTTCGTGATAAAATTTTTCAATTTGTATCAATAACTCTGCTTATTTTTCCAAAGATTGTATGTGCCCAGCACAGAGATGGAGCCCTATCAGTGTTCACTGATGATTCAAGCTCAGGTAAAGCAGGTTTTTATAGCCATGTTCACAAAGAGGTAATACAAACCTCATATACTCCTGCCCAAAGAGCAGAGCTACAAGCTCTCATTTGTGCCTTAAATTACTTTGCAAATGAGCCTATTAATATTTATTCTGACAGTTTATATGCAGTTGGAGTTACCAAAGATATTGAAACTTCAGTTATTTTGTATACTTCATCACAAGAGCTATTTAAATTATTTCATAATCTCTAAAAGGAAGTGCAAATGCAAAAATACCCAAGTTTCATAGAACACATACGAGCTCACAAATCTTCCAGGACCTTTAACTTCAGGAAACGACAAGATTGATAAATTAGTAGCTGTTTGTCCTCAGATGTCTCCATATGATTGTGCACAAGCTTCACATTCCTTGCATCATCAGAATGCTTCTAGCTTACATAAAAAATTTAATATTACCAGACAACAAACTTGTCAAATTGTAAGTCACTGCCCTAAGTGTGTTATTCACACTGTATATCTGCCATCAGGGGTAAATCCCTGTGGATTTAAACCAATCAAATATGGCAAATGGATGTAACTTATATTCACTTTGGTAAACAATTTTATGTACATGTGATAGTTGATACAAATTCCAGATTTATTTTTGCCATAGCACATACAAAAGAAAATACTCAACATTTAATTTCTCATAGCCTAGCAGGCTTTGCTGTGTTAGGATGCCCTATACAGATTAAAAAAGATAATGCACCAGCTTATGCAAACTCTTCAACAATGTTGCCAAGAGTTTCAAATTGACCATAAAACAGGAATTCCTTATAACCCCCAAGGTCAAGCCATTGTGGAACAAGCTCATTTAACTATTAAGCTGCAATTACAAAAATTAAAAAGGGGGGAATTGGTTTATGACTCCCCCAAATAGCCTGAACCATGCCTTGTTTTTTTTTAATTTTTAAAATTTTGACACACATGGTCACACTGCAGCTGAGAGACATATGTCTTCCACAACAACAGGCTGTTTAGGCACAGTTTTGTGGAAAGACTTAAAGACTGGTCAATGGAAAGGCCCAGACCCAGTGATTATGTGGGGCAGAGACCCTGCTTGTATTTGTCCAGAAGGTGCTTTCCTGCCTATCTGGGTGCCTGAACATGCAATCAGACATTGAAGAGATAGAACTGAGATTCAAGCGACTGATTATCAACCTGGAGAAGCCTCCACTCAAAAGGAAGAGATATCAAAGAAGAATGAAGAGGAACCAACATGACCCAGCTGAAAATCTGATTTCTTGGGAAGATGTGAAGAAGCTGACAACACACACTTTGCAAATAATTCGACCCTAGGAAGGAATAAGCCTCCATTGATGATGGTAGCTACAGTGATTGCCCTGCTGGGCTGTCAGGTAAAAGGGAGTCAAGCAGATACTTACTGGATGTATTTCCCAGATTCACCCCTGGTATATCCAGCTCTGTGGACTGGAGAGTCTATTCCATTGTTTACTAATCACTCATTCATGTATGAGGATTTACAGATACTCATATTACTCCCAATCATGTGACTAGATTTAATTATTCTGGCTACAGTGCCCAATTACCTTGGTGTTGGTCCCACGATAAACATGCTGGCTGTCTGAGAGTATCATTTGAGGAAGAGATAGCAGTTGGGAGACCTATACTGACTAATCATACTATTTATGGAGACTTAAAACCTTATACAAGATCAGTGATTAAAATGGGACTTTCCCATAACAAATCAGTCATTTCTGCAAAACCTCCAGAAATACCTCACTGTCCAAATAGTTCTACAATTGAGATTCACACCTTTCCTACATGGATAGATTGTATAAATACTTTTCCAGTACAACATAAGGTGTCTAAAGGTAGTGGGTATATTTTAGACTCATCTCCACAAATTGATAGAAGGCAATTATGAAAAAATTCTGCTATGACACCGGCAGGACTTGTTAGTAATATTTTGACTTACAGTGCGGGTGGTATTCAAAAAGATGTCTGGCACTTAATTGCTACCTCATAATTCTTACATTTTACAGACAAGCCTTTACCAAATGTTGTTGGCAAGAGCTGTAAGGAGGCATCTTGCTGTGGCTTACAAGCCTGTGTTCAATCTCCATATGTTTTAATCATTGGAAATGTAAAAGTTTTTTTTTTTTTTTAATTGGTCGTTCATAACATTACATAGTTCTTAATACATCATATTACACGGTTTGATTCAAGTGGATTATGAACTCCCGCTTTTACCCCGTATACAAATTGCTGTATCACATCAGTTACCCTTCCATTGATTGACATATTGCCTTTCTAGTGTCTGATGTATTCTGCTGTCTGTCCTATTGTCTACTATCCCCCCTCCCCTCCCCTCCCCTCCCCTCCCCTTTTCTCTCTCTACCCCTTCTACTGTAAATCATGTCTTCCATTTGTATTCTCTTGACTTACCCCTCCTTACCTCTTATATGACATTTTGTATAACCCTGAGGATCGCCTTCCATTTCCATGCAAGGAAATGTAAAAGTTAAATTAATAGATGACAGATATGTTGTAACATGTAACAAATGTAACCTAACCAATTGTATTACTAGATATACAGAGGAAAAGGTATTTCATCAGGCCTTTTTTTTGTTTTATTGCCTGCTAATATTTCAGAGCCATGGTACACTGATGGTGGTTTTCAAGTCTCACAGCAAATTCATATCCAGCTAGTGAGACCTAGACATGCCATTGGACTTATAATGTGGGAGTTTGGCCCTGGTTTCGTTCATTCTATCCACAGTCACAGCCTCAATAACTTTATCTCAAAATATTCAACATGCAAAATTTCTTAATAATTTAGGCCAAAATACTTCCAAGGCTCTGCACAATCAAGTAAATATTGATGAAAGGATTGAGACTAAGTTAAACACCTTAGAGGCGACTGTTATAAATATAGGTAATGAACTTTCACCTTTAAAGTTTAAAAAAAGGCTTAAATGTGATGCAAGATATAAATATGTGTGTGTTACAGCTGCCAAGTACAATGCTTCTCTCTGGCATTGTGAGAAGGTTAAAAACCATGTGTTGGGTATTTTGCAAAAGAATAATAATAGCTTGAATCTTTTGGAACTCCATCATCATATCCAAGATATTCAAAATAATAGAGCTAATTTTTCGGATGCTTCTTCTTTGGCTAATCAAATATTGAAGGAATTAAATGGATTTAACCCTGGAAATATTCTTAAACACTCGGCCTGGTACATTATTGGATTGTTCTCTTTGCTGTTAATTCATTTTTGTGTTGTAATGATAGGATGGCGTGTCTTCAGAGTGAGAGTGCATAGATTCAAGAAAGTAAATCATCGCCTGCCTCTTAAAAGAAAAAAGGGGCAATATGTGTGAGTCCATCGTTGCATGTGATTTGAGTTACCTCCCTGGCTGGGTGAGAGGTGCTTAGACACAGCTGTGTTAGTGCCTTCCCCACCATTTTCCAGGTCCCAGGGCTTGTCCGCGCAGAGGCATGCCTGGCCACTGCCCCAAACACCCAATTGTCACCCCTGACATTGGGATGCTGCCCCCCTTAACCTTCATTGGATGGGATTTAGCCCAGAAGTTTTTCTTCCCCAATAAATTTCCACTGCCTGGCATGTTCTCTCTCTCTCGCTAGTCTCTTCTGTAAACCTGGCCATAGCATTAGGTGGCTGGAGGCGAGAACTTGGAGAAGCCATCCCAGAGCTGGTATTAAAGGAAATGGGAGCATTGTCTCTTTGTTTAAAATTTCCTAGTAATTACTTATGAATCAAACCTGCTTTCATAAAGACAGTGATGGTCGAGTGGCAGACCTATCAACAGGTAAAGCATGTTTATCCTCAGTCCACTTTCTCTAGCATTTCCACAGGAATGTCTCATTACCATCATTTTATTGTCAGGAATTATTGAAGGCAGTTCCCCTAATAAAATAGACAAACCTTACCAAATTTTGATTCTGGATTGTATTAGCAGGAAAGGCAGGGAATGGCTTCAGTTACAAAAGGAATAATTTGCTGTAGCTCCAGGGATAGATGAATGCTGAGAGGTGGTAGATTATCTAAATATGTTCTAATTCTGACTTCTCAGTGGTAATACAAGTCATTCAAAGTTTCCTACCTCCCCAATGTTTCTCCAATTATATGACTATTTGTTAAAATATATGTCTGTGGCCCATTTCTCTGGGTTTCTTCATTTAGCTGAGGCTTATAGCAGATAATTATATGCCACAGATAATCAATGATTTCCTTGTGAGCCATCACCTTGTTTTCTCTACACTCTCCTATAGTTTATCAACATGGGTCTAAATCACGAAGCATCTATGTCTTGATTCAACATGTTGCTTAGGTGTCAAACTTGGATTCATAGGCAACAAGTTATGACTGTGTGTTATCACAGGAGATTTTCATGTGGAGACAGTGGTAACCAGGGAGATTGCTATTGAGAGGCAAGTTCTGAAGAACAAAATTTCTTTCTATGCCAAGATCAGAGAGGTGCACATTGAAGAGAATCTTCCAACATGCGTCTCATCTACTTTTACACTGTATGCATTTTCTGATTACTGTCTCTTTCTGGGGAATGTGAGGGTCATGGACACAGTATAAAAACATCCTGGACCCCTCTCATGGATACTTCCAGAAAGCTTCCCTTCCTCTTCATCCACAAGTCAGGTGTAATTATTGCAGTGTTTCCTGCATCACTTACTTTTCATAAGACAAGTGCAAGCTTTAAAAGTCTTGGAGAATATATGTACTAAGGTGCTTGTAAATTTTCAAGAAAGAAGGGATATAGAATATCAGTGAGGAATTTGCACAGGCTGAGAGGTTCTACACATTTCCAAAATCATTGTTCCCATTTTCCAATTATGGGGATGTAAATTCAGACACCTTTTAACTAGAACCCAACTTTTCTCTCCTCAGATTTATCATTGCTCAAATCTGTCCCTCTCGAGATTCCCATGTTTCTTCATCCAAACCTGTGTGAATCTGGTATGTAGGCAGTAGGGTCGATTTGTAAAGTCCTAAAACCTGGAGATCTCCATACATAAATTTTAGGTTTTTTTTCCTGTCTATGACCATCATGAGGCTTATAGAATAGAGTGGTAGCTGATAATAGTGCACCATGATGTATCAGGCACATGAGAATTTTATACAATTTCTTGGGCTAATACCAATGCCAATATCAATACCAATCAGATGAATTTATAAGACTCAACAAAGTTGAAAGGACATATCTTATTTCCCAAGAGATTATAACATATTGAAAATTCTAAGTATTTCATATAATTATTCATTTGTTATTTTATATAATTTTGATTTATGATTTAATTATCTATTTTTAATTAAAGTAGGATCTTGCTATAGTGATGAGGCTGACCTTGATCTCACACTCCTCCTAATTTATATTCCCAAATTCTGAGATTTAAAATGTGGGAACCAATGCCCTGTGAATCCTACTTAATTTTATTCCTTCCTTTTTTTTTAATAAAGAGAAAGTAACTTAAAGGCTGACCTGACTCTCCACACTAGGGGAAAAATAATTTAATGTTATTAATTAGACCCAGCACATGTTTCTTTTGGGCAGACAACACAAAGACAGATGGGTGATTCAGATGTAGAAATCTAGATTTCTGTGATGGCATATTTCATTTGTTCATATTTTTGATTTTGTCTTTTGTGTACTGGGCATTGAAAAGAGATTCACTGTACTAGTTAATTCAACTCCAGATCATTTTATTGTGTTTTCAGACAGCACTTGCTAAGCTTCCCAGTGTGTTTTCCAACCTATGATCCTCTTTTGTGCATCCAGATTAACTGGGATTATTCTAAATCAAGACAGAGTACACATTTCAGACAAGACCCTTGCTGGAGCATGTCTACTCACCTTGGACTCACAAAACTTCCTGGTGTGGCCTTGCTCAGGGCTTCAACCACACTCTTCTTAACTGACAGATGCTCTATCAGTGCTGTATTGCCTCAGTGTGGTTGTGTCTGGTGCATTCAAAAGTGATATTTTTCTTTCAGGATATACTAGCCGCTTTCATGCATTGCTGATATAGGAAAAGGGCAGGAAGAGGCCCAGAATGAGTGATATTTGGAAGAATCACCTGCTCTCTGCCAGGACCCACTAAGCCAAGGACAAGGATGACTGCCACCAGACTGCAACATCCATAGTTGTTCACATGGAGCGGGAGGAACCTCAGGCTGGCTCCCCCCTCTGCTCCATCTCTCTGTAGCTCCTTTCCCATCTGAAGATCAACAGTATGTCATCTGGTGAGGACCACTCATCACCTGGTTCTCTTCTCATATTGTGTCTGCAGAAATCAGGCTGTCATGGCAGTACATAGAGGAATGTGCCAGGCCAAAGCAGCTCTGCTGTGTCTCCTAAAAAACCCATTAGCCAATGGACAATGTCTCTTTTTTTAACATTGTCTGCAAAGGATTTCCAACTTGTAATATACACACCATCACCCCATATAAAATATATCCAAATATATTTTTTACATTGTAACCACACAGTGGTGGAGGACCCAAGCCAGAGTTCTTAACAAGGCCCTCAAAGCCCCCCTCCTTGAATATGCCCACTCTGACCCCCTGTTGATGGTGCAGATGAGAATGAAGATGAAGTTGATGACTCACAGCAGGGAGTACCACAAGGAGGTAATCAGCAGCCTCCTTAACCTCCTCCTCTTGGACACCAGCTGACTTTTCAAGAAGTCCAGTAGCAACAACAATGGCAACAAAATCATCCTCATCCTGCATTGGCCTGGCACGTTCCTCTATTTAATGCCATGACAGCCTGATTTCTGCAGACACAATATAAGAGAACCAGGTGATGAGTGGTCCTCACCAGATGACATACTGTTGATCTTCAGATGAGAAAGGAGCTATATATATATATATATATATATATATATATATATATATATATATATTCACCAACATGGTCACCTTCTAAGAGTTGCTCATATTTACGAGGAACCTTCCTTTAGTTTGCTCTGGAAAAAAAGTGCACAAAGGACACTCACATACACAACAAAGGATCCAGTTGCACCCACTTGATAACAGACCTCTTTACCATTTCCAATCCCATACCTCTCCATGCCATACTTCCAAACAAGCCCCTTAACTTATCACCAGTCCTGCATAACTGAACACTTGCACACACCTAGAGAAGGTCTGAAGGGATGAGATGCAGCTGGTACTACAGAAGGGTTTAGTTGTCCCTGATAAGAATGAGCAGGTAACTACTAGAGAGCACAATGAATAGCAGATGGTACAGCAAGTCATGCAGAGACCTGTCAGAAACACAGTACCCTGCTTCAGAATTCTGGAATAAAAAATGAAACACAGCTAGTGAAGAAAGGAATAAAAGTTGATGTGTAAGATTAAATAAAGGAATTCTCCCAAAATGAAGGAGGGGGGGAAACATAACATGATAAATAAATGCAGGGAGGATGAGTTCAGAACACAATCAATCACCTATTTTTGTGAGAGTAGGGATGATGACCACTCAGATTATTGCAAAGAATGTTCCTCACTGTGAATACCAATCTCAGACAACCAGATATAATCTGACTGTAATACAGAATGTGAATGCGATGAAATTGAGACTTCCAAGGGGCTGTGAGCGTGCCCAAATTAAGTGCATAATTATGCCCAACCCATTTTCACTGGAAGTGATAAAGAACACTGTGGAAAATGAACAATGCTTTCAACAATGCTTTTGAGACTGTGGAATAGCACTGCTGATCTTGGAAATGTGTATCTGTGTTTCACTGCTATGGGAATTTCACAGAGTATCATCTCACAACTTTGCTTTAAATCTACCCAAAGATATTAGTGGGAAAACAGAACTTTTTATGCCCATGTGTGTTAGTACAACATCAAGACTTCCCTCATAATTGCCAGTCCTATGATTTCTGGGCAGTTTTTCAGGTTCTAGCAGGCTAAGGGTCAATGTTTCATTACCACATATTCATGTGTGGCTCCTGACTGATCAGAGATCTGAGGAGAAATAGCAGTAACTCATCACACCTTCACAATATTCAATACACATAGGGACTCAAACATCCTCATTGACTGAGTTTGGGTTTTAAAAACACATGCACCAACCAAAACACATTGCAAATGAGGTCATTGTTGACACAAAAAAACGTGTGCAGTACAACTTCCCACAAACACATTCACAGTAGAAGGACAGATTCATAGTCTCATTAAAGAGACAAATTCACATAATTACGGAACTTCTGTTCTAATATTGGTGCGGATTGTGAGGACAGTTTTGCTTCAACACTGTTGCTCAACTCACATGCTGTACCTCCTAGAAAGGACATACTGACAACCTCCTGTCCACCCCATCCTGCTGGGCTGAGGTCCCAAAGAGAAAGCAAGGATGCAAGACATCCTTGTGTGTCAGCTGTGAGGTCACCCAGCATGAAGTTCAAAGGCACCACTGTTCTGCTCCTCTTTATAAAGTGATTGTCGGGCTTCTCCCAGCACAGATTTGGGAGCAACTGCAGAACCTCCTCCAAGATGCTGGTGGTCCTACTCACAGTGGCCTTGCTGGCCCTGAGCCCAGCTCGGAGCTCAAATGAAGGTAAAAGCAAATGGGGATTGTAGGAACTTCTGTGGTTTAGAAAGCCACACTACAGAGAGGGAAGGGGAGGGAGGGAAGATTATGAGGACAGTACAACAGAGTGTTTATGAAAACTGTAAAACGACTTACGGCTCTGTTTCATGCCAGGGCTTTAGACTTTTAGGTAAAGTTGGAACATCCCTCTAACTTTTCAACTAGAAGCATGAAAATGTAAGTTTCGCATTTGAAGAAAGATTGTTCCATGTTGTCAGAGATGCAAGGAAGGTGGGAGACTGACACAGGGAAGCCTGCTGTGGAGACATTATTGTGTTCCAAGCAGACAGGCTGAGGCTTCCAGGCTCTACAGCAGATGCAGGACACAGGAAGGAGAAATCCCAACATCAGAGCTATGTCAGAGACAGAGATCCAGAGACTACACTGGACTCTGCCTATAGAGAGGGAGATAAATATCAGGGTCCAATTTCTCATTTATCTCTGACTTACAATCAGTATTTCAATGAGCTGCGTGCATGACGTGGGCCTAAAAGTTCATGGAGATTTCCATACTCAAAAAAATGAAGTGTAGAAGCACTAAGGGTTTAAAAGAGGTGGACAAAAACAAAATACCCACTTGTGATATTGAAATACCCAGAACTCCTATCATATATTAACCATAATGTTTTACAGATGCTAGTTAAGACCTAAATGGTTTTCATGAAAGTGGCGAGGCTAAGCAGGGGCACCACCAGGCCTTTCTCTCATATCTTCCTCCGTTTTCCTCAGCATCAGAGAGCATGGCTGAGTTCACTTAGAGGGGGTCCAGGTTGTGGTTGGAAGTCACCTTTCCCAGGAGAACATGGGTGACCCCTGAGATTGGTGACTAACTTTTCACTTCATCTGTTCTTATTTCTTAGAGGTCAGCTATGAAGGCCCTTCCACTCTATCAACAGGTAAGGCCAGTTCATCCTCAGTTGACCTTCTCCTCCTTTTCCTCAGGAAAGTTCATTTCGACAACCTCTCCTTACCATCATTTTTATTTTCAGCAACTAATGGAGGTCATTTCCCTCAATAATATAAAAAAGCCTTTCCAAAGATTTATTCTGGAGAAAATGACCAGAACTGGTAGCGTGATAACAAAAGGCAGAGTTAGGCTGTTGCCCAGAGAGAAAGAATTTCTGAGAGGTGACAGAAAATGCAAATGAGCTAAACTGCATCCTCAGTTTTCATTCAGTGCTTCCTAAATCTTCTGCATGATAGAGCTCTGGAACAAAATGCACAGAATTTTGTGTCTGTTTTCCTTGTGATACTATGGATGAATACTACTAGAGGATCAATACATGCTTCACAGTCTAAGCCAATTCCCTGTGGCCCATCACCTTGGGTTTCCTTCACTCGATTCTATGTTATCAAGGTTAGTGTAGGTCACTAACTGAACACTTGTCTTCATTCAACATGTGGCTTAGATGTCTGACATGAATTCATAGACAACAAGTAATCACTGCATGCAGAAGTAAAGCTGGTAACATTCGGATATATAATCCCTTTCCTTTGCTTGGCAACTAGAAGGTATCAAAGATTTTCCTTAACAGAAATTCAGAGGAGAAAATCTTTCAAATCTGGGTAAGAAACAGTCCATGTGATGAGTATATAAGTTAAGTGATCTCTCCATGAGGAGGAAATGGAAATGGAGGTTAGAGTTGAGAGGCAAGGTCTAGAATAAAGAGTCTGTGTACCAAGGCCTGAGAAGTGCCTACTGAGGTTCTTCCACCAGCCATCACATCTACTCTTGTGCCGTACTCACACAGAGGTTGAGGACCCAAGCCAGAGCTCCGAACAAGTCCCTCACAGACCACCTCCTGGAGGATGCCCACCCAGACCCCCTGCTGATGGTGGAGAAGACAATGAAGATGAAGATGAAGGTGATGACTCAGAGCAGGGACCACCAGAAGGAGGCAATCAGCAGCAGCCAGGTCATCCCCCTCGTCCTGGACAGCAGCAGGGACCCCCCCAGCAAGGAGGTCAGCAACATCAAGGTCGCCCTCCTCGGCCCGGACAGCCACAGGGACCCCCACAGCAAGGAGGCCAGCAACATCAAGGTCGCCCTCCTCGTCCTGGACAGCAGCAAGGACCCCCCCAGGAAGGAGGCCAGCAGCAGCAGCAGCAGTAAGGTTGCCCTCCTCGTCCTGGACAGCAGCAGTAACCCCCCAAATCAGAAGGTAATTGGGAGCTTCTGCCTTATATCATCCTGCCAATCCCTGGGCATCACCTTCACTTTCCCAAGTAGATAGAGTATAAAGTCCTCCCCAGCTCAGTCTACCCAGTTTACCCTAGAATTCTGGGGCAGCTCTGATTTAAGCTCACTCTACAATTTAGTATCATAAATTCTGCTCAAATCTCATTGTTTCTCCTTTCAAGTACCATATTTTATAACAATTTCAGAGCAGTTCATGAGATACACAAATCATTTCACCATTGTTCTTCCTTCATTTTTTTCTTCCTTTTGTTCTTTTTTCTTCTTTCTAAACAAATTTCTACCTTAGTTTTTGAATTTATCCATTCTTCTTCTCAAAATACCTCATTGTTCTCCATATTTTTGCCTCCTTGTTTATTATTTTGAATTTTTTAGTAATTCATGAAATTACTGATTCAAACCTTCTCTAGTCAAGCCATGTGTAATACCCTTACTATTGTTGGACTTTGCAGTTATCCTTTTCGTACATCTGATCATGACTATTTTCAATACCATCCACAAAATTAGTATCCCAGAAGTATTCTTCTTATATTTTTATTGATCCATTGAAATTATCCATGATATGGGGTATGTTAACTATTTTATGGATACATTATAATGACACATGATATTGGGATGTGTTAAAACCATACATTCACACAGTGAAAAATGTAACTTGTTGAGTTTCAATCCTCATATCTCTCCTTCCAGTAGTTATCTTTATTTCCTCATATTGTAAGTGTGAATGTAGAGCATGCTCAGTGCAAGATGTCTAACCAGGGTGGAAGGAGAAGCAAAAGAAGAGGACATGGGTTCTCCCCTGCAGGGCTTCAGTGATGCCAGCCAGATTTTAGAAACCTCCTGCATGTCACATCTTCCCTACAAACTCCCCCCCCCTTTTTTTGTTTCAGAGAGTGAATAAGAAGACCATGTCCTTCGGAAAATTCTGCCATTGGAACAAAACGGTCATAGCCATGTTCTCTATAGACTAATAAACTAATCAGCATGCATATTCTGATTGCTGTCTTTCTTTCTGGGATGGGAGAGTGTGGAATCTGAAGGTCATGGACACAGTGTAAAAATATCCTGCACCTCCCTCATGGATGCCTACAGAAAGCTTCTCTCCTTCTTCATCCACAAGTCAGGTGTAGTCACTGCCATGTTTCCAGCATCCCTTACATCACAAGTGCAAGCTTTAAAACTATTTGAGAATATATGTACTAAATGCTTGTAAATTTTCAGGAAAGAAAGAATATAGAATATCAGTGAGGAATTTGCAGAGGCTGAGAGGTTCTACACATGAAAATCTTTGACCCTGATTTCCAAGAATGGGAATGGAGGTTCAGGCACATTTCCCCTAGAACCCATCATTTCTTTCCTGAGTTCATCATTGCTTAAATCTGTCCCTCTCTAGATTACCACCTTTCTTGGAACCTGTGGGAATTTGGTCAATAGACAGTAAGGTGCATTTTCTGAGACATGAAACTTGGAGACCTTCAGACATGACTTCTGGATTGTCCTAAGGCTTATAGAGTAGAGCCTTGGCTGATTATCGTGCACTATGTTGTATTAGGCATTTGAGACTTTCATACAGTTTCTTGGACATACATCAATCATATGGATTTATATAGATTTATATAGGTTCTTGCTTTGTTTGTGAGGCTGACCTTGAACTCACACTCCTCCTACATTATATTCCCAAGTAACTGAGAATGAAAATGTTGGTTCCCATGACAATTCATTCCTAATTAATTTTATTCCCCCTATTTTTGTTAAAGTGAAAATAACTTGAGATATTTTGAAACTCCCTAAAATTTTCCTAAATCCTATAAAGTACAAAATGGCTTGAATGAGAATATGATTTTGGGAAGAATTCAAACCTGTCCAAAGGTTTAACAACATTTGAATAAATACAATCATGGCTCAATTTCAAACAAACCCAAAGTGTCAAAATATTATGCAAACACATTGGGTGAGGTAGTTGTAAGATGGAAACTGAGGTGTTGTAATATTGAGAAGACTCACGTTTCTTAAGATGTCAAGGTTTGCATAAAACACAACATGAAGCATATGGAAAGTATCTTGATGAAACAAAATCTTTGCTTTCTGGACCATTTGCATGAAAGGAACAGAAAATCCTCTACATTTTAACATCAATACTCAGAAAAATTTATTCTTTCAACAGAGATCAAAACCACTTCTCTTTTTCTTCTAAAATCCATACAATATTGGAAGTGTAAACCAGTTTAAATCATAATTTGTGAATAAATGCAATCAAATCTTAGATTAATTGCACCTATAATTTGTTTTTCAAATTCTCATTCCAGAAATAACTATGATTTTCTAATATCTATTTAGGTCTTTTCCCTGTTGTGAAAAAAATTAATTCTAATTAACCAGAAGAATTGCTCTGTTTTTCATCACAAAAACAAATCTTTCAGAGCTTATCTCTTTGCTTGTTGAAAACATGTTTTACATTTCTCCTAGATAGAGCTGCTTTCCTTATTTATTTTGAATTCTTCATTTAGTTTCTTTGATTTATTAAGTTGCATTTAGTGCTTTTATAACTATTTTTGTGCCACAGAATGGAATTCTTAGCACATTGAGTAGTGTTTCTTTTTTGTAGTAAGACAAGAGTAGATAAATTTCTGTTTATGATTAGCAATTAAAATTATCTTAGGTAATCCAACTTAGATATTTACTAAATATGCATTCCATTACTGAACTTATCAATACTTAGGAGTTCAAGGTCTGAGAATTGGAAAATATCTTAACAGATATTTTATAAATATAATCACTGCCAAAACCCATTAATACACTTTTAAATTTCTTGCACATATTCATCTGTTATTAACAATTATATTGAGGATACTCATAAAAATTTTATCATGATTCACAAAGCTAGCCATCATCTCATGTTAATTCTGGCTGGAGTATTTGCCTGTCATCGGAGTGAAACTATCAAAATTAAAAACCTGGATATTTCTGTTTTAATTATCATCCTTGAGAAGAAGTGATGGTTTGTGCACTTTTCCTGATGGTAAACTTCCAGTCCTAAATAACAAGCATGTTAGTATTTGCTGACAGGAGGGAATGTCTTTCACATGGAGATTTCACAAATTCCTTTAAGGAAAAGAAGGAAGTTTAAAGAGTTTATTTGTAGTTTGCACTGGTGTCGACTTCTGTGATGACTGAAGTCTCAGGTTATTTTCAAGAAAGAATTGCTATTCTGTTTTTGAGCAGATATCAGGCAGGCACAGAGGATGCTTCTTCCTTAGCCATTTCACAAGTACCATAAAATAGCAGTCATGTAAAATGTGTATTTTGGGGTGAATGCTTATGTCATTCTTTTCATCTCTGTGACAGAAATACCTGACAACCAAAACTTGGAAAGTTGATTTTGGACCACTCTTTAAGAGTTTCAGTTATGCTTAGCCAATTCCATTTCTCTTTGCCAAGGCAAGGGAGAATATCAAGACAGAAGGAAATAGTAGAGGTAAACTAGGAGAGAGAGAGAGAAGAGAGAGAGAGAGAGAGAGAGAGAGAGAGAGAGAGAGAGAGAGAGAGAGAGAGATAACACAAGGAGATAGGAACAAATTATAGAATACCCAATGCCTGATCTCAGTGGCCCACCTTCTCTACCCATGGCCCACCTGCCTGCATTTACCACTTGGTAATCCATTCAAATTATTGATTCATTAGATTAATCCACTGGAAAAGTTATGGCTTTTAGGATTGAATCATTTCACTTTTCACTTGAACACAGGGGCTCTTGGACGACACCTTATATCCAAACCATAACATTCCAACCCTGGTCCCAGAAAGCTCATCTTCATATCAATATGCAAAATGTGATTAGTCCATTTCCAGGGTCCCCATAGCCTTTACAATTCATTACATTCATTAGAGATGTAAAACCCAAGGAAGACAAAATGTTTCACTCATATAATCTTGAAAGCTGAAATGTTAGACCAAATAGATATTTTTATTAAATCAAAAAGTGACACTTGTCCTATTTGCTTATGATTTACTTAAGTCACAGAAAGTTGAATAATGTTTCTGGTCATTTTAATAGTTTTGAGAGACATTCTTCAATTTACATAAGCATTTATTTTTCTTCAGTTTTTGAACAGAGTTATCAATTCCTTGGTTAGTACCACATAGTCGAAAAATATTATACCTATAAACAGTTCTTTTACATATATAGATTCAAGTTGATCTGATACTTTTCATTTAGTATTAGAGAATATCATGAAACACATCCAATTTTTTGAGATATTTGAGATCTGTTCGGATTCACCCTGGCTCCAAAGACTAACCTCTCCAACCCTTGAGAAGAGCCGTCTAATGGTGAGTCTTGATGATTCACATGACCTTAATCACCACCAATCAGAACGTACCCCATGCCAGCTGCCCAAACCATTAAATTGTTGAACTGTTGCAACCTCAGACCACCCCTGGCTCCTACAAATATGCAGAGCTGCCTCAATAAACGGGCATTTTCTCTGATGGCAAGCCTTGATTGTTCTTTCATTGGTGCCGAAATCCAGGAAAGGGCAATTCCATGCTGCTCCAGGGCCCCCTCTCTCAATGCTTGCTGTTTTTGTCCACTCTTTTGAGCGCTGCTCACAACACCGGCTCTTCAGTAGGTGATTTCCCCTATTGGGTATCCAACTTCAGACGGGCTACGCAGGGGCTTTGACCATGATGGTCCACCAAACCTCTGTCACCCTTTCTGGAGGGGAGAATGAACCCCACCACGACCTTCACTATCATGGTGGAGTCTCTGGAATCTGGCTCATGAGCGGGAGGTCCTGAGTGGTGGAAGAACAGGCACACCTCTCTCTCTCTCTCTCTCTTTAACCATCCTTGTCCGTCTCCTGTGCTAAATAAACTGAAAAGCCTGGTGCCAGGTGGTCCATGACTTCTGGCCATTCTGGGCCTGCCAGCTGCACTCTCGGGTGACGACTTGACCGTCCACCCGGCCCTGACTCTCCTGATTCATATTGGTTGAACTCCCCTTGCAGGGACGCATGTTCTCTTCGGGACCCTTCCCACCTTCCCACTTCCTTCTTAGGGACCATTATGGGGCCTCTTCTTTCCTCCCTGAAAACCCCCCCTTAAAATGCCCCTCGCTAATCTGGATCAGCTATCCCTCACTCCTGATAGAAATTCCAAAACTCTCATGAAATTCTACACACAATATTGACCATATTAAAAATAGGACAATCAAAGTCAATGGTTACCAGGAGGACCCCTAGATCCTGCAATTCTCAGAGATCTGTTTAAATTCTTCGAGTGCTCATAAAAGTGGAAGGAGATCCCCTATGTTGAGGCTTTTTCTCTGTTTGGTTCTTATCCTGACTTATTCTCTTACCTTAATGACACTACTGACCCTTCTTTCGGTCTGGCAGATGATCCTCCTCCCTGCCAACCTCCCCGGTGGCTCCCCCTGATCCCCTTGACACTTTAGTTCCCCCCAAACTAGGTCCCTCTCCCTAGTCCCACAAACCATGGCCCCTTTAAGAGAGGTTGCTGGACCTGAGGACATTATCCGGGTACATGTCCCATTCTCTGTGAAAGACCTCATGCAACTAGAGTGAAGGTTGGATTCATTCACTACAGATCCCACCACTTACATTAGAGAGTTTCAATGGGTCCTCCAGGCTTAGCCTCACTCATAATGATATATATATATATATAATATATATATTATAGGCTAATACTCTCCTTCTTGAGGAACGTACCAGAATCTGGGAACTTGCCAGAGCCCATGCGGATGAAACTCACCCAGTTAATCCCAATCACCCTCCGGGCCACTCGCTGCTCCAGATCAAACTCCTGACTGGGATTATAATACTCAAGCTGGCAAACAGATTAGGGACCAATTCTCTGAATGTATTATTGCTGGGCTCAAAAAAGCGGCACTTAAGGCTGTCAATTTCCAAAAATTATAAGAGATTCTTCAAAATCGAGAGGAGACCCATCAGAATTTCTGGATCAGCCTACAAAACCATTCAGCAGGATACTAATCCAGATCCTGAAACCCCAGATGGCCATCATGTCCTTATGACATATTTCCTTTCACAGGGCTACATCAACATCCATTCCAAACTAAAAAAGCTCAAACAAGCCTGCCACTCCCAAGAATGAGATCTTGGTGGTAGCCTTTAAGGTTTTTCACAACCCGGATGAGGAAATCGAGCACCACAAGCACAGGGCCAAACACAGTAAATTTCAAATGCTTGCCCAGGTGCTGCAGGGGGCTTCCTCGGGTCACCACCCATCATTAACCCCCTCTCCTCAGGCGCCTGCTTCAAGTGTGGCAAGGAGGGACATTGGGCCAAGGCATGCCCTGCACCTCACACTCTGCATAACCCATGCCCTAAATGTCAACAACAAGTCATTGGGGTTCTGACTGTCCTAGATTCTGTAGGAAGCCTAGAGCCAGGGAACCCTCTGACCTTCTGGGCATAGCAATGGAAGATTGATGGAGCCTAGGGTCCTTGTCCCAGGCCATAACTATAAATAAACAAGAACTCAGGGTGTGTATTCAGATGGATGGGCACAAGGTTGACTTTTCCTTGACACCGGGACTACCTTCTCAGTCCTGACAGAATTCTGGGGGCAACGAGTGATGTCCACTTCTCCTATTGTCATGGTAGGAGGAAAGACCATCTTTCCACAAAAGACTCTCCTATTACTCTGTTCCATAGACAACTTCCCATTCTCTCAGATGTTCCTAGTTATGCCCCAATGTCCAGTTTCTTTGCTCGGTCGAGATATTCTCTCTAAATTTAATACAACAATCAACATCTGGGCTCCTGGCATCAGCCAGGCCCCAGAATAGGCCTGTTCTTCTTTTCTGGCCCTTTTGCCAGAAGACTGGCCATTCTACTCCACTTGTGAGACAGACATGAAAAAGGACCCCTTCCCTATGAACCTGGTGGACCCAATTGTATAAGACATTCACATCCCTCCACGGTTTTCTGCTCACCAGTTAATATTCATCTCAAAGACCCTAACACCTTCCCCAATCAGGCTCAATACCCCCTGTCCACAAAAGCTCTTCTGGTCCTACAGCCTATTATTCAGGACCTTCTTAGCAAGGGGTACCTCTGTCCAGCTTATTCCCCTTACAATACTCCCATATTAGCGGGAGAAAAGCCCAAAGGGTCTTATCGCTTAGTTCAGGACTTATGACTCATCAACACCTCCATTAGGAACATACATCCTTTGGTTCTCAACCCATACACCCTGCTGTCTCAGATCCCCAACACTGCCACCCACTTCTCAGTCATAGATTTAAAGGATGCTTTCTCCTCCATTCCCCTTGCCCTTGAATCACAAGATCTTTTTGCCTTTACCTGGACAGATCCCACCACCAGACATTCTTGACAACTAACCTGGACTGTTCTTCCTCAGGGATTTTGAGATAGTCCAAACCGCTTTGGAAAAACCTTGGCCTCCGACGTCCAATCTTGTCACCCCCAGTGCCCCAAATCCACCTTCTTGCAATATGTTGATGATCTTCTCCTCTGTAGCCCATCCAAAGGGCACTCAATAGATGACAAAGTTCTCATACTTAATTTCTTAGCCTTAAAGGGATACCAGGCTTTTCCTCAAAAGTCCCAAATAGCATGTAAAGAGGTCACATATCTAGGGTTCTCTATCTCTCAAGGGAAGAAGGCCATTACAGTAGACAGAAAACAGCTTATTGTGTCTATACCTACACCAAAGACAAAAGATGACATACTCTCCTTCTTGGGTTTGGCTGGGTACTTCAGGGCCTGGATTCCTAATTTCTCCCTCCTCACCAGGCCACTATATAATGTGGCCAAAGGACCCCAAGAAGAATGCTTACCCTCAGTGGTAGGGAAGCCCTTTACAATTCTAAAAGGCCCTCCTCCAGGCACCCACCCTTTAGCTCCCTGAACTCTCCTGACCCTTCACTGTTTATGTACATGAAAAACAGGGACAATGTCTAAGGTTCTGGGTCAGGAATATTGCCCCACATTTGCAACAGTGGTGTACCAATCCAAACAGCTCGATCCCACTGTTAGGGTCTGGCCCCCATGTCTCAGAGCCCTAGCAGTGGCCCATGACCTCCAGAAAGAAGCATAAAATCTTACCTTTGGCTCCCTGCTAACCATCTCATCTCCTCACAATCTAAAGGATTTCCTCACTTACAAGGGGCTACAGTGAGTTTCTCCTTCCAGGGTTCTATCCCTCCTGTGTCATTCCTTGAAAATCCCTCCATCTCTTTTCAGTCCTGCTCTTTATTAAACCCTGCCTCCCTCCTCCCATCTTCTCCCTCACAAGATCCCATCCAAAAATGCCTGGAGTTATTAGAAATGATTTTACCCTGCTCTGCCATAATTTCTGAGGGACCCCTGCCCTCTTTGGACCTCGTCTGGTTCTCAGATGGTAGCTCCTTTATACACTAAGGGGTTAAAGTGGTGGGGTATGCTTTTGTTTCCCTCTCATCCATCATAGAGGCAAAACCTCTCCCACCCAATACCACCAGCCAACAAGCTGAACTCATAGCAGCCACCAGGGCATTTCAGCTAGCAGAGGGAAAAACCCTCTTCCTATATACAGATTCCAAATACATATTCCATGTCCTGATCTCCCATGTGGCCATTTGGAAAGAAAGGAGGCTATTGACCACCAGAGGGATGGCAGTCATTAATTTCACACTTATTTCTGGCCTATTATGAGCATCCAGGCTGCCTTCCCAGCTGGGAATAATTCATTGCAAGGCCCACCAAACTGACTCCTCCCTTACTACTATGTTACTACTACAGTTCTTTGTACATATACAGATTTAAGTTGATATTGTACTTTTCATTCAGCATTAGAGAATAACAAGGAACACATCCAATTTTTTAAGACGTTTGAGATCCATTATGGTTACAATATATTGAAGAGAAAAACAATATATACCTTTTTTCTTTTCATATTGGTGATGGAAACTAGCAGTGCAGTGCTACTTACCTACAATCACAATCCTTTTTACTTTTTACTTTGATAGACTTCTGTATTGCTTAGGGCCTTGCTCATTTGGTTATGCTAGCCTTGAACTTGCAATCCACCTGCTTCGGCCTCCCAAGTCACTTTAGTTATGGGCATGTGCTACAATAGCTGGCTATGATTGTATTCCTTTGTAAAAATTTGTTTTAAGTAGTTTCACATGATAGTAGAATGCATTTTGATATGTTGTGCATAAATGGAGTATAACTCCTCATTCTTCTAGATGTACATTTTATACAATCACAATGGTCAAGTGATCAGATATGTACATAGGGTTATAATGCCTGATTCATGCTACAATCCTTCCTACCCCCATGCCACTTCGTCCCTCTTCACTCTCCTCTACCTAATCCAAAGTACCCCTATTCTTCTCTAGCCCATCCCCATTATTGTGAATTAGCATCTACTCATCAGAGAAAACATTTGGCCTTTATTTTGGCGGACTGGCTTCTTTCACTTAGCATGATATTGTCCATCTCCATCCATTTACCTGAAAATGCAATAATTTCATTCTTCTTTAAGGTTGAGCAATATTCTATTATGTATATATATCACATTTTCTTTATCCATTCTTTGAAGGGCATCAAGTTCTGTTTCATAATTTGGCTATTGTGAATTGAGCTAAACATAGCTTAGAGATTCGTCAGAAAACATGGAATGACTATGATATGTTTAAGGTTGAAAACTCCTCTCAATGGCCATGGTACTCTCAATTTTTTAAGTTCATCAATTCTCTAGAAATTCCAGTTTCTACACGTTTAGTGAATCAGAGCACCTGGATTGAAAAGTGGCCATTATTGCTGTCCATTTGAACTTCTTCCACCTGATAACTCTTTACTTACCTAGTCCATTTTCTGTAAGAATTCTGAAGTGGAAACTAGGGGGATGTTTAAAGCTAATCAGAATTAAAAATGCTCAAATATATATGGGCTACTTGACAAAAGTGTGGAATTCATACTTGAACATCATCTGTTATGACCTTTGCTATGGTTGGATATGGTTTGAGTATCTGCAAAGTCTTCATGGTTTGAAAATCATTCCTTATAAGATAGTAATAAGATGGATGCTTTATCTAAGACCTACTAGTGTTGACTTTTGAATGAATGTTCAATGAGAATCAGTGAGCTCAGGGTTTCTCTGTTCTTAGCTTGTATGTTTATTTCTTGTGGTCATTATCTTGATCTCCTGAAAATTACAATCCTACTATTACAACAGTTTAAACATAAGTTTGACATAAAACTGTCAACTGTTTGTCAACTGTTTCTTAATCTCAGTCTATGCATGTTCATAGAGATTATCATTGGCAACAAATACTTGCATATTTTTATTAACTCATTTGATCAAAACATGTCTTTTAATTGAATACTTTAACCATTTTTATTCGAGGTAATTTTCAGTATGTAGGACTTACAAAAGCAAAATTTTTAGAATATTTGTCATTTCATTGTGTTTCTTTCTTTTTTCTCTTATAATTTTCTGTTCTACCTAAGTGACTTATCTAGTAGTATCTTTTGATTTTTCATTTATTGCCTTAAATTTGTCAATTACAAACTTTTGGTTGAATGTAACCACAGTTGGTTTTGACTTCTAAAAGATATTTTGAAATGGTATCACCATAATATAAGATGGGAAAAAAGAATCATAATACATACTAATATAAAACCATGGGCTTGAACATTTTGACCTTTTGATGTCCCTTTTAACATCTGCTGATTTTTTGTTAACATACTCTTATAATTATTATTCTTAACTTTTTTATTTTAATCTCATAGTAAAGACATAAATGGCTTACTCACTGTGTTTTCAGTATCGAGCCATTTTCTATTTTTCTTTTTAGCTACTCTAACCAGTGAGTCTTATTGCTTCTTATGTTCTCTTCTTAGTCATTGAGGTTTCAGTCTCAGTTTGAGGAACTCCATTTCGCAGCTGTTATATGATCAGTCCAGTGGTGATACATCAGGTCAGCTTTTGATTCTGTTAGAATGTCTTTATTTCTTCTTAATTTGTAAAGGAGAGCTATGCTAGGTACAGGATTCTTGGTTCACAGGGTTTTATTTTTAATTCATTACCATGAAATATTCATGTCTTCCTTTTCTTGTCGAAAAGGTTTTCTGCAGAAGTTGGTTGTCTGGCCAACTTGGACACACTTCAGTGCTCCCTCTCCCCTTTTTCTTACTGGTTTGAGAATTCTCTCTTTACCTGTGACCTTGGTCACAGGTATTGATATTAATTAATTTGTATTAATATTAATTGGTGTGGATTTGAGTCAAGTCTTACTGCTTGACCTCATTGTACCTTGAATTTATATCTTTCTCTGTCTTTGGAAGTTTCCTGCCATGATCGCTTTTCACAACTTGGGTATTTCAATTCCCTCTTAAACCTCAATAGCTAGAATATTTACTCTTAGTTCTGTTCCAGTTTCCACCACCATTTCTTCCTTCTATTTTATTATTTTTCCTTCTCTCTCCACTAACTTTGCAATTTCAAATCCGCTATACAAAATCATTAATTTCCCATTTTGTGTAACCAATTCTGGTATTGATTCTTCTTATGATAATTTTTATTCTATGTACTGTATTTTTCAGTTCAAGAATTTCAGTTGGATTTTTTAATTGCTTCCATCTCTCTATTAGGTTTTTCTGCTATAATATTGAATTATATCTTTGGGTTCTCTTGGAGCTTCTTCATTTTCCTTAAATCAGATAAAAGTTAGTTTCTTCATCTACACATTTGCCCATACTGGATATTTTCCAGTCAGTCTGTCAATTTACTCTAACTATAAATAAGGCCCTAATTCCCTGAATGCTTTGGAAGCTTTTTGTTATGACAGATACTATGCCTATTCAAGGATAGGTACTTATACCAGTCTTCACAGCATGAAAACCTTTGTGACTATCTTGCCATAAATCCAAGAAGGCTGCTTCTTTTCTCTGAGTCTCTAGTCACTTCTGCTCTTTTAGTACTCAAGGATGGCCAAAGTAGAGGTGTACTGTGGGTTGGTTTTGGTGTGTTGTCACTATTTCAGCAGCAGAGGGCAATCCAAGTCCAAGTTAGCTCCCAATTCCTATCTGGTATGTTCCAAACAAACAGGTAGAGCACCTCAGAATAGTACTTTGTCCCTTCAGGCTTCTCTCTGGAGCTGGAGAATGCAAAGAGTTTCCATCATCAGTCACCTGCCTGTGATCTGTCACTGCTTATTTCTGTTCTACTCTGTAAAGGATCATCTAGGGGTGACAGTTCGCAGGACTCTGCCAGAACTATAGCCATGCACACCTTAATGCTATTACATTCAGAACTTAAAGCTCTCTGAGACTAGTGAAACACTGAGAAGGAAAAAGCACCCCTTTCTTGATTGCCAATAAGTGTGTGAATTCCTGAGCCACAACTACAGCAACCAGCCTTAGGTCACCTGGGATCCAATGGAACTCGGTTAGACTGGGCTCATTTGTCTCTCCCTTGTACAGGTTTATTTAAGAGGCTCAACCATGTGCCCTAGTCTGGCTGTGTGTGCTTTTAGACTCTGCCCACTATTAGATTGAACCAGGCTTGTCCTGAGTTCCAAGTATTGTGCCCAGCAGTTTGTCTTCCCCTCTGGAATCAAAGTCTTACTTCACACAATGACACTAAATTTGTCAGTAGTGTTAGTGCAAGCAGTACCTTGGCTTCCAGGTCATGATTAACTCACAACTGAGTGTGAAACCTGCAGGTATATGCAGTATCCAGGGTTTGAGTATGAGTCAGCCCCACTCAAAGGTGGGAAATAATGCAGTTCTGAACTCAACACAGTTCACCTGGTAAGAGTGTTTTATCCTAATGGCAGACAGGTCTCAAGACTGTCTCACACAGGATGTGCTCTAAGAAAAGCAGTTTTGATGTCTGCCCAGTGGTGAGTTTCTCCATGATGGACACTCAACTTCAAGACAGAAGCCTGTCCTATATTTCTTGCCCTGTTTTCCAGTAGTGAACTCTTACATCCCCTCTCCTTCCAAGGTGAGTAAGGAGTGCTGGCAGCAGCCCCTTGGCCACTTATTAGATGCAGGTATAGCAATTCAGGTTTTAAGAATGGGCTATAGAGAGGGATTGTGAGCATCTGCCTGAAAGTGGGGTTCATCAAACTATGCCTAATATTGGGTTCAAAGACTAAATCCTGGACTGAATTCCTTCTTTGCCCCACAAGCAGTAGGTATCTCCCAACTTACCTGCCTGGAGTTCAAGAAGGAGTTACATGACCATCTCTTCTCCTCCAGAGTTTCTCAATACTTTTTTCACTTTATTATACCAAATCTAGACAATGTTATTTCTCATCTGGCATTTTTAATTCTCATGAAGGTAGTTTGGTGCGAGATACCTATTGAATTTGGCATCCCTGATCAGATGCTGATTAGATTATCTTAGTTAGCTGCATCCTGACTTTATCTCCTCTAATTTGCAAGAATGTGAGCACTTCACATTTCCTCATTCAGCAGAACCACATTATAAGTTGTTTAGCCAGGATACTAATGAATCAAAACAATAGGTAGCCCCAATCCCCCAAACAAAGACACTGTCCTCATCAGTCTACTAAAACAGATTTCATCCAGGTAAAGAAAGATTTCCACCTGGCTGCAACTAATGGATATTTATCAATTCTCTTATTTTTAGGGGTGTCCTGAGGACTGAACTCAGGGGCACTCAAAACCTGATCCACATACAAAGACCCTTTTATTATTATTATTATTTTATTTAGAGGTAGGGTCTTGCTTAGTTGCTTAGCACCACCCTGTTCCTGAGGCTGGCTTTGAACTCATGATCCACCTGTCTCATCCTCCCAAAAGATGCTGAGATTACAAGTGTGTGCCACTGCACCAGGCTCTATGTTTTTTTTAATTTTTTAATTTTTTTTTATTTTTTATTTTTTTTTTATTGGTTGTTCAAAACCTTACAGGGCTCTTGACATATCATATTTCAGACATTGGTTTCAAGTGAGTTATGAACTCCCATTTTTACCCCAAATACAGATTGCAGAATCACATCAGTTACACATTCACCTTTTTACATAATGCCCTATTAGTAACTGTTGTATTCTGCTACCTTTCCTATCCTCTACTATCCCCCCTCCCCTCCCCTCCCATCTTCTCTCTCTATCCCATCTACTGTAATTCATTTCTCTCCTTGTTTTTTCTTCCAATTCCCCTCACAACCTCTTTTATGTAGTTTTCTTTAACAATGAGGGTCTCTTTCCATTTCCATGCAATTCCCCTTTTCTCTCTCTTTCCCTCCCATCTCTTGTCTCTGTTTAATATCAATCTTTTCTTCCTGCTCTTTCTCCCTGCTCTATTCTTAGTTGCTCTCATTATATCAAAGAAGACATTTGGTATTTGTTTTTTAGGGATTGGCTGGCTTCACTAAGCATAATCTGCTCTAGTGCCATCCATTTCCCTGCAAATTCCATGAATTTGTCATTTTTTAGAGCTGCGTAATACTCCATGGTGTATAACTGCCACATTTTTTTAATCCAGTCATCCATTGAAGGGCATCTGGGTTGGTTCCACAGTCTAGCTATTGTGAATTGTGCTGCTATGAACATCGATGTGGCAGTATCTCTGTAGTACACTCTCTTAAGGTCTTCAGGGAATAGACCAAGAAGGGCAATAACTGGGTCAAATGGTGGTTCCATTCCCAGCTTTCCCAGGAATCTCCATACTGCTTTCCACATTGGCCTCACCATTTTGCAGTCCCACCAGCAATGTACAAGAGTACCCTTTTCCCCACATCCTCTCCAGCACTTGTTATTGTTTGACTTCCTGATGGCTGCCAATCTTACTGGAGTGAGATGGTATCTTAGGGTAGTTTTGATTTGCATTTCTCTGACTGCTAGAGATGGTGAGCATTTTTTCATGTATTTGTTGATTGATTGTATGTCCTCCTCTGAGAAGTGTCTGTTCAGGTCCTTGGCCCATTTGTTGATTGGGGTATTTGTTGTCTTATTGTCTAATTTTTTGAGTTCTTTGTATACTCTGGATATTAAGGCTCTGTCTGAAGTGTGAGGAGTAAAAATTTGTTCCCATGATGTAGGCTCCCGATTTACTTCTCTTATTGTTTCTCTTGCTGTGAAAAAACTTTTTAGTTTAAGTAAGTCCCATTTGTTGATTCTTGCTGTTAACTCTTGTGCTATAGGCGTCCCGTTAAGGACTTTGGAGCCTGATCCCACAATATGTAGATCGTAGCCAACTTTTTCTTCTATCATAAGCAGAGTCTCTGATTTGATATCTAGGTCCTTGATCCATTTTGAGCTCACTTTTGTGCATGGTGAGAGGAGGGGATTCAGTTTCATTTTGTTGCATATGGATTTCCAGTTTTCCCAACACCATTTGTTGAAGATGCTATCCTTCCTCCATTGCATGCTTTTAGCCCCTTTATCAAATATAAGATAGTTGTAACTTTGTGTATTAGTCTCTGTATCCTCTATTCTGTACCATTGGTCCACCCTCCTGTTTTGGTACCAGTACCATGCTGTTTTTGCTACTATTGCTCTGTAGTATAGTTTGAAATCTGGTATTGCTATACCACCTGATTCACACTTCCTGCTCAGAATTGCTTTTGCTATTCTGGGTCTTTTATTTCTCCATATGAATTTCATGATTGCTTTATCTATTTCTACAAGCAATGCCATTGGGATTTTGATTGGCATTGCATTAAACCTATAGAGGACTTTTGGTAATATTGCCATTTTGATGATGTTAGTTCTGCCTATCCATGAACAGGGTATATCTTTCCATCTTCTAAGATCTTCTTCTACTTCTCTTTTTAGGGTTCTGTAGTTTTCATTGTATAAATCTTTCACCTCTTTTGTTAGGTTGATTCCCAAGTATTTTATTTTTTTTGAGGATATTGTGAATGGAGTGTTTTTCCTCACTTCCATTTCAGAAGTTTTGTCACTGATATACAGAAATGCCTTTGATTTGTGCGTGTTGATTTTATAACCTGCCACTTTGCCGAATTCATTTATTAGTTCTAGTAGTTTTTTTGTAGACCCTTTTGGATCTTCTATGTATAGAATCATGTCATCTGCAAATAGTGATAATTTAAGTTCATCTTTTCCAATTTTTATGCCTTTAATTTCTTTCGTTTGTCTAATTGCTCTGGCCAGTGTTTCGAGAACTATATTGAATAGAAGTGGTGATAAAGGGCATCCCTGTCTTGTTCCAGATTTTAGAGGGAATGCCTCCAATTTTTCTCCGTTCAGAATGATGTTAGTCTGGGGCTTAGCGTAGATAGCTTTCACAATATCAAGGTAAGTTCCTGTTATCCCTAGTTTTTCTAATGTTTTGAACATAAAGGGATGCTGTACTTTGTCGAATGCTTTTTCTGCGTCTATCGAGATGATCATATGGTTCTTATCTTTAAGTCTATTGATTTATTGATTTCCGTATATTGAACCATCCCTGCATCCCAGGGATGAATCCTACTTGATCATGGTGCACAATTTTTTTCATGTGTCTTTGTATCCGATTCGCCAGAATTTTATTGAGGATTTTTGCATCTAGGTTCATCAGAGATATTGGTCTGTAGTTTTCTTTCTTTGAAGTGTCTTTGTCTGTTTTCGGAATCAATGTGATGTTGGCCTCATAGAATGAATTTGGAAGAACTCCCTCTTTTTCTATTTCCTGACCCTTTTTCTATTTCCAAGACCCTTTTATTATTATTATTATTTTATTTAGAGGTAGGGTCTTGCTGAGTTGCTTAGCACCACCCTGTTCCTGAGGCTGGCTTTGAACTCATGATCCACCTGTCTCATCCTCCCAAAAGATGCTGAGATTACAAGTGTGTGCCACTGCACCAGGCTCTATGTTTTTTTGAACTTGCTTCTCATCGATAATAGACAGAACTTATAATCCTGTCTTACTTTGAACACTCTCTTCCCTGGTACTATTTGCATCTGAATAGCATTTTTGTTCCCCAGTTGCTCCATTCTGTATTATCAAATAAACCTCATTCTTCAAATAAATATTAAATGACTTACTTTTTCTGGAATGACACTGGGTATTTACCATTGATTGTGAATACAGAATCATTTTCCTTTTTCAGGAAGGAGAAGATGGCTTCATCTTTGTAAATGAGATAATTACATTTGCAGAAGAAGCTTCAGAGATATCCATGGCATTTCTTTTTCTTCTTCTATGTTCAATCTCATTCTTTCTTCTTTGTCCATACATGCACACCATGAAAACTGTCTTACACCATGATCAAGTGGGAATTCATGCCAAAAATCCAAGTTTGGTTCAACATACAGAAATCAATAAATGTAAATCATCACATCAATAGACATAAAGATAAGAACCATATCATCATCTCAATAGATGCAGAAAAACCTTTCAACAAATACAGCACCCCTTCATGTTCAAAACACTAGAAAAACTAGGGATAACAGGAACATGTCTCAACATTGTAAAAGGTATGTATGCTGAATTCAAGGGCAATATCTTTCCAAATGGAGAAAAGTTGAAAGCACTCCCTCTAAAAATTGCAACAAGACAAGGATTCACTCTTTCACCACTTCTGTTTAACATAATTGATGAAATACTGGACAGAGCAATTAGACAGATGAAAGATATTAAATGATTACACATAGGTAAAGAAAAACACAAATTAGCACTATTTGCTGAAAATATGATTCTGTACCTAGAAGGCCCTAAAAGTTCCAACAGAAAATTTCTAGAACTAGTAAAAGAATTCAGCAAAATAGCAGGATACAAATGAACACCCATATCTGTATATTAGAGACAAAGCCTCTAAGAAGGAAATGAGGAAAACTACCCACTCATAATAACCTCAAAGAAAAGATACTTGGGAATCATCTTAATGAAAGAGGTGAAAGATCTAGACAATGAAAACTATAGAACCATAAAGAAAGAAATCAAAGAAGAGCTTAGAAGATGAAGAGATCTACTTTCTCTGGGTTAGGCAGAATTAATATCATCAAAATAACCATCCTACCAAAAGTACTATATAGATTTAATGCCATTCTGACCAAAATTTCAATGGCATTCCTCTTAGAAATAGAAAAGGAAATCATGAAATACATTTGGAAAAATAAGAGATCCAGAATAGTTAATCAATCATTAGCAGGAAGAGTGAAGCAGGCGGTATCGCTATACCAGACCTTAAACTCTTCTACAGAGCAAGAGTAACAAAAACAGCATGGTATTGACACCCAAACAGACTTGTAGAGCAATAGTATGGAATAGAAGACATAGAGACTAACCCACAAAATTACAATTATCTTCTGTCAGACAAAGGTGCCAAAAACATGCACTAGAGAAAAGATAGCATTTTCAACAAATGGTGCTGGGAAAACTGGAAATCCATATGCAACAAAATGAAATTAAATCCCTATCTCTCACCATGCACAAAACTCAGCTCAAAAGGGATCAAGGATGTAGGAATTAAAGCAGATACTCTGCACCTAATAGAAGAAAAAGTAGGCCCTAATCTTCTTCATGTGGGATTAGGCCCCAACTTCTTTAAGAAGACTCCTATACCACAATAAGTAAAACCAAGAATCAATAAATGGGATGGAATCAAATGAAAAAAATGAAATCTTAATTAAGTTAATATCTCACCTTAATTAAAACAGAAAGTAAGTTATTTGGGGAATATTCCAAGACTCTCTGGAATCTCCTCATACAAAAGGACAAAAAGAGTTCATTTACTTTTGATTTTAGAAAGTTGTCAAATGCAAAAAAAAAATGTTTAGAACACTTCAATAAATAAAATCACACCTCACTGTAAAACCATACTAAAGTGAGAAAGGTTTGTAAGGCAAATGCATAACTTATGTAGCAGCATGATGAAAATAGGCATTTAATGTTGAGAAGGTTCACATTTTTAAATTAATAAGGCTGCAGAAAAGAACATGAATATAGAGCATTATTTTATCATCAATGTATTAGTGTATTATAATTTTTTATGATTGTGGGATTTTTAGTTAGCTAATCCATGCATCAATGTAAGAATATAATATGATCAATATTGTTTCCCTGTACTCCCCTTTCTCTTGTGGACATATCCCTCATGTTAGATGGGGTTAGAGTTGTAAATATATTCACAAATAGTGACCATGTTCATTTTTGGCTATATAGTTAGTGTTGATATAAACAGGAACACTTGGAAAAAATGAAAGTCCTAGCAAAATAGAACACAATGCAGATGAATCACACTATCATAATACAGAGTGAAACTCAAATAATGACAGACATTCAGTTCTAATATCTCTACTGAATGTGCAACCAGTTTTCTTCCACACTGTTGCCCAAATCACATGTTGTATGTTTCAGAAAGGAGACACTAACAACCTGCTGCCTACCCCATCCTCCTGCTCTTCCCCAAAGACACAGCAGTGAGGTCACCCAGCATGGAGTTCAAGGGCTCCACTGTTCTACTTCTCCTCATAAAGGGAGCTGGCCCGCTTCCGCCAGCACAGACTTGGGAACAACTTCAGAGCCTCCTCAAAGATGCTGGTGATCCTGCTGTCACAGTGGCCTTTCTGCCCTGAGCCCAGCCCAGAGCTCAAGTGTGAGTATAAGAAAGGAGGAGGATTGTGACAATTGGGCTTAGGAAATCTCAGTGCATAGAAGGAGGGTGAGGGAGGAAAGATTATAAGAAGAACAGGTCTGCAGAATGTTTAAGAAAAGTGTAAGTCTAGTTATGTCCCCATTTCCTGGTAGGATTTCAGATTTCAGATACAATTGGAAGTGCTCACCCCTTTAAAGGAAAACTTCAACCAGAAACATGGCAAGGAAAATTCACATTACAGGAAAGATCTCTCCATCTTGTCACAGATACACAGGAATGTGGGGGGACTGGCACAGAGAAGCCTGCTGTGGATGCATTATTGTATTGCAAGCAGATGCAGGACAAAGAAGGAGAAATCCATGCATCAGCCTCTGTCATAGATAGAGATCTACAGACTAAACTGGACTCTCTCTACTGAGTGACTTAAAAATATCAAGGCCCAATTACTTTTTCATTTGCCTCTAAACTATATACATTCAGTGTTTCAGTGTTCTGTGAGAACTATTTGCACCACTGGATGCAAAGATTCATTGCTGGTTTCCAAACGTGGAAAAGCAGTAAATGGGAGCAAAGGGTTTAAAAAACAAAGGTGTTAAAAAAATACTAACTTTGACATTGAAATTTGCAAAATATTTAAAGAATATTGCTGATAGTTTTCACTGATGCTAGTGAAGCCCAAAATGGTTTTTATATTTTCACTCAAAGATGGCAACTACTCATAGGCACCCCCAGGTCTTTCTCTCACATCTTCCTCCCTTTTCACCAGCATCACAAAGTGTGGATGAGAGTTCACATTAGGGTTTCCAAGTTGGAATGGAAGTCATCTTTCACAGTAGGATCCAAGGAGCACGATATTGGTGACTTACTTTACATTTCACACTTTCTTATTTCCTAGAGATCAACTATGAAGTTTCTGCTTACCTATCTGTGGAAGGCCATCCTTGAATGTGATTTGAGTTACCTCCCTGGCTGGGTGAGAGGTGCTTAGTCACAGCAGTGTTAGAGCCTTCCCCACCCATTTCCAGGTCTGAGGGCTTGTCTGAGTAGAGGTGTGTCTGGCAACTTACCCGAAGACCCAATTGTCACCACTGGCCTTGGGATGCTGCCCCCCATAACCTTTATTTGATGGGATTTTATTGGAGGTCATACTAGACAGATTTCTCTTATGAGCAAGCAGAGAGGAATCAGAAGCAAGATCTTCAAACACCCATGGAGATCTTTTTTGGAACAGGTGAATTTATTGATTTGGAAAGGCAGCTAAATTATGAATTTGTGGTGTATGATCAGATTACAGCCTGTGAAAAGTGTGCCTGAAGACAGATTGCCTCCAGGGAACAACCGAGCTTTTTTCTGACTATAGTTAAACAAGGTGCCAATGAGCTTTATTCAGATTTCATAGCACGAATTTACCAAACTGCAAACTGTTCCATTGGCGACTGGGGGCTTGTGAGTTTATTGTTAAGCAATTGGCATTTGAAAATGCAAATAAATATTGTCAGGATGTTCTCAGACCCCATAGTAAAAAGGGCACAGATTCAGAATGTATTCGCTTGTGTTCTGATATGGATCCAGCCCATTTACAAAAAATTATGCTCGCCGTGGCATTAAAACAAAATCTGCAGCCCCAAGAATTGGTATGCAGACCCTGCTGGAGGGCTTTCATTGTGGGAGGAGGTGTCATTACTTGAAAAACTCTAATGCTCATAATTTTAAGCCCAGGGCTCCCTGTGCTCTTGGTAGTAGATATTACATGATGGAAGACCACATGGCGGACCACCTTCAGCCTGATTCTAACCATCACTTCAGCCTGGTAAGAAGACAAAAAAATTGCCATTGCCCATCCTCAGGCTGAATAAACAGGGGAATTAGAAGGAAGGTCTTGCAATTTAAAGTCATCACCGCTGACCATGGGGAACCACCATTATTACCTGAGTGAATCTCACAGACAGTTTCTTTAAGACCCTCAATGACGATTGAATTAAATCCTGAATTAGGGCCACAACAAATCCCTACTGGGATTTTCAGGCCACTCTCCACAGAAAGTATAGGGTTAATTTTGGGATGTAACAATTTAAAAGGGGCCATCGAGGTAATACCTGGAGTAATAGATACTTATTTTGAAGGAGAATTAAATGTTACTATAAAGTCAAATTATGCCCTTCGGCTTACTCCAAAAAATACATTGGCTCAATTAATTTTATTACCCTGTAATTCGGATGGACACCCAAAAGTAAATTCAGTTTCCAAAGCACCAGACACAGTGTACTAGTCTCAATTAGTGCAGCAGGAGTGACCCCTACTGGAACTTAAAATTAATCATAAAAAAAATTTAAAGTCGTGGTGGAAACAGGAGCTGACATATCTGTTCTGTCTAGTCATTTCTGGGCTAAAATTTGGCCCTTACATATACTACCAGCTAACCTAGAGGGAATTGGACAAATCTCACAGCCTACTCAAAGTGCAAATTATCTCCCTTGGGAGGATCCTGATGGGAACAGTGGAGTTTTTAAACCGTATGTGTTAGAATCCTTACCAGTAAACCTATGGGGAAAAGATATATTAAGCAAAATAGGATTACTTTTAGTAACTGCAAATTTTATGAGATCATTTGAGGCAATTAATCAAGGGCTTCTTCCTGGAGATAATGAGGGAACTTATCCAGGAGAGTATCTGCTTATAAACCAGTCTCCTTGACAGAGATTAGTAAATACTCCAAACCAAAATTTTTACTAGAGGCCCTGAGTGTCTCCGCGATACAAAAGACAGCACAAAAGATGATCTGGCTCACAGAAGAGCCTATATGGATTTATCAGTGGCCCATCTCAGGGGAAATACTTAAGATAACTCATATGTTAGTTGAGGAACAATTTCAGGCTGGTCATATAGAATCAACGCTTAGTCCTTGGAACACCCCCATTTTTGTTATTAAGAAAAAGTCAGGTAATTGGAGGTTACTACAGGATTTAAGGGCAATAATCCATGCAATTCAGCCTATGGGATCATTGCAGCCTGGACTCCCTTCCCCCACTGCAATTGCTCCAAACTATACCTTAATGGTAATATATCTAAAAGATTGTTTTTACTCAATAAGGTTGCATCCTGAGGATTCTGAAAAATTTGCTTTCACTGTCCCAGCAATTAATTTTAAAGAACCTGTTAAAAGATATTGCTGGAAGGTCTTGCCTCAAGGGATGTGAAATAGTCCTACTTTATTTCAGAAATTTGTGGTCCAAGTGATAGCTCCTATAAGAGATAACTTTCATCATGCATATATTATTCATTTTATGGATGCTATACTATTTGCTCATGCTAATGCAGAAGTACTTTTAGAAATCTTTACTCATTTTGAGGCTTCACTTACAGCAATTGGTTTGTGCATTGCTCCCCAAAATATACAAAAGATGCCCCAATATTTAGGTCAGATAATTCAAGGGCATACACTTCATCCTCAAAATGTACAGATAAAAGTTGAGGAATTACATACCCTTAATGACTTTCAAAAATTATTAGGAGATATTAATTGGCTGAGGCCATCCTTAAAACTGATACTTCTGATTTAAGTCCTTTATTTCAGATATTACAAGGAGATCCTTCTCCAACCTCTCCACGTCAGCTGAAAATAGAGGCTAGCACCGCTTTAAAAAAAGGTTGAAAATGCAATTAAAAATGCACAGATTACTAGAATTATTCCTAAAGAACTAGTATATTTATTAATATTTCCAACTGTGCATAGCCCAACGGGAGCCATATAGCAAAGATTGGGTGTTATTGAGTGGATTAATTTAGCACACTCTCCCCGAAACACAATCATTACTTTTCATGACTCTATTGCTCAATTAGTAATTAAAGGTAGAAGAAAAGCTTTACAATTAATTGGATCTTAACCTAATATTAAAGTTATTCACTTTTATGTTCATCAAAATAATTGGCTTTTTCAAGCTTCTAGTTTATGGCAAATAACTTTTGTTGATTTTCCTGGTCAGATAGAAATTTATTACCTTCGTGATAAAATTTTTCAATTTGTATCAATAACTCTGCTTATTTTTCCAAAGATTGTATGTGCCCAGCACAGAGATGGAGCCCTATCAGTGTTCACTGATGATTCAAGCTCAGGTAAAGCAGGTTTTTATAGCCATGTTCACAAAGAGGTAATACAAACCTCATATACTCCTGCCCAAAGAGCAGAGCTACAAGCTCTCATTTGTGCCTTAAATTACTTTGCAAATGAGCCTATTAATATTTATTCTGACAGATTATATGCAGTTGGAGTTACCAAAGATATTGAAACTTCAGTTATTTTGTATACTTCATCACAAGAGCTATTTAAATTATTTCATAATCTCTAAAAGGAAGTGCAAATGCAAAAATACCCAAGTTTCATAGAACACATACGAGCTCACAAATCTTCCAGGACCTTTAACTTCAGGAAACGACAAGATTGATAAATTAGTAGCTGTTTGTCCTCAGATGTCTCCATATGATTGTGCACAAGCTTCACATTCCTTGCATCATCAGAATGCTTCTAGCTTACATAAAAAATTTAATATTACCAGACAACAAACTTGTCAAATTGTAAGTCACTGCCCTAAGTGTGTTATTCACACTGTATATCTGCCATCAGGGGTAAATCCCTGTGGATTTAAACCAATCAAATATGGCAAATGGATGTAACTTATATTCACTTTGGTAAACAATTTTATGTACATGTGATAGTTGATACAAATTCCAGATTTATTTTTGCCATAGCACATACAAAAGAAAATACTCAACATTTAATTTCTCATAGCCTAGCAGGCTTTGCTGTGTTAGGATGCCCTATACAGATTAAAAAAGATAATGCACCAGCTTATGCAAACTCTTCAACAATGTTGCCAAGAGTTTCAAATTGACCATAAAGCAGGAATTCCTTATAACCCCCAAGGTCAAGCCATTGTGGAACAAGCTCATTTAACTATTAAGCTGCAATTACAAAAATTAAAAAGGGGGGAATTGGTTTATGACTCCCCCAAATAGCCTGAACCATGCCTTGTTTTTTTTTAATTTTTAAAATTTTGACACACATGGTCACACTGCAGCTGAGAGACATATGTCTTCCACAACAACAGGCTGTTTAGGCACAGTTTTGTGGAAAGACTTAAAGACTGGTCAATGGAAAGGCCCAGACCCAGTGATTATGTGGGGCAGAGACCCTGCTTGTATTTGTCCAGAAGGTGCTTTCCTGCCTATCTGGGTGCCTGAACATGCAATCAGACATTGAAGAGATAGAACTGAGATTCAAGCGACTGATTATCAACCTGGAGAAGCCTCCACTCAAAAGGAAGAGATATCAAAGAAGAATGAAGAGGAACCAACATGACCCAGCTGAAAATCTGATTTCTTGGGAAGATGTGAAGAAGCTGACAACACACACTTTGCAAATAATTCGACCCTAGGAAGGAATAAGCCTCCATTGATGATGGTAGCTACAGTGATTGCCCTGCTGGGCTGTCAGGTAAAAGGGAGTCAAGCAGATACTTACTGGATGTATTTCCCAGATTCACCCCTGGTATATCCAGCTCTGTGGACTGGAGAGTCTATTCCATTGTTTACTAATCACTCATTCATGTATGAGGATTTACAGATACTCATATTACTCCCAATCATGTGACTAGATTTAATTATTCTGGCTACAGTGCCCAATTACCTTGGTGTTGGTCCCACGATAAACATGCTGGCTGTCTGAGAGTATCATTTGAGGAAGAGATAGCAGTTGGGAGACCTATACTGACTAATCATACTATTTATGGAGACTTAAAACCTTATACAAGATCAGTGATTAAAATGGGACTTTCCCATAACAAATCAGTCATTTCTGCAAAACCTCCAGAAATACCTCACTGTCCAAATAGTTCTACAATTGAGATTCACACCTTTCCTACATGGATAGATTGTATAAATACTTTTCCAGTACAACATAAGGTGTCTAAAGGTAGTGGGTATATTTTAGACTCATCTCCACAAATTGATAGAAGGCAATTATGAAAAAATTCTGCTATGACACCGGCAGGACTTGTTAGTAATATTTTGACTTACAGTGCGGGTGGTATTCAAAAAGATGTCTGGCACTTAATTGCTACCTCATAATTCTTACATTTTACAGACAAGCCTTTACCAAATGTTGTTGGCAAGAGCTGTAAGGAGGCATCTTGCTGTGGCTTACAAGCCTGTGTTCAATCTCCATATGTTTTAATCATTGGAAATGTAAAAGTTTTTTTTTTTTTTTAATTGGTCGTTCATAACATTACATAGTTCTTAATACATCATATTACACGGTTTGATTCAAGTGGATTATGAACTCCCGCTTTTACCCCGTATACAAATTGCTGTATCACATCAGTTACCCTTCCATTGATTGACATATTGCCTTTCTAGTGTCTGATGTATTCTGCTGTCTGTCCTATTGTCTACTATCCCCCCTCCCCTCCCCTCCCCTCCCCTCCCCTTTTCTCTCTCTACCCCTTCTACTGTAAATCATGTCTTCCATTTGTATTCTCTTGACTTACCCCTCCTTACCTCTTATATGACATTTTGTATAACCCTGAGGATCGCCTTCCATTTCCATGCAAGGAAATGTAAAAGTTAAATTAATAGATGACAGATATGTTGTAACATGTAACAAATGTAACCTAACCAATTGTATTACTAGATATACAGAGGAAAAGGTATTTCATCAGGCCTTTTTTTTGTTTTATTGCCTGCTAATATTTCAGAGCCATGGTACACTGATGGTGGTTTTCAAGTCTCACAGCAAATTCATATCCAGCTAGTGAGACCTAGACATGCCATTGGACTTATAATGTGGGAGTTTGGCCCTGGTTTCGTTCATTCTATCCACAGTCACAGCCTCAATAACTTTATCTCAAAATATTCAACATGCAAAATTTCTTAATAATTTAGGCCAAAATACTTCCAAGGCTCTGCACAATCAAGTAAATATTGATGAAAGGATTGAGACTAAGTTAAACACCTTAGAGGCGACTGTTATAAATATAGGTAATGAACTTTCACCTTTAAAGTTTAAAAAAAGGCTTAAATGTGATGCAAGATATAAATATGTGTGTGTTACAGCTGCCAAGTACAATGCTTCTCTCTGGCATTGTGAGAAGGTTAAAAACCATGTGTTGGGTATTTTGCAAAAGAATAATAATAGCTTGAATCTTTTGGAACTCCATCATCATATCCAAGATATTCAAAATAATAGAGCTAATTTTTCGGATGCTTCTTCTTTGGCTAATCAAATATTGAAGGAATTAAATGGATTTAACCCTGGAAATATTCTTAAACACTCGGCCTGGTACATTATTGGATTGTTCTCTTTGCTGTTAATTCATTTTTGTGTTGTAATGATAGGATGGCGTGTCTTCAGAGTGAGAGTGCATAGATTCAAGAAAGTAAATCATCGCCTGCCTCTTAAAAGAAAAAAGGGGCAATATGTGTGAGTCCATCGTTGCATGTGATTTGAGTTACCTCCCTGGCTGGGTGAGAGGTGCTTAGACACAGCTGTGTTAGTGCCTTCCCCACCATTTTCCAGGTCCCAGGGCTTGTCCGCGCAGAGGCATGCCTGGCCACTGCCCCAAACACCCAATTGTCACCCCTGACATTGGGATGCTGCCCCCCTTAACCTTCATTGGATGGGATTTAGCCCAGAAGTTTTTCTTCCCCAATAAATTTCCACTGCCTGGCATGTTCTCTCTCTCTCGCTAGTCTCTTCTGTAAACCTGGCCATAGCATTAGGTGGCTGGAGGCGAGAACTTGGAGAAGCCATCCCAGAGCTGGTATTAAAGGAAATGGGAGCATTGTCTCTTTGTTTAAAATTTCCTAGTAATTACTTATGAATCAAACCTGCTTTCATAAAGACAGTGATGGTCGAGTGGCAGACCTATCAACAGGTAAAGCATGTTTATCCTCAGTCCACTTTCTCTAGCATTTCCACAGGAATGTCTCATTACCATCATTTTATTGTCAGGAATTATTGAAGGCAGTTCCCCTAATAAAATAGACAAACCTTACCAAATTTTGATTCTGGATTGTATTAGCAGGAAAGGCAGGGAATGGCTTCAGTTACAAAAGGAATAATTTGCTGTAGCTCCAGGGATAGATGAATGCTGAGAGGTGGTAGATTATCTAAATATGTTCTAATTCTGACTTCTCAGTGGTAATACAAGTCATTCAAAGTTTCCTACCTCCCCAATGTTTCTCCAATTATATGACTATTTGTTAAAATATATGTCTGTGGCCCATTTCTCTGGGTTTCTTCATTTAGCTGAGGCTTATAGCAGATAATTATATGCCACAGATAATCAATGATTTCCTTGTGAGCCATCACCTTGTTTTCTCTACACTCTCCTATAGTTTATCAACATGGGTCTAAATCACGAAGCATCTATGTCTTGATTCAACATGTTGCTTAGGTGTCAAACTTGGATTCATAGGCAACAAGTTATGACTGTGTGTTATCACAGGAGATTTTCATGTGGAGACAGTGGTAACCAGGGAGATTGCTATTGAGAGGCAAGTTCTGAAGAACAAAATTTCTTTCTATGCCAAGATCAGAGAGGTGCACATTGAAGAGAATCTTCCAACATGCGTCTCATCTACTTTTACACTGTATGCATTTTCTGATTACTGTCTCTTTCTGGGGAATGTGAGGGTCATGGACACAGTATAAAAACATCCTGGACCCCTCTCATGGATACTTCCAGAAAGCTTCCCTTCCTCTTCATCCACAAGTCAGGTGTAATTATTGCAGTGTTTCCTGCATCACTTACTTTTCATAAGACAAGTGCAAGCTTTAAAAGTCTTGGAGAATATATGTACTAAGGTGCTTGTAAATTTTCAAGAAAGAAGGGATATAGAATATCAGTGAGGAATTTGCACAGGCTGAGAGGTTCTACACATTTCCAAAATCATTGTTCCCATTTTCCAATTATGGGGATGTAAATTCAGACACCTTTTAACTAGAACCCAACTTTTCTCTCCTCAGATTTATCATTGCTCAAATCTGTCCCTCTCGAGATTCCCATGTTTCTTCATCCAAACCTGTGTGAATCTGGTATGTAGGCAGTAGGGTCGATTTGTAAAGTCCTAAAACCTGGAGATCTCCATACATAAATTTTAGGTTTTTTTTCCTGTCTATGACCATCATGAGGCTTATAGAATAGAGTGGTAGCTGATAATAGTGCACCATGATGTATCAGGCACATGAGAATTTTATACAATTTCTTGGGCTAATACCAATGCCAATATCAATACCAATCAGATGAATTTATAAGACTCAACAAAGTTGAAAGGACATATCTTATTTCCCAAGAGATTATAACATATTGAAAATTCTAAGTATTTCATATAATTATTCATTTGTTATTTTATATAATTTTGATTTATGATTTAATTATCTATTTTTAATTAAAGTAGGATCTTGCTATAGTGATGAGGCTGACCTTGATCTCACACTCCTCCTAATTTATATTCCCAAATTCTGAGATTTAAAATGTGGGAACCAATGCCCTGTGAATCCTACTTAATTTTATTCCTTCCTTTTTTTTTAATAAAGAGAAAGTAACTTAAAGGCTGACCTGACTCTCCACACTAGGGGAAAAATAATTTAATGTTATTAATTAGACCCAGCACATGTTTCTTTTGGGCAGACAACACAAAGACAGATGGGTGATTCAGATGTAGAAATCTAGATTTCTGTGATGGCATATTTCATTTGTTCATATTTTTGATTTTGTCTTTTGTGTACTGGGCATTGAAAAGAGATTCACTGTACTAGTTAATTCAACTCCAGATCATTTTATTGTGTTTTCAGACAGCACTTGCTAAGCTTCCCAGTGTGTTTTCCAACCTATGATCCTCTTTTGTGCATCCAGATTAACTGGGATTATTCTAAATCAAGACAGAGTACACATTTCAGACAAGACCCTTGCTGGAGCATGTCTACTCACCTTGGACTCACAAAACTTCCTGGTGTGGCCTTGCTCAAGGCTTCAACCACACTCTTCTTAACTGACAGATGCTCTATCAGTGCTGTATTGCCTCAGTGTGGTTGTGTCTGGTGCATTCAAAAGTGATATTTTTCTTTCAGGATATACTAGCCGCTTTCATGCATTGCTGATATAGGAAAAGGGCAGGAAGAGGCCCATAATGTGTGATATTTTGAAGAATCACCTGCTCTCTGCCAGGACCCACTAAGCCAAGGACAAGGATGACTGCCACCAGACTGCAACATCCATAGTTGTTCACATGGAGCGGGAGGAAACTCAGACTGGCTCTCCACTTTGCTCCCTCTCTCTGTAGCTCCTTTCCCATCTGAAGATCAATAGTATGTCATCTGGTGAGGACCACTCATCACCTGGTTCTCTTCTCATTTTGTGTCTGCAGAAATCAGGCTGTCATGGCAGTACATAGAGGAATGTGCCAGGCCAAAGCACCTCTGCTGTGTCTCCTAAAAAACCCATTAGCCAATGGACAATGTCTCTTTTATTAACATTGTCAGCAAAGGATTGCCAACTTGTAATATACACACCATCACCCCATATAAAATATATCCTAATATATAATATATATATATATATATATATATATATCTCCACCAGCCTGGTCACATTCTAAGAGTTAGTCATATCTACGATGAACCCCATTATTTAGGAAGCCTTCCTTTAGTTTGCTCTGGAAAAAAAGTGCAAAAAGGTCACTCACATACCCAACAAAGGATCCAGTTGCACCCACTTAATAATAAACCTCTGCTGCAGTCTGGCTGGGCACAATTCAGGAGCCACTTGTCATAAGAAACAAACTTTATTTTTAGAACCACACAGGCCAAACAAAACAGCTCCTCAGGAAAAACCCTCAGAGTCCAACTGCCACCACTGGCTTCCCACAAGCCTCTCACCCAAAAAGAAGCCTCACCACCTCCCACAATCCTCCTGTTCTTGAGGCCGATTGGCTGGGTCGCATGGGCGGAGCCGAAGAAGTGCCCCAATGAGCATCACTGCAGAGGAGCCAATCAGCTAGATGTTGCTGGGGCTGCTGTGAGCCAATCATCAGCTGGCAGTCTGAAATGGCGGGGAAACTGCCCAATGAGCATCACCGCAGAGGAGCCAATCAGCTAGATGTTGTTTGGGCCGCTGTGAGCCAATCATCAGCTGGCAATCTGTAAGTTTGCTGGCAACTGGAAGTTTTGGGGCCCCTTCGGCTGTGGCTCTCAACATCTCCACCTCTGTTTAAACAGCAAGCATGTGGCTTAGGGACCGTGCCTGCCTTAGGTTGTCCAATAGTACATATGGTCCTTACCCATCATCAGATGAGCTGACCTCAAGGCGTCAGCCTCCTGTCTTATGTTGGTACCACTGCAATTGGATCTTACCTGTCACTGACTACTGGTCCAGTATACAGCCACACCAGTGGAGAGGTCTTTGTACCAGCAGGGGGTGAGGTTCTTTGCTTCACCTCTGTTGGCCCCCAAATTTTAGCTGAAGGATCATGACAAGTAGAAGGGAGGAAGATACACCAAGCCAATAGACAGCTCCTTTTGGAAAAATTGTATCACCAATGACATTATCATTTGGGCATTTTGTGGCTCGCAAGGGAGCGACTGAGGGTAAGTGATAAGGTAAACTGCTCTCCCCTGAGGGCAGGGCGAGAGGATGGGTAGCCATTTTAAGATTCCTCTTTTGTTTTGCCTCACTTTTGTTTTAAGTTGCCTGTCCCTGGAGATGAGTGAGACAGAAGAAAAACCGCTCACATCTGAGGAAAAACTATTTACATCTGAGGAACAGATAGGGAGAAAGGACGGATGCACATGTCAGGAGGATAGAAAGGGTATAATGATTTTGTGTTGTTCCATTTTTATTTCATTCTGTCTCAGTTTTGTTTGGTGTTATCTTGTTGGGTTGTATTATAGTAGAAATATGGACAACTTTCTATCACCAGAGTGCGTAAGTGTCCAACCAACAGTGCCACCTCTACAGGAGACTGTTACTAACACCTTTCTATCACCAGAGGACGTAAATGTCCAACTAACAAGGCCACCTCCATATGCTGGGAGGCCCCCAATAGTTCGGATCCTGAGACAGGATCTCAAGTATTAACATGCCCTGTATTTGAGGTATTAGGGCAGCGAATTCACCATGCTTTAAATTTCAAAATAGTGAAGCAGCTAAAAGAGGCTGTAACAACCTATGGTCCTCAAGCACCCTTCAGTGTAAGCTTGGTCGAATCCATTAACAACTTGAAAATGACGCCAGCAGATTGGGCTAATATGTGTAAAGTTGTGCTAAATGGAGGTCAATACCTGTTTTGGAAGGTTGCCAATGAGGAATTTTGCAAGGAGACGGCTAGGCGAAATGCAACAGCTGGTTATCCTCAGAGAAATCTAGATATGTTGTTAGGAAAGGGACCTTATGAGGATCAGCAGCAACAAATTGCATATGATCCTGGCAAATACGCACACATTGCTGTAGAGGCAGTTAGGGCATGGAAGGCTTTACAAGGAAAGGACATGGAGGTTTACAAGGTCAATTATCTAAGATAATACAAGGAGCTAATGAATCTTATGTTGAATTTGTAGATAGGCTTATTCAAACAGGTACCATAGTTTTTGGGATTACAGAACAAGCAATGCCATTAATAAAACAACTGGCTTATGACCAAGCGAATCGTTGGTGCAGAGATATCATTAGACCATGGAAACATGAAGATTTAAACACATATATTAAATTATGTAGAGACATTAATGAACAAGAGCAAGTCGTGGCAGCTGCAGTAAAACAGGCTTTAGATGCCAGAGACATTAATGAACAAGGGCAAATTGTGGCAGCTGCAGTAAAACAGTCTTTAGATGCCAGGCCAAGAACATGCTACAATTGTGAACAAACAGGACATTTTAAAAGGAATTGCCCCATCGGAGGAGGGTTTAACAAAACTAGGTATCAAAAGAATAGAATACCAGGTATTTGCCCACGATGCCATAGAGGGAGACATCGGGCTAACGAATGCCATTCTCAAACCACCATAAAGGGTACTCCATTATCAAAAAATGAACAAGGACAAGGTGTTTATCCACAATATTGTGGAGAAAGGCATTGGGCTCCATTGCCAAAAAATGGACAGGGGGCCCCAATGTTCCGGGGCCCCAAACCACAAATATATGGAGCACTGGAGGAACCCAGCAACCCCATCAGGGTAGCACCCAGGACACATTGTCCATCAGATCCCTCATCAGACAAACCAGAGGGAGCACAGGGTTGACATCTGGGCCTCTGCCAGAGCAGTACTAACTCCAGAGATGGGAGTTCAAATCATTCCCACAGGGGTAAAAGGACCTCTTCCCAAAGGAACAGTAGGCTTATTATTGGGACGCAGCTCTTCTACTCTTAAAGGACTTATGATAAGTCCTGGGGTAATTGATCCCGATTATGAAGGTGAAATAAAAATTATAGCCAGTTCTCCAAAGGGTATATCAATAATTTCACCAGGAGATAGAATAGCACAATTACTAATAATACCAAGCCTACATGATAAATTTTCCAGTTGTGCTGTAGAAAGAGGTTCCAAGGGATTAGGCTCCACAGGTGTAAATTGGGCTATGCTTTCTTTAAATTTAGATTCTCACCCCATGTTAAAACTAAATATTCAAGGACATGAATTTAATGGGCTACTGGATACAGGTGCAGACCTTAGCATCATCTCTCGTCATGAATGGCCAAAACATTGGCCATTACAACAAGCCACTCAAATGCTTCGAGGCCTAGGAGTGGCAACTAATCCCCATAGAAGTGCAATGGTATTAGATTGGAAGGATCCTGAAGGATGTGAAGGAACTATACAGCCCTATGTATTGGATCATCTTCCCGTAAATTTATGGGGACGAGATGTCCTAGATCAATTAGGTTTGACATTAACAAATAACATCAATCAAAATACACCCACTATTATGACTAGACAAGGTTTTAGGAAAGGTAAAAGATTAGAAAAACAAGAACAAGGTATAGCAGCACCAATACAAATAGATCAAGGAACAGACAGACATGGGTTAGATTTTCAGAAAGAGACAATAAAAATTACATGGAAATCAGAAAGACCAGTATGGGTTCCTCAGTGGCCCCTGACTAAAGAAAAGATACAAGCAGCCCATGACCTGGTCAAACAACAATTAGCAGAAGGACATATACAACCTTCTGTATCTCCTCATAAAACTCCCATTTTTGTCATCAAAAAGAAATCTGGTAAATGAAGATTATTGCAAGATTTAAGACCCATTAATAATGAGATGGTTATTATGGGACCTGCTCAATCGGGGATTCCTCAATTGTCTGCTTTGCCAAAAACCTGGTATATTTTAGTTATAGATATTAAAGATTGTTTTTTTTTTTTTCAATTCCAATTCATCCTGAGGATAGTCCACGTTTTGCATTTACTATCTCTGCACTGAATCATGAAGGTCCTGATCAGAGATATGAATGGAAAGTACTCCCTCAAGGGATGGCTAACAGCCCAACTATGTGTCAAATTTATGTTAACAAAGTAATCCAGCCACTTAGAAATCAAAATCCTGAACTACAAATATTTCACTATATGGATGATGTATTATTAGCACACAAAACTAAAAACACATTGCTAGAATGTTATGCCACACTTACAAACTTATTAAAAAAGTATAATCTAGAGATAGCAATAGATAAAGTACAATTAAATTTTCCAATTAATTATTTAGGAGTTCTATTATCCTCAACCATGGTCCGTCCACCAAAAATTCAAATACGAGTAGATCAACTCAAATCACTTAACGACTTTCAAAAGTTATTAGGAGACATAAATTGGATAAGGCCTTATCTAGGTATACCAACAGAGGAGTTGGGACCTTTATTTGATATCCTAAAAGGTCCATCAGATCCAAATTCACCCCGAATGTTAACACCTGAAGCAAGAAAGGCATTAAAAATCATTGAAACATATATGGAAAATATGCATTTGGATAGAATTGATATGTCTGCCTTTATTATTTATTGTACTTCCAAAAAAAATGTTCCTACAGGAGTATTTTGGCAAGAAGGTCCATTATTATGGATACATTTATCTTATTCTCCTATCTATTCTTACTAGGTATCCTGAGGCTGTAGGACAATTAATACTCAAAGGAATAAAAGCAGCAAAGGGAGTGTTTGGAATTTCTCCCAATAAAATTATTACTCCATATACTATGGATCAAATTGATGAGTTAGCTAATGAATTAAATACTTGGGCAACAATCATGTGCAAATCTAATGTTTCATTTGATAACCACTTACCATCTAATCCTTTGTTGTCTTTTTGGTCATCGCATCCTGTAATTTTTCCAAAAATGACAAGAAAAACACCTATCATGTATGCTTCAAATATATTCACTTGTGGGTCAAATAATGGTACAGCAGCAATATTTACACCTGATCAAACTTTTACATTTTTAGTAACCAAACAATCAGCTCAAAAGGTAGAGCTTAATGCAGTATTACAAGCTTTTGTGATGTTTAAAGATTCTGTATTTAATTTATTTTCTGATAGTCAGTATATAGTTAATGCTATAGTATCCCTTGAAGATGCTGGTAGAATTTCCCCTTCCTCTACAGTTTTCTCTTTATTTTCCACTATACAAAGACTAATATGGGACAGAAAATATCCATTCTTTATAGGACATATCAGGGCACATACAGGATTGCCTGGAGCCTTTAGTTTGGGCAATGATTTAGCAGATAAAACTACACATGACATACATATTTTCTCTACACTAGAAGAAGCTACAAATTTTCATAAAAAGTTCCATGTCAATGCTAATACTTTACAAAAGCATTTTAAAATAACCATGGAATAAGTTAGACAAATAATAAAACAATGTCAAAATTGTGTGACCTTTTTACCACAAGTTAATCTTGGAGTCAATCCTAGAGGACTGATACCTAACCATATTTGGCAGATGGACATCACACACTTGCCAGAATTTGGAATATTAAAATATTTGCATGTTACAGTTGATACTTCTTCCATATTTTTGATGGGCTCCCTTCATACTGGAGAAAAAACTAAAGATATTATAGCTCATTGCTTACAAAATTTTGCCACTGTAGGCGTTCCAAAACAGTTAAAAACAGATAATGGCTCTGGTTATACTTCTACCTCTTTAAAAAAAATTTTGCTCATCATTTGGCATTACTCATATAACAGGAATCCCATACAATCCACAGGGACAAGGCATAGATGAAAGAGCTCATCAAACTATTAAAATTTACCTATTAAAGCAAAAATAGGGAATTGGGAAGGGGTATATATGCCCCAAAAGTAAACTTAAAATAACCCTTTTTACTCTAAACTTTTAAAATTTGTATTCATCAGGGCTTACTGCTGCAGAAAGGCATATGTGTCCAGAAAATGTACATAAGCCCAAGGTACTTTGGAAGGATATTCTAACAGGACAATGGAAAGGTCCTGACCCAGTGATTGTCTGGAATCGGGGTTCTGTTTGTGTGTTTCCACAGGGAGAACAGCAGCCGATTTGGATTCCAGAGAGATTAACTAAAGCTATTTCTACAGACCAAAAAGAAGATGATTTGGCTCAAATCCATAAGAGCTGATATACAGAACTCCAGTTTGGCTATCCTTATATCTGCGACAGTGGTTCTCCCACACCTGCAGGTTAATGAAACCAGGATGCCTTTTTCAATATCTATTTTATTATAGCCCTTTCCCACATCATGAAGTTATTTTTAGAGCTCATACAGACCTAGGTTAATGTTTTGCTCATCAGTTCTACTTTTGACTATGGAGTTTTTAAACATTGCAATGGAGATTTCACCTATAAAAAGTTACAAGGCCTTTACTATTATGTTATGTGTTGTATGTATTATATTATGTGTGCACACTTGTTTTTTGTGTTGTATGTTTGTATGTATCTATGTCCATATATCATATATGAGGAGCGCTCATAAAAAAATGGATCCAATTTTTTTTTCTTATTCATGTGATTTAAATAGTTTAATTTAAATTGGGTAAACAGCTGTTGAGGATTGTTTTAATATGTGAACAAAAAAAGAAGTTAACAGATCTATTTGTTTACTTTCACCTTTCCTTTTCATTATATTTAATAATTCTGTTCAGGATAATGTAAATTGTTCATAAAATGGTTTTCTTTTAGTGCCTGCTGGAATGTTACATAATTTTTTCTTTAGTCATTATTGTCAGAATTCCTATCTTCATTCCAGTGCTGGTGAAGACAAAGATAAAACCAAACTACAGCTTCTGCAATAGCTATAACTGAATTGCTTGCAGAACTTGCCTGGACTATGTATCACTTGTGGTAGTGCTGGGGTATTTTTGCTGATGGTGTCATCGACTATATATTACTTGTATGCATTGTGAACTATCTGTTAGTGCTGTGACTTGTAGTAGTGCTGGGGTGTTTTTGCTGATGGTGTCATCGGTGGTACAATTTTTCCAAAAGAAGCCCTCAATTGGCTTGGTGTATCCTCCACCCTTCTGCTTGTGATGGTCGTTCAGCTAAAATTTGGGGGCCAACAGAGGTGAGGCAAAGAACCTCACCCCCCCACACACACTGGTACAATGGCCTATCCACAGGTGTGGTTGCATGCTGGACTGGTAGTCAATGGTGGGTAAGATCCAATTGCAATGGTACCAACCTAAGACAGGAGGCTGATGCCTTGAGGTCAGCTCATCTGATGATGGGTAAGGACCATATGTAGTATTGGACAACCTAAGGCAGGTACGGTCCCTAAGTCACATGCTTGTTTAATTAAACAGAGAGGGGGAGATGTTGAGAGCCACAGCCAAAGCAGCCCCAGCAAACTTCCAGCTGATTGGCTCACCGGGGACCCAGCAAACTTCCAGCTCCCAGCTTCTTGGCTCCTCTGCGGTGATGCTCATTGGGCTGTTTCCCCACCCTTTCAGACCATGGAGCTGCTCATTGGGGGACTCTTTGGCTCCACCCACATGACCCAGCCAATCGGCCTCAAGAGTGGGAGGAGTTGGGGTTGAGAGGCTCGCGGGAAGCTGGTGGTGGCAGTTGCGCTCTGAGAGAATTCCTGAAGAGCTCGTGTGGTGCGGCGTGTGTGTTCTAAAAAGAAAGTTTGTTTCTGCTTGACAAGTGGCTTGTGAATTGTGCCCAGCCAGACTGTGGCAGGCTTGTGGTTGAAGGAGGTGGGAAGCTTGTTGGAAGAACCCATAGGAAGTGGTCCTAGATTTTCTTACATTGCATCTATAGTCCCCAAATTTCATACTGTCCAGCCCCCAGAAAGAGAGACAGAAGTCAGAAATGGTATGCTGATTATTTTATTGGGCTATAGAAGATACAGCTATGATTACTTATTGCAAAGGCATAACACTCTGAAGACATCATCTTCTGTTGTGGTGTCTGAAACAAATAAACAAAAAAGGTTGTAGAGGACACTTGATAAGGTAGGAGATTTATAATCCCTGTTGGTATCACTGAAGTGAGGCAAGGTGACAGCCCACCTCCTCTTCCTGTTGCCCAACTCCTTCTCCTTCCCCTTTTTACTTCTAAATTTAATTATTCATTCTTAGTAAGCAGCTACAATGTAATATGCTTAAAATTTTTGCTTGTTATCTGAAGAAATAAAGATGAAACTGTTTATTTTTTGGTTCCTATGGGAAATAACCAAGGTTATATTTTCAAAGATTGTCATCACAATGTATACCTATAATAGTGATACAGAAACAAGGTAGGCATATACTCATAGGGTTGGATTGAAGCAGTTATTGAAAAATTACAAAAATGGCATACTGGGCAATTGTAAAAATAATAAATGAGGAATAAAAATATAACATTGCATAAAAAGATAAAGAAATAGGAAAGGAAGGAAGCAAGAAAGTAATAAAGGAAAAGAAGGAAAGATGTAGGTAGGGAAGAAAGAAAGGAAGAAAAGAGCTATCTGTATATGTTTATGACCTAAGGTAAAATTTTTCTAAGAAATATACTCTGAAATGAGCAATAGAGAGATCTGCGTATAACTTATGGCATCACTTCAGTTTACTTTTTTTAGTGTAATTTTTTTAGGACAAAATGAAGATGATGTACTTTTGTGTCCATAAATGTTTCCAAGAAGATGTCAGAAAGAAATTTGATTGCAGTTTTGGTGAGGCATGTGGGGAAGAAGAAAGAATATGTCTTTCAGATTTGGCTTCATACCCTCTCTTCAGCTAGGCTGCTTTTTAACATGAGCATAGATTAATTGGGCACTGAGCATTTTGAAAGCTAGAAGACAATGAGGAGCATAGACTTGAATACCACTTGGCAGGGGTTCTGGACCTGAATGCTGTGCAGAGAGATAGAACTGAGCCAAGAGTGATCAGGGGCCACTGTGAAAAGAGAAATCATTGCATCTGAGAAAAGAGGCAGAGGACCAGAGGGAGAACACTGCTCTACTTAAAGGAACCAACAAGAGGACAGGTAACCATTTGGAACAAGGAAAATTTAGGGCAGTGGTGCTGAAACTGAGCATTACCTTGTCTTTCTATCCTACCCCAGAATATTTAGGAATATTTAAAAATTGGCTCTATGACCCTGTAATTTCCCCATTTACCATCAGATGTTTTGACACCTTGAACTTGGTAAGCATAGGATCAAGGGCCTTTTTTGGAGAGTGAACTACCATCTTGGATGTCACTGAATTTTGATTATGAAGTAATAACCCTGGTGGAGAGCTTTTTAAGCTATTCCTTGGGAGGATGGTGATGGGATGAGGGTAATTCAGGATGAAATGGGGGACCATGCTTCTGATTACCTTCTGATTAGCAGTCATTGTTGGGGTGGTCCCTGCTGGTTACCAGGACGAGGGGGGCCATTTGGCTTCTGCTGCTGCTGCTGCTGGCCTCCTTGTTGGGGTGGTTCCTGCTGGTTTCCAGGTTGAGGAGGTGCATTTGGCTGCTGCTGCTGGCCTCCTTGTTGGGGTGGTCTCTGCTGGTTACCAGGACGAGGGGAGCCATTTGGCTTCTGCTGCTGCTGCTGCTGGCCTCCTTGTTGGGGTGGTCCCTGCTGGTTACCAGGATGAAGGGGGCCATTTGGCTGCTGCTGCTGCTGTTGCTGCTGCTGCTGCTGCTGCTGCTGCTGCTGCTGCTGCTGCTGGCCTCCATGTTGGGATGGTCTCTGCTGGTTTACAGGATGAGGAGAGCGACGATTACGCTGCTGGCCTCCTTGTTGTGGTGGTCCCTGTTGGTTTCCAGGATGAGGGGGGCCATTTGGCTTCTGCTGCTGCTGCTGGCCTCCTTGTTGGGGTGGTCCTTGCTAGTTACCAGGATGAGGGGGGCCATTTGGCTTCTGCTGCTGCTGCTGCTGGCCTCCTTGTTGGGGTGGTCCCTGCTAATTTTCAGGTTGAGGGCGGCCATTTGGCTTCTGCTGCTGCTGCTGCTGCTGTTGGCCTCCTTGTTGGGATGGTCCCTGCTGGTTTCCAGGTTGAGGGGGGCCATTTGGCTTCTGCTGCTGCTGCTGCTGCTGGCCTCCTGGTTGGGGTGGTCCCTGCTGGTTTCCAGGTTAAGGAGGGCCATTTGGCTTCTGCTGCTGCTGCTGCTGCTGGCCTCCTTGTTGGGGTGGTCCCTGCTGGTTTCCAGGATGAGGGGGCCCATTTGGCTGCTGCTGCTGGCCTCCTTGTTGAGGTGGTCCCTGCTGAGGATCTTCCTGATGGTTTTCATTTCCAGCAGGGGGTCGAGGTCTGAATTCTCCATTAGGGGCTCCCTGAGGCTGCTGGTGCTCTTTCTGTTTTTCTACCTCATAACCTGTATGGATATGGCAGAAGAATGCAGGAGCTTAGTGGTGGAAAACTCTCCTTGCTACTTCCCTCTCTGATCTGATCACACAGATTCTTTTTACCAAGAGGATCCTATAACTGCTAGTCTCCCACATGTTGTTTCCCTCCTTATGAAGACGAACTCCCTTCAACAGTATATTAATCATATGAGTCATCTCACATCTGGCTCCTGGAACAATTACTTGTTGCTCAATATCAAAAGATGAGGTTTAGGATATGTCCAGAGACAGAAAAGAAACAAAATGAAAGGATTGTTAATGTCAGGTATGCTGACAGTTATGTTTTTGGACTTAATAATAAGGGGATGCCCATGAATTCAAGTCTTGACATCTGAGCCCTGTGCTGCCACAGTGGACTAATTGTTCAGGCCTCTTCACCTACATGGGAACATTGTAAGGTAGAGAAGAGAAAGACAAAGTGATGGCCCACTGGATCCTCTAAATGGCTGCAACAATTTTTTGCTCAGCTACAGGGACTCAGCTGAGTGGAGAAAAAAGACAGAAAATCATATTCGTGCATTTCATCTTCAAACAATACAATGCTTGAGAGGAACATCAAGGAGGAAGGAAGCTGGTGAGTGACTCTGAGCACCACTGAGAAGTCAGAATTAGGACCCTTCCCAATCATGTATCATCTCCCAGCCATCATTTCCTGCCTGGGGGAACAGGCAGCCTAGCCAGGGCTCCCTGTTACCCAAGTTGGCAGTCCTGTATATGGACTCCAGTTCTAGGTTCAGGGGGTTTGCCTTTCTTTATCTTTGGGAGAACTAGAATTCAGTCATTCCCCAAAAGAAAAATGAGGATAATATGACTTAGAATATTGGCATAATTCCTAAGGAAATATAATAAGAAAAGCTTGATTGAGGGTCATTTGGGCTTCAACTGACAGTAGGGAAAAAGTCTTTATAGCTGACCTCAAGGAATTAAAGCAGAAGGAAGGGAAAACTTGGTCACGAAGAGTCCTGTGGGGAAGTGTGACTTCCAGCCACAATCATTATAACTTATAAATAAACTCACCAATCACTCTCTGAGATGATGTTTCCACTGCAGGAAGCAGTAAGTGACTAGTGGCTGCTATGCTGTCTCTTAACCATTTCATATACATTAAAAAAAACAACTATATTTTTATTCTTCCTAGAATCTCTCAAACATTGCTGTTAATATTCATTAAGTATTGTGGGTATTTTAGTGTCACATTTTGTTATTCTTTCATCACTTTGTTCAAAAAGTTTTGCTTCATGAGCCTTCTCAAGAGAGGAACCAGCAGTAAACATTTGGCTACTTCTTACGGCACATTGCAATATTGATTATGAGTAAGAGTAAAATGCAAAAATTGGGCCCTGCCTGATATTCATGTTTATTTGTAGAGAGTCAAATTGTTGTCTGATTCTTCAACTCTGAAGATATATGTGCTTATCTCCTTCCTCTGTCCACATCCACAACAACAAGGCTGCTGGTACCCCCTTCTATTTTAATTATGATATGTGGTCTTCAAAACCTGACCACCACATTCAATCTTGCCATATGCAGTTCCAGTCTTATAGCACAGATTTTTTTCTGCAAGTTAAACATTTACCTTACCATTTCTCTAGTCAAAAATGTTTATGGCATTCCCTTGTATTTTAAGTAAAATCCAAAGGTTTAATGTGGAATGAGGACATAACTGGTCTTACTCCTGTTGTAAGAATTCTGCACTCCAGAGTTTCTTCTCAGCCCGCATCCCTTCTCCATGCCCCCTCCCATCTCCAGCGTGGTCTCCTAGGCTCCAACCAGAATCAAACCCAAACTCCCACCCACAACTAGCAGCAGTAGCAGCATTCCCTTATACCTTCACTGGAGCTCGGAGCTGGGTTCAGGGCCAGCAAGGCCAGTGTGAGCAGGACCACCAGCATCTTGGAGGAGGCTCTGAAGTTGCTCCTAAGTCTGTGCTGGTGGAAGTCAGGCAGCTCCCTTTTTAAGGAGGAGCAGAACAGTGGTGCCTTTGAGCTCCATGCTGGGTGACCTCACAGCTGACACATTAGGATGTCTTGCATCCCTGCTTTCTCTTTGGGACCTCAGCCCAGCAGTATAGATGGGAAGGAGGTTGTCAGTGTCTCCTTTCTAAAAGGTACAGTATGTGACCTGGGCAAGTGTTGAAGGAAACTTGTTGATCATTCAGCACAGATGATCCAAATGAAATTTTATCATTATTTGAATTCAGTCTAGCTGGTAAGAATGTGAGTGTGTCTTTATATTGTGTTGTGAGTAAAGGGCCATTGTAGTGCCCATCTGTGTACCTTTGTACCAGCAGTGAACCTAGCATCAAAAAATGGAGATGGTCAATATATCTGAGTAGTATTATAGTCCACACTCCATCAATTATGATGTTCATGTCCCTATGTGTATGGTATTTAGCTAAAGTTTTGATACTTAGGGGTCATTTCTGCTCCACCCTGTAATAGATTGGGATACCACATGGACACATACTGAACATTGACCCTCAGTCTGCTCATATCCAGAAAGATGATTCAGGGTTCACTGGATCTGGAGGCCCTGGTGCTGTGGAAGCATATACCCTAAAATATTATGTTCTTAGTGATATCCCTGGGTGTTAATAAAGCAAAAGTGGCCACAGGAATCCCTCGGGGTTTCCATGGCCCAGCAATGTGAATGCATAGTTTTTGGAGGAACCACACATTTCAGTTCTCTCAGTGTTCTCTAGGTTCCTGTCCTTTTGTGGGATGTTCTATAGGATGCCTTTAGGTCTTACTTTTTATAGGAAATACTATTGATTATCCCAGTGAAAACTGATTTGCCACAATTATGCCCTTGAATGAGGTACTCTGGTGATGTATATTGTCACATATGTATGGTATTTAACTAAAGTTTTGATGATTTAGTGGTCATTGCTGCTCAAATATGTAATGGATTAGGAACACATGGTACTCTCATTTGACCCTAAGTCTGCTCTGACCCAGAAAGATGGCCCAGAATTCAATAGGTCAGGTTCCAATTAGGGAGGCCTTGTTATTATAGAAGCAGATGGCCTAAATATTTTGTATTAATATCCTTGTGTATTATCAAAGCAAAAATGAAACCCCATGGAATTTCCACAACAGAGAAATATGAATATATATTCCTAGAATGAACAGTGCTATTCCATGTCTATCAGACTTTTTCAGCTCTACCCGTTGCCAGATTATCCATTTGTTTGGGGCATTATATCTTCCAGGAAATATTATTATGCATGCCACTGATATTGATCATAATTATGCCGTTAAATAAAGGAGTCTGATACCACCTTTCAAGTCCCCATCACATTGCCATTGCCTTCTGATTCACAGTCATATTCTATGCTACATTCACACTATCACTTTCAACAGAGAAGTTTTCTGCAATTTTTGAAAGGAAATCCTTCTTTCTCTCCTTTCAAATCTGTTTTGTTGGTATTTTGTGTTCTAATCCAAACTTCTTTGTGTTTATTTATCATCTTATGTTGTTTTCCCCCCTTGCATTGTTGAAGAATACTTTTATCTAATCTTTCCAGCCAGTTACTATTTTATTTTTCACAAACTTTGTTCCATTTTTTCTTTTTTTCAAATTTTGGGAATAAGGGATTGTTCTTCCACCAGGTCTCCTTTGGGTTCCTTGCATTGTCTGTTCTCTATTCACCTGCAATTTATTCTATCATATCTACCAGTTATCTGCTCATTCTTTTTATTGAAAATCTGCATTGATCTGTATAATCAGTTCTGTTTCTCATCATTTCAGACCTTTAAACCTTGTGCGTGATTGTGAAATTTTTTACAGTACTGGAAGTAAACTGATGAAAGTTGGGAGGTAAGGCAGATAGGGCCATATAAAAATCTTGGAGACAGACCCTTTTCCTTGTGTGGATGACTGGATCCTCTACTGTGCATGTGTTTGTTCTGGCCCTTTGTGGAAAAAGAAAGGCCTCCTAGCACTGGGGTTGGCTCCAGATAATATGACTCTTGCAGGATGACCAGGCTGATACCCCCACCCCCATCCCTGGCATAATCATGCGTGTATTCTGAAGGCGGGATATATTAGTAGTGGGCAATTATTTGCTGGTGATGTATAAAGCAGAGTAGTTCTCCCTGGATTGTGAATTTATTGGGAGACATAGTAAAGTTGCTTCATATGGCAGGTCCCTCTATTGTAATGATTGTCTTTGATTTATGCAAATACTATATGAGAAGGGAACAAAGTGATGAGTGGTCCTTACCAAGTGGCTGATAGTTGAGGTGGAAAATGAAGGAAAGAGAGAAGAGCCAGGCAGACATGCTCACCCTATGCAGGTGGCTGTGGAAGTGGAGAAGGTCCTGGGAGCAGTTAGCCTTGTCCCTAACCTGGCAGGTCCTGGTACAGGGCAGGTGATTCTTCCAAATGTTACTCAGCTGAGGCTCTTTTTCTGACCTTCTCTGATGCCAGCAATGCATAAACAAGATTAAGGTGTCATAAAAGAAAAATACCACCTAAGACCTCACTAGACACAATCAAACTGAGGTTATGGAAGAGTTGAGAGGGAGGACTGTCAGGAAGTTGAAGTGTTGAACAGCCTGCAGCAGGCTCTTGGGAAGATTTAGTGTGTGGATGCCCTCAAGCAATACTCTTGTCCAAAATATGTATAGAACCCTTAATTTGCCAGCAATAGAATTCTATATTTCCACATTGGAATCCCTGTTTTCCTTCATGTTAGTTTGTCTGCTAAAAATATGCAGGGACTGGGTGAAATTAGCAACAGAAATTTATTTTTCTACAGATATGGAGACCACAGGTATACAATTAAAGTGGCAGATTAGGTGTCTTCAGAAGCCTCTTCTGAGTACGGAGGGTCATCTGCAGCCGTGTCCTCATATGGGGCTTCCTCTGTGCAAAATCCTCCTTGTGTCTTTTGTGTGTCCAAATGTCCTCTTATAAAGACACAAGCCCCAGGCAGATTTGATTGTGTGCCATCCTGTCAACCACATTAAAATGCAATCTCCTTTTTCTTTGTTAAGTTCTCAGTTTTCATTTCTAATACAGTAAATTTTGAGAGGAAAAACTCATATAAACACAGTTTTAGGAATCCTCAGTAACTGTCAAAATTGTAAAGGAGTCCAAAGACCAAAAAGTTTGTGAATGACTGCACTGTATTTTCTAAGATAGTTTCAATTAAATAACTAAACAGTGTTCATATACCCTATGGAAAAAAATTAATATCTTGCTAATGCAGAACACTGTCTGATAATTATTTTTACATTCTCAAAGCACTCATTATCAGGATTGAATCACACTGCACTGTTGACTTATATTGAGCTGTTGACAAAATATGTGGGGTTTTTTCCCCATTTACCACAAAGCCAAGTGATTTCTTTCATATAGTTGTACAACTAGACTTTTGGAGAAAGCAGGGCATCCTATCATAATTTATCATGTTGGATTTGACCCATGTTAATCTCCTTTGTAAAGGTAAGACTTCAAAATACATTATTAGACTGAAGTGCTAAGGTTTAGGCTTCAACATGGGAACTGGGGTAGGGAAAATCAGCCCTCAACACCTCCCAATCTGTTGTCAGTTAATGTTGTTGTTGTTTTATCCCATTGTTCAAAACCATGAGTTACCATTGGCTTTTCACTCCCCCAAGCATTGTCAATTAACAAATTGACCTCCATCTTTTTTCTAAATTGATCCCATTATGACTACGTGCCTAATCTCTACCTCAAGTCCCTCCTGGAGTCAGTCACACATGGTCTCTGTTCTGGCTTATCAATATGTGCAAGAGAGCCCAGAATCTACATAACAGGTAACATTTATTAAGCACTTACCACATGCCATTTCTCTTCAGAAACATCTTAATATAATTATTATCATTATCACTATTGCAGATGAGAAGACAGGGTCACAGGCCAAGGTGGATGTAAAGGCCTTGAATGTGTGGGAGGCAGCCAAACCCAGGGCCTGCTTTCCTGTTGCTTTGCCCCATTGTTTTCCTACAGTGTTTCCTTAGAAGCCAAGAAGGAATTTGTTACTCCTCTGAGGAGTCGGTCAAGGTGAAATGCTTCCTAAACCTTAATAGATGAGTGAGAAAAGTTCTTTCCCCAAATAATTGATTTTGCCATTGATATGGCCATTTCCATGGTCATTTAGTATTCTGTCACTCTTCTTCATGCAACAATAACAGGGTAGTTTTTCCTTTTGCTTTCTAATACAAAAACTCTGGGGATGAACATCATGCCTGTATTAATTACCTCATGCATCTGAAATGGAGTTTTCTGTGGAGATATATTAACATCAGCTTAATTTCTGGATGCCCTTTACCTGGATTATTCTAAGATTCTTATAGTGATAATGACTAATTTTTAGAAAATAAAGAGAGAGGACAAGAGTTGTCTTATCAGCTGGTGCTATGGCTCACACCTGTGGTCCCAGCTGTTCAGGAGACTGAGGCAGGAGGATTGTGAATTCAAAGCAAGCCTCAGCAAATTAGTGAGGCTCTAAGCAACTTAGCAAGACCCTGTCTCTAAAAAGAGGGGGCAGAGAGTGGTGCTGGAGATGTGGCTCATTGGTTAAGCACCCTTGAGCTTGATACCTAGTACCAAAAAAAAAATAATAATAAATAAAAAGGTCTATCAAAGCATGTAGTCTGTATCACTTGCCCTGCTTACAGTTTTCTGCCTGAGTGGCTTCCCTAATCCTGCCCCTGGTGGGGCAGTCAAGTCCTCAGATTCTGCAGCCTGGAGGCACTGCTTCCATCCCCACAGGGAGTTCCTTTAGGCTCAGACCACCAGTGTTTTACCAGTGTCAAGCTGTGTTCTGAACTTTCAGTTACTCTCCCTCTGCGTTCAGAGAGAAATACAGTCATTACTTCTTCCACATGAGATATGAAGCAAGGCATTTCTCCCTCGTAGTTTTCTAAAAATATACAAAATGCAGGTAATCAAATTCCTTAAGAGAGAGTTTTTTTCAAGCTATTAATGAATGACTCCCTTTTATTCAACATGAACATGTATATTTTCCTTCAGAATGTGGAATGCCTCTCTGATAATCACATTGGTAGTTACATGGACAACTGCCGTATTTTACGGTTGAGAGCCATCCATGGGCTATGTGTGGACTGCAATGGCGTTGTCGCCTTTGAATAGGAAAATCTGGTATTTGGGAACTTCGCGTTGCAATCCTACAGGGTAATATCACCCACATACATGTGAATTTCTATTCAGCTCTGTCTGGTTCCACACAGCACCTAAGATGGGGTGACTGCTGCAGGGCATCCTCTCAGAGATGGGAGTAACTTGCCAAGATGCCAATCAACCTGCTGATTACAAGACATCATGAAGCATGAGTACACCCCTGAAACCTTATCCCTGCCTTTGATGTACCCCCTTAAACAAACCACAGGAGTCATTTTCTAATTGTTCAGCTCCAGCTTCTGTGTGGGCTGGACTTATCAGGCACTCTGCTTTAAAACTTTTTTTTTTTGACTCTGTATGTTATTTATTTCAGTTTTATTTTTTCTGGTGGCTTACACTTGCTTGAGCAGGAAAAAGGACTCCTGGTGAGGTGCTGTCCACCTGGCGATACTTTGTTATTTCACAATGTACATTTGTAAATAATGTCTTGGAAATTGGGATGTACAGTAGATTGTATATTTGAAGGAATGGCACAACAGTGCATCTCATTCAAAGACTACATTTTATCAAGGACCTGATGTCCTCTCTTCAGGGGTGAGATCTGATTCCTTTTCTTGAAACATGGTGGTGCTTTTTGCAGCCACCTTAACCAAGAGAGCAGGTTGGAAGAGATAATTTGTGGCTTTTGATTCTAGGGCACAGAAGTGCTATTTGATTCAAGCCTGTTCTCTTAGAAACCTGAACATATGCTGTGAGGAAACCCATGCTGAGAGGTAAAGATCTAAATTCTTTAAAATAATTGGATTTGTGATTTTTTTCCCAAACTACTTTGAATATCAAGCTTTCTTCAGTGATTGAACTTTCATATTTATCAAATAATAAATATTCATCCTGTATGGCTACGTAGCTCAAGATGTATTAATCATTCCTTGGTTCCTACGATGTTTCATGGCATATTCTATTCCTTACAACAACCTTTGATAGTGACCTACATTGTGCAAACATTGAAAGAAAAGAACAGACACATAATATTATGGGTTGTATTCACCGATGCCTTACACTTGTATATTAGTACATATAATAGAAATAAATAGAGAAATGAAGTTGGAGGACAGATACAAATGGAGAGAAGAAGAGGGGCAGGGGGAGACAGGGAGAGAGAGAGAGAGAGAGAGAGAGAGAACACCTTTATTCAAAATAATTTTTAAAGTCATTTTTTTCAAGTTATTTTGTTAGGAAGACTTCTGCTTTGTACACTTCTAAATTTAACAGCAGAATCTGTTCACTCTTATTTATTTATTTTTTGCTTCCAACATTAAATATAATATGGCCGTACTTCAGAATCAGTTGGAAAAAATTCCCAAGAAGGATGAGTTTACTCAATGTATTTTTGAAAACCTAGAAATGATATTAAATAAATAAACATTGTTTGCTACTGTAATAGTCTCCCAAATATGTTTTCCCTTGAGGAACTTGAATCTATCTGTTGATCACCAGTGAGTTACCAAAATAAACTTCTCCATAGGTCAAGAAAATCCTTGTCCTCTTTTACAAATAGAACCAAACAAAAACTCAACTTTATGATAAGACACAATGAATTTGGATTGATCTTTAATTTTTCCTAATTTTGTCTGTTTTTTTAGCTAAATCCAGTTTATACTCATGCTTTCCTGATTATATCAAATATAACATTTTGCATATTTGTAGAATAAATTCAGGCTCATTAATCCATTTTGTTCCAGATGCAGACCATGTATAAAATTTAAAATAAGTAATATTCCACTTACAGTAACTTTGAAATAATTCTTATGTATTCGAGGTCTGTTCATTTGATAAAAGTTATGTTAATAACTACAGCATTTGAAAAATATATTTTCTTACACACACACACACATATATACAGATATATAAACTAGGTTATAATTTCTGATGTACTTAATGCATCTGTGTCAATGTTGAACATAAGAAAACCTTAGAATTTAATTTGTTAAAATTATGATCCAATAATGGTTTGTGTATTGCATTTGGATAAATCTGAATTTTCTATAAAACAAATAAACCATAAGCTTTGAGTACTTCTTCTGAGTACACACCTGCTTATTCTCTGCATACAGTGAATAGAAGAAATAGGGATTTTTAAACCTCATGATTTTAAGCAGTCATGTTACCGGTGCCACTCAGTGTCTCAAGCTTCCATCTGTTTTTATATTTACACCTACAAATTACCTAAAAGTTTGCAAGATTTCAATAATATCTGCCCCACAAACACACTCCAATAATAAGAGGGATGTCTAAGATTCTGATAAAAAGGAGTCTTAGATGTTACCTACCAAAGAAAATTTCTGAATAATCTGATATATCTACAGATAGTAACATATTTTCTTTTATTCCTGCTCTAAGTTTGTCTGGGAATTGTATCATAGTTGGAGAAATATAGGAGTAATTGCACATTTGGCTGAAAGGACTATTAATATGCTATTGGTTATGTGGTTTTAAATTCTTGCTCTCGTGAGAATTAGTTTCTTTGTAGAAAATACTTGCCTTGAAAAATGTTCTTTTACATCAGTATTTGTAGTGTTCCAACTATATACTATGTAGTGAATGGTTAAGATTAGTTGTGTTTTCCCTGCTTTATTAATCCTAAGGCTTCAGAAATGTTATCACATTGGAGTACAAGAACAACAGCCTCTTACGATCTACATACTGTGGGGTCGGGCTCCAAATTCCTCAATAGGACACCCCATAGCACAAGAGTTAATAACTAGAATCAACAAATGGGACTTACTCAAACTAAAAAGTTTTTTCTCAACAAAAGAAACAATAAGAGAGGTAAATAGGGAGCCTACATCCTGGGAACAAATCTTTACTCCTCACACTTCAGATAGAGCCCTAATATCCAGAGTATACAAAGAACTCAAAAAATTAGACAATAAGAAAATGAATAACCCAATCAACAAATGGGCCAAGGACCTGAACAGACACTTCTCAGAGGAGGACATACAATCAATCAACAAGTACATGAAAAAATGCTCACCATCTCTAGCAGTCAGAGAAATACAAATCAAAACCACCCTAAGATACCATCTCACTCCAGTAAGATTGGCAGCCATTATGAAGTCAAACAACAACAAGTGCTGGAGAGGATGTGGAGCAAAGGGCACACTTGTACATTGCTGGTGGGACTGCAAATTGGTGCGGCCAATTTGGAAAGCAGTATGGAGATTTCTTGGAAAGCTGGGAATGGAACCACCATTTGACCCAGCTATTCCCCTTCTTGGTCTATTCCCTAAAGACCTAAAAAGAGCATGCTACAGGGACACTGCTACATCGATGTTCATAGCAGCACAATTCACAATAGCAAGACTGTGGAACCAACCTAGATGCCCCTCAATAGACGAATGGATAAAAAAATGTGGCAGTTATACACAATGGAGTATTACTCTTCATTAAAAAATGACAAAATCATAGAATTTGCAGGGAAATGGATGGCATTAGAACAGATTATGCTAAGTGAAGCTAGCCAATCCCTAAAAAACAAATGTCAAATGTTTTCTTTGATATAAGGAGAGTAACTAAGAACAGAGTTGGGAGGAAGAGCATGAGAAGAAGATTAACATTAAACAGGGGTGAGAGGTGGGAAGGAAAAGGAAAGAGAAGGGAAATTGCATGGAAATGGAAGGAGCCCCTCATGGTTATACAAAATTACATACAAGAGGAAGTGAGGGGAAAGGGGGGAAAAAGGGGGAGAAATGAATTACAGTAGATAGGGTAGAGAGAGACGATGGGAGGGGAGGGGAGGGGGGATAGTAGAGGATAGGAAAGGCAGCAGAATACAACAGACACTAGTATAGCAATATGTAAAACAGTGGATGTGTAACCGATGTGATTCTGCAATCTGTATATGGGGTAAAAATGGGAGTTCATAACCCACTTGAATCAAAGTGTGAAATATGATTTGTCAAGAACTATGTAATGTTTTGAACAACCAACAATAAAAATTAAAAAAAAAAAAAAGAACAACAGCCTCACTGCCTATACCAAAGTGGTCATTTCTGGAAAGAGGGGCACACATGTTTTCACCACTGATTTTCAGAAATAGAATTTGATTGGCAATTATCAACAAACTGAGAATCTTGGGTTTTATTAAGAAGAATAATTTCCTCAGATGTTCACCGTAATAATTATGGAATTTCTTCCAGGAGAAGATCTAATATGCTGGAATAGTTGTGCCTAGTCCTCTCCTCCTCCATAGGGAAGAACCAAGGAAACAAATGAATGACCATTTCTCAAGGGGAGTGACAGAGAGAGAAAAATGGAATTCAGTAAGGGAGTAGCAGGAACTCTGGAAGGTCCAGAATTTAAAGATTGCAGCACAGGAAAAAGAATAAGGCATGCTATAACATTGATCTTGTCTCCCTGATTATAGGGAGCGTCACATTGCCAAAAAAAAAAAAAAGAAAGAAAGAAAAAAAAGATAATTAGAAAAGTGCAGAGGTCCTGGACTATCATCACCACAGACCAGGTATTCTAACTGCAGGGGATTTCAACAGTCTTCATAGGCTTTAAATCTGGTTTGGGAGCTATCTGAGACATAAGCAACATGAATAAACAAAGAAGCATGATACCTCCAAAGAGCATAGTGATTATTCAGAAACAGACACTAAAAAAAGAGCATATATGAAATGCATGAAAATAGACTTTAAAAAATGATCCTAAGGAAGCTCAGTGAGTGTCAGAGAATCCAGATAGACAATTCAATGAAATAAGAAAAACAATTCATAACGTGAATGAGATAGTCAATGAACACATAGAAATCATATGATAAAATAAGAGCTGAACAATTCAATCTTAGAAAAAAATGCAACTGCAATCTTGAACAAAAAGCAGACTTAACAGAAGAAAGAATTCTGAACTTGAAGAAAGGTATTTTAAAATAACTCAAACCGACACAATTAAAAAAGAAAGAATAAAAACTAATAAAGAAAGTCTGTGAGACTTTTGGATACCATCAAGTTAATATTTTTTTTTTTTTGCATCATACATTTTCTTGTTAGAGAATAAAAGGGAGAAGTCATTGAAACCATCTGTAATAAAATAACAGCTGAACCTGCTTTGCAAATCTTTAAAGAATATATAAACCTCTATATGCAGGAAGTTGAAAGGACTCCAACTAGTCTGAACTAAAAACAACCCTATCCATGGCCTATTTTATTCAAACTATCAAAAGTGTAAGACTAGCAGAGAATTCTAAAATCAGCAAAAGGAAACATCATGAATAATAACATTTGGGTATTTCCTTATTTATAACAGTGGATTCCTCCATCAAAACCTTACAGATAAGAGAATAATAGGATGATATATTCACAAATCCAAAAGAAAAAATATTGCCAACCAACATGTTATAGCCAGCAAAACTATCCTTCAAAAAATGAAAAAAAAAAATTATTACTTGGACAAGTTAAAGCTAATGAAATTCATCAACGGTACAGCAGACTTAAAAGAAGTGCTTAAGAAACCCTACATTTGGATTCAAAAACTAGGAAGTGCCATTATTACAAAAAAAAAAAAAGGTAGCAATAAATCCCACTGGCAAGGCATACAAACAAATGAAAGAGAGAAAAGAATCTATTAATAGTCAGATTGCCATTACTACAACAAAATCCTTAATTAATTGACTTAAAACAAAGAAGGGTTTATTTTGTTTCACCTAGTTTTGAAGGTTACAATATATGGTCAATTGGCACACACTGCTTCTGGGCCTAATGTGTGGCAGTACATCATGACAAGGATTTGGCTGGGGAAGCCCATTTACCTTACGGCCAATAATGAAGGAGAAAGAGGAAAGTGAAATGACCTGAAGATGTCTTCCTACAATTTATTCTAAATGGTTATACCATGTCCCAGTTGCACCAAGCTGATGACCCTTTAATACAGGACTTTGAAGGAAATTCAGATACATGCTGTAGCAGGGTCAAACAAGTATTTTTAGATTGAAAGGGATAAACAAATGTGACTATAATGATAGTCTTTAACACATGACTTTCAACAGTGGGCAGACCATTCACAAACAAAAATAACATTTAAACAGAGCAGTTGATCTACACTAAGATCACCTAAACTTAAGAGATATCTATAGAACATTTTTCATTCAATATCTGAAAAATACACCTTCTTCTCTGCACATAGAATATTCCCAGTGGTAGAACACCAGCTGTGACAACAAACAAGTCTTGATAAATACTTAAAAATTAAAATCATATCATGTATCCTCTGTGATTATAATAGAATGAAACTAGAAATCAACAACTAAATGAACAGTGGAAAGTATAAAAAGATATGGAAATTAATCAACATGGCTATTGAATATCCAGTGGTTCACTGAAAACATAAACAGGGAAACCAAAAAAATTGCTGGAGACAAATAAATGGGAATACACGAAATATCAAATCCTGTGGGAGACAGCAAGAACAGTATGAAGATAGCAGTTTATAGCATTAAATTCCTTTACCAAAAATCAGAAAGAATTTATATAAACTACCTAATAATGACCCATAAGAAGCTAGACAAGAACTAAACAAATGCCCATGAGAAGATGGAAAAATTAATAATGATCAGAGAAGAAAGAGATAAAATTAAAACTAAAATATAAATAAAAGATCAATGAAATAGAAAGTTGGTTCTTTAAAAATATGAACAAAATAAATAAACCATTAACTAGATTAAGAAAGGTAAAAGAAAACTTAATAAAACTTGACATGAAAATGGAGATATTACCACTGATACTACAGAAATACAAAGGGTCATGTGACAGTGCTATGAACAATTACACAGTATATTACTTAAGTCCTAGAAGAAATGAATAAGTTCCAGGACACATGTAATCTACCATGATGAATAAAAAATAAATTGACAATTTAAATACACCATCAATGAGTAAAAGATTAAATCAGTAATTAAGATTTCTCCATCAATGGAAAGACTAGGGCATTACAGACTCACTGCTGAATTTTACAAAACATTTAAAGAAAAACTACTTCTGATTTTTCTCAACATATTTCAAAAAAAAAATGGAAAAACAGGGAAATCTACCAAACTTGTCCTACAAGGCTAGAGCATGATCCTCAGAGTAAAACCAGATAATCACACAGCAACAACAGAAAAGTGCAGAGCAATATCCAGGATGAATACAGATGCAACATTTCTCAACAAAATACCGTCAAACAAATACCAACAGCATGTCAAAAATTTTGCATGACAACAAGTGATAGTTATTCTAAGGACACACAAATTGCTCATAATTAGAAGTCATACTCACAGATTAGAAAAGCCAATATTATTAAAATGTCCATAATACCCCACAGCACTCTGCACCCACTGGAGGGAGCTCACCCCTGCCACAGTACCTGTGCTGCAGGAGAAGGCATGGTTTAGTGCCACAGACTTCAAGGAATCCCACAGTCACTAAATACTTTGGGCTGTTAACAGAATGGTAGGCATATTTTTAGTGATCCTATAAATGAATCAAAACTATTTCTTGACTTTATTGCAGACCAAACCAGCACCTCCAAAGGAAGCAATGAGAGCATGCCAGTGCATCTTTGTCAATTTATTATCCCTTGCCCCTGATCTTTTACTAGTGTTGGTTTTATTTTTTATGTCAAAAATAGAAAAAGATTTCAGACTGAACCCTTTGCAGACGCTCAGACCATCAATAAATTCTGAAAGTAGTTTAAAGATAACAAACCTCCTCTTTGAGTTCTTCATTGCCCAATTGTCTTATATATTTTATATATTTTTGTAGCTATATAGACTAGGGATAAAGAGAGCCTCTCCCAGAAGTTCTCCAGCATTCCCTCCTTCCTGTGTCTCTAAGATGTCCATCCTAGTCTAGTGAATGGGAACTGAAGTAAGGGAGAATCTGAAGAAGAGTAATCAGGTATTCTGACACATGGAACAGACAAGTAGGTTAGAAATTCAAGCCTAGGTGCTTTGTATCAGATCAATCATTGTTGCTCGGAAGCCTGTTCACTGGCTGGGTGTGGTGATGCACTTCTGTAGTCCCAGATACTTGGGAAGCTTCAGCAGGAGGATAGCAAGCTCCCAGCCAGCCTCAGCAGTTTGGAGAGGCACTAACAACTTAGCCAGACCCTGTCTCCAATTAAAAATTTAAAAAGGTTGGGGATGTATCTCAGTGGTAGCATCTTTGGGCCATGAGAGAAAAAAATCAGATTACATATAGGAGGAAACCAATTAGAATATGTGCAATTTTTTCAACGCAGTCGTTGAAAGCTAGAAGATCCTGTAACAATATATATCAAACTCTGAGAAAAAAATGGATGCCAACCAAGAATCTTATAAACAGAAAGCTCAAGCTTTAGGTTTGATGATGAAATTAAAATCTTCAATGATAAATAGAAGTTAAAAGATTTTAAAACTTGAAAGCCTGAACTAAAAAGCATCCTTGGCAAAATATTCCATGAAGAGAAACTGAAGAACAACTATGAAAATCAGCAAAAGGCAGATATTACATTAAAGGAAAAACATATGAAAGGAGAAGTTAAATATATCAAATAAAGTTAAATATATCAACTCAAGTTAAATATAAAAAATAAACAAAATTGCTGGAAATACAAATCATGTCTCAGTAATAACCCTGAATGTTAATGGCCTAAACTCACCAGTCAGAAGACATAGACTGGCAGATTATTTGAAAAAAAAAAAAAAACAAAATATGCTGCCTCCAAGAGACTCATCTCATAGGAATAGACATCCACATACTGAAGATGAAAGGTAGGGAAAAATCATACTGCTTACATGGACTGTGGAAGTAAGCAGGGGTTTCCATTCTCAAATCAAATAAAGTAGACTTCAAGCCAAAGTTAATCAAAAGGAATAAAGAAGTATATTTCATACTGCTTAAGGGAACAATTCGTCAACAATAATAATAATAAATTTATATGCCTCAAACAATGGAGCATCGACGTTCATCAAACATACTCTTCTCAGGTTCAAGAGTCCAATAGACCACAACACAATAATTCTGGGTGACTTTAACACACCTCTTTCACCACTGGATAGATCTTCTGAAAAAAGCTGAACAAAGAAACTAGAGAACTCAATAATACAATTAATAAGTTAGACTTAACTGACATATAGAATATTTCATCTTTCAATGAACAAATACAGTTTCTTCTCAGCAGCATTTAAATCCTTCTCTAAAAGAGACCATATATTATACCACAAATCAACTTTTAGCAAATATAAAAAAGTAGAGAAACTACCCTGTATTTTATCAGATCATAACGTAATGAAATTAGAAATCAATGATAAAATGAGAAAAGCTATTTCAATACCTGGAAATTAAATAGTATGCTACTGAATGACAATGGGTTGCAAAAGACATCAATGAAGAGATTAAAAGATTCTTAGAGGTAAATGAGAACACAGACACAACATATCGAAATCTCTGGGACAATATGAAAGCAGTTTTAAGAGGAAAGTTCATTGCATGGAGTTCATTCCTTAAAAGAAGTAAAAGTCAACAAATAAATGACTTAATATAGATCTCAAAGCCCTAGAAAAAGAAGAACAAATCAACACCAAAAGTAGAAGAAGATGGAAATAATTGAAATCAGAGCTAAAATCAATGAAATTGAAACAAAAGAAACATTTTTAAAAATTGACAGAACAAAAAGTTGGTTCTTTGAAAAAATAAATAAGATTGACAAACCCCTAGGAGGCTAACAAAGAGAAGGAGAAAAAAAAACCTCTAATAACTAACATACATGATGAAAAAGGAATATGAGCAATTTGTTATTAAGACATTTACAGTTTAGTCTCGATGTACAGAAATGTTGCATTCAATTATCTAAAATACAATCAGTAGTTTTATAAAAAGTTTTACAGCTTCTGAAAATGGATAATAACCTGGGGGTGGGGCTTAGGATGATATGCTGAGGAGGTAGGATGTGAGCATATAGAGTTAATGTATCTTAGAAAGAAAGTATTAAGGAGAAATCTAGTGAAAAGTGTTAGTAACATGAGAATAGACAGGAAGTAATTTAGAGTAGGCAAGTACGTGGGAAGACAGTAGAGTACATAAAACAAACACATATATGTATTTAGAAAAATACAGATGTTAAAAAGTAAAATTTGGAAGGGGGAAGAAAAATGAAAGAATAAAAAGGAAAAGGAAAAAAAAGGCATATACAACAGTTTTATATTGTATGATTCAGATGACTCAGTCCTCAAAGTCCTATTTCATGCAAAGTTCTTGGTTTCACATATGTTGGGGATGTGAGGGTTGGAGGATGGAGGGGTAGTAGAGAAAAAAACAACCAACCAACCAACCAACAAAAAGTTGAAAGGAAGAAACCAAGGTTGTGTAGCTTTAGAGATCCCTATCTTTCCTGCTTCTCTGCTCATCCAGTAGATGGCGTTGTCTGTCGTAAGCTGGTGTTTCTGCCCTCTGAATGGTGGAGGTAACCAGGATGGAAAGACAGGTCCTGGCACAGGGCACCTGGAAGCAGGGAGTGGCATCCACCAGTCCCCTGCAGAAAGACTGCACCTCACAGGTCTCTTTGGGACTGCACGCTTATATGATGTGAGCGCCAGGTACTATCTCCCTCTCTTGCCTGGAGATTTCCAAGTTCCTGGTCTCTCCCTCTCCCCTAGAAGTTTCCAATTGAGGAAACTCTCAGCTGGGGCTCCCATGGGCAGCTCCCTGGTCACACTACACATCTGTGTTGGACAACTACTGTGTTGGGTTACTGCCACTGGGGAGGGGGGAAGGTTGGAAATTTGGTACCTGACTGCTGGAGATCCAATCTGGGAACTTCCCCCAGCTAAATGGTGAGAATGTTGAGTCAAGATGGCAGTGGTCTGCTTTCAGCGCTCTGGTGTCTGGTAAGGTGGAGGGAGCCTGGTGAGTTGTGGGGAGCTGGGTGATGGTGTTGTGCTGTGGGTAGGTAGCAGCTGAGTGACTTGTATGGGAGCAGAGCAAAATCTTGGTGATCTGCAGATGTGTTGATAGGTGATTCTGCTAAGGCACTCATCGAGTCTTGTGTGGACTGGAACATCAGGCTTTGGGTCCTGCTCCAATGCCGGGCATCCTACTGGAATGCTGAGGCCTGGAGCCTCACGTGGGGTCATAGCACTGGTGATTTCTGTGGAGAGCAGCTGGATAGGCTTCCTCCAACACTCTCAAAGATGTAATATTCTGACTAGGCAAGATCTGTGGGTCTGGATGCGTGGGGCACTGGGAGGGCTCACTCCCTTTCCTCTGCCATGTTGGATCCTCTTCCTCATTACATTATTTCTATTTCACTCAGACAATGACATTTTTTTTCTTCCTCTAACCCATCTAAGGAGCCTTGTGATTACATCAGCCCTAGCCCTAGATAGTCCAGAATATTGTCTTTACTTGAAGGTCCACTGATCAGTAACATTAATTCTCCCTTTGCTATGTCATTTCACATATTCACAGGTTTTGGGAATCAGGGCATGGACATCTTTGGGTAGATACTTTTTTCCTACCACAGAAGGGCAGGATTTCTGATCTTTCCCAATTTTTGCTTCAGTGTTTATTGGAGATAGTTTCTAATGCTTTGGTAATGTAAAAATATTTGCCATAGGATATACATGGCTTCACATAAAATTTATATGGCATGTGGTACTAATACTTTGTTATACATATGTGAAATCATGTATGTGACATGCTAAGATAGTACAAGTTTTCTTTGAGGTGATTCTCCATTTGTCTAGTAAGGCCCATTGGTTCTTTAGTGTAATGTAAACACTTGAGAATGAGAATATGCAGATTCTCATCACCTCTGTTGCAGACTGATATTATCACTTACAAACCAAGTTCCTCTTGTAAAATGTGATAGAGTTGATCCATCTGAAAATTTCTTTGTTACTCCTTTAATGTATATTTTAGCAGCAATTAATAATGATATTTGGCATAATTTATATGCACAATTAAATATTAGTTGATACAAGAGATAAATATTACAAGTATCCCACAGAGTTACAGAACTTGCTTTGAATTCCTCACTGTTGAGATGAGCTTGCCCTTTAGCACATCAGATGTTTGCATTCCTTATGTCCAGTAAGGCTCCATCCAGTCTCTTGCCATGAGATTTTTTTCTAAGTGGAAAAATAGCTCTGAAGCTTCTAGAAACTTCCTTTAACAAGATGAATATTTTGTTCTTCCTGTCACCATTTTTCATTTCTTTTCCCAATTTGTGATTTTAGGTAGATTTCAGTCTGGATATGTATGAAGAAACATTTGGACAATTTGCAATATTGGGCCAGTGGAGTCCACTGGTAACTTATGAGTGTCTAATCCAGAATGAAAAAAGAAAAAACAGCTTTATTTCATATGCCATTGATCAATTACAAGTTTCTGCCCAAAGAATAATTAGATGCCCAACCTGGGGAGTTGTGGCACATGTTCAATGCAATTAGCCATCCCATTTAGGGAGTTGAAATCATGGGCTTTGATTGGGTCCACTAGAAATAGTGTTAACTACCAGGGGTAGTAAGATCCTTGAGATAGCCCTGTGTCACAGGAAACAGAAAAGGATGAGGAGACTAACCCCTGTCCACTTAACACAGATACCTATGAAGCCTTCCCTTAGCCTGAAAAAGTCTACCCTGAGAACCTTACACGGGTTACTCAGAGTATGTCCAAGATTTGTACAATATTAGTAACTGTAGAAAACTAATGAATTTTAACAAAAATAAGTTGCATAATATGTAAATTAAATATCATTTAGCAAAAATTTGTACCACCTATATATAATATAAATATTGGGTAGATATTGATAATGGTGTATACTTTTATGTTTCTGTAATCTAGAACCACCACTTCCAATTTTCAACAGATTTAAAAAATTTTAAGCTATTTATATTTGATGTAATTATTAATATGTTGGATCATGTACCTTCAATTTTCCTTCATGATTTCTGCTTATTTTATTACTTTTTCTGTTTATGTTTTCTGCCTTCCTGGGTATTATTTAGACATTTTTGTACATATCTATTTTGATTTTTTTACTATATCACTTCACTCAGGTTTTTAAAGAATTTTGTAGTTTTTATATTATATATAAATATATCTATCTATGCATAGTATCAGATTACTCATGGTTTGATAGAGTCAACTTTTTAGAATTTTCAGTATGAAAACCTTATCTACTTTTTATTCCTGTATATTCCTATGTCTCTACTATAATTTACTAAATACAATCATCTTTCTGTATCCTTGCATTATAAATTCTCTCATGCAACCATATGTGGATCTAAAATATTTGCAAAAATAATTTGTATTCCTTGAATATGTACAGATTCTTGTTCTCATACTTTCCCCCTAAACAATATAGTAAAACACACATTTATATTAGTATTTCCACTATTTTTTAAATCACAAATAAGCTAAAGATGTTTGAAGTGTATGGGTGTATCTGCATAAGTTACATACATGTATTTTGCTATTTTAGATAAGAAACCTGTGTATCCACATAATTCAATACCTGAGACCTATTCTCTATGCATACCTAGGAATGACTATATTTCTCTACATACACTTTAGTAAACTATTATTTTTACTTCAACCATTAAACATATTCAAAAACTCAGGCAGAAAAGAAATATGCATCCTATTTATGCTATTATAATCTTTGTTGTCCTTTATTTATTCTTATTTGTATAAGTTGTGGTTTTAATTATTTCTTAAATGATGTGTACTTTTCTTTTAGTCATTCTTTTAAGATAAGTTACTGAAGAAAAATTCTTTGAATCTTCCTTAACCTAATGCCTTAACATGCCCTTCCTAACTGGAAGTTAAATTCACCAAATCAGAAATTGGAATTAACTTTGCTTATATTTCAGCACTTTGAAAATATTGTGCCACTTCCTTATGACTTTTTTATTTATGATATTTTCTGCTTTCATTTGTATAGTTTTATTTCACATGAAAACACTTTTAAATACAAATGCTTTCAAGATTTTTTCTTTTCTATTTGTGATCAGATACTTGAGTATGATATATATTGCATAGATTTCATTGTTTCTAGTTCAACATAACAGTAGAAAGATTCTAAAAGCACACTCTCCAAGCCAGTGCCCATGATTGAGCCTCTGAAACAATCTGGTTCTAAGGAGAGATACATGGCTCCAATCTATTAGGCTTCTTTCTATTCTAGCCAATGTGACCTATGCCTAGTTGCAGTGGTCTTTTCTCAGGGCACTGAGACAGTGGCAATTAATAATAGGGGTGCTTTGTTCCTATCCAGTGATAAACTGGTACCATAGGGTTTTGGGTTCTGGATATAATAGCATTGAGGTGGCTATGGCCACAGGTCTGGCTGGTAGAGTACCCTGAGCCTATTAATCCCCTGGTGGTTATTTACAGAGTAGAACAGCAAGGCTGGGTCACAAATAGGTGACTCTTGATGAAGTCTTTGTCCTTCTCCATCACAGATAGAAACTTGAAGGAACAGAGTACCATTTTTAGGAGCTCACGCAGTTAATATGGAGCACACCAAATGGAGATTGGAGGCTAACCTGGGCTTGGATTGCCCCCTAGTGCTGAAATACTGACAATACACCAAAAACCAATCTATAGCACACCTGTACTTAGGCTACCACTGAGTGCTGAAATAGCAGAAGTGACTATATGCTTTTTTTTGTCAACTTTTCTTGTCACTGTGACTCAAAGACTTGACAAGAACAATGTAGAAGAGCAAAAGTTTATTGTGGCTCTCAGTTTCTGTGGTCTCAGTCCATAGATGGCTAGTTCCATAGTTTTGAGCCCAAGGTGAAGTAGAACCTCATGGCCAAAGGGCATGGCAGAGGAAATCAGCTCAGGACATGTCAACAAGGAGAGAACTCTACTAACCAGGCACAAAATATATATCATAAAGGCATGCCCTAGGGACCTACCACCTCCAGTCACACCAAGCCTGCCTACAGTTACCATCCAGTTAATCCATATCAGTGGATTAAGCCATTGATCAGGTCACAATCTTATAATCTAATCATTTCACATCTGAACATTCTTATATAAATTTTTGTGGGACACCATATATCCAAACCATAACATATTCAGAGAAAAGTAGCAGATTTCTTGGCAAGATAGGAATAAAAATTGCCAAATTGTGAAGACTGGTTTAAATGCCCAATCCTCTGATATGTAGACTATCTATCATACTAATAAACTTCAAGAACTTTCAGGAAACCAGATCTTTATATATAAGTTAGAGTAAACTACCAGATACTGACCAGAAAATATCAATAAGAGCAAACTTGTAGGTTGATAAATTGACACACCTGATTTAAGGAAGCCAAGGACTTCAAGAGAACACAGAAATAATTCAATATAATAGCATAACACTATTTAAAAGCAAATATTCTAGCTATTGCAATACAAGAGGGACTTGAAGTGCCCAAGTTATGGAACACCATATTAAAGGGAATATAACATAATACTTCTAATACCAGAGAAAGATACAAATTCCAACTATGATAAGGTCAAGAGTTATCAGATTTGACTCAAATCTATATAAAGTAATATTATGATCAAACTCTCATAGTCAAATATAAAGAGGATTTTCAAGCCAGGAAGAAAAAAAGGAATAAAAAGCACTTAAGTGTGTTTTGAACATGAAAGGGTGCTGTATTTTGATAAATGCTTTCTCTGCATCAATTGATATAATCATATGGTTTTTATCTTTAAGTCTATTGGTGTGATAAATTATATTTATTTATTTTCATATGTTGGACCAACCTTGCATCTCTGGAATGAACAACACTTGATCAGGTGCCCTATTTTTAAAATATATTTTCATATGCAATTTGCCAGAATTTCATTGAGAATTTTGTACATCAATGTTCATCAGGGATCTTGGTCTAAAATTTTCTTTCCTTGATGAGTCTCTGACTGGTTTTGGTATCAGTATGATACTAGCTTCATAGAATGAGTTTGGAAGGTTTCCCTCCATTTCATTTTTATGGAATAATTTGAGGAGTACTGATATTAATTTTTCTTTGTTCTTGTAGAACTCATCTGTGAGTCCATCTGGTTCTGGGCTTTTCTTGGTTGGTAGGATTTTGATGGCATCTTCTGCCAGGTTTCTGTTCTCGGGACTAAAAGGCTCAGGGGACACTCCAGTTGAACTGGGCTGACTGGGCTGTGCAAAATAACCACACAAGAGACACAAATACCTTTTTGTTTGGGTCACTGTGATGGCTCCTCTGACCTTAAGGGTCCACAGGAAGAGAGAGAGAGAGAGCATGCGCTGACCCCTTTTATTGAGGAGAAGCTATTCAAATGAGGCAAGTTTTTTTCAGGTTTCAGGGGGCTGAGTCTGTCTTCATGATGTCCACTGTCAGCACGTTGACTGACACCTGGGTTGGCCACACCCAAGAGCACAGTAAGAGAAGGGGACACACTTGGCTGCTAAGAGCCATAGCCAAGTAGTATGATGTATGGCATTTTTTGTTGAAAGCTGGTGCCAGCAAGCCATTGAGATGATATGATTATGTTAAGATCTGCATTCTTATGGATATTAGACCCCTGCTGTCCACCTCGGCCTGCTAAGGGACTCCTGGAGAGTTCCCATTGGTTGGGGAAGTGCTGTAGGAGGGAATTCCAGAGGAGGGACTTCCTGTTGGGGTCCTGGAGAACGCCACGTGTGTCGGTCGGCAGTTTTTTTCCTGGGAGCGTATGGGGGCATTGCCGGCAGTTTCAAAAATAAAGTTTGTTCCTGCTTGAGTGGCTTGTGATTTTGTGCCCAGCCAGACTGTGGCAACAGGCACTTACATGGAAGATTCTATCCTAAACAGGGCAAGGAATTATATTACAAAGGAACAGGTGAGCATAGCTTCACCCATGGGGCTGTAGCAAGACACACCCATGCACTAGACACTGACCCTCAAACCCAAGAAGAGTGGGAAAAGTTCTGCCACATTTCTGAGACTAAGCACCTCAGGATCCGGCCAGGAAGTGTGACTCAGTCATGTACAAGGTTGGTCTCCCACAATCTTTCTCTCTCTCTCTCTCTCTCTCTCTCTCTCTTTTGCTTGAAATTGATCTGTTTAAATTGTGTATGTCCTCTTGACTCAGTTTGGGTTGATCATATGCCTTTAGAAATTTGTTGGTGTCTTTGAGTTTTTTTATTTTACTGGAGTATAAATTTTCAAAATAGTTTCTAAGTGTCTTTTATATTTTAATAGTGTCTGGCATGATACTGCCTTTTTCATCACGAATTTTAAAAAATTGAGTTTCTCCTTCTTTTCATTAGGGTGGCTAAGGGTTTGTCAATTTTATTTATCTTTTCAAAGAATCAACTTTTTGTTTTGTCAATTTTTTGAATTGCATCTTTTGTTTCAATTTCAGTAATTTCTGCCCTGATTTTAATTATTTCCTGTCTTCTACTACTTTGGGTGTTGGTTTGTTTCTCTTTTTCTAGGGCTTTGAGCTGTAATATCAGGTTATTTATTTGTTGACTTTTTCTTCTTTGAATGAAAGAGCTTATTGCAATGAACTTTTCTCTTAGCACTGCATTTATAATGTTCCACAGATTTGATAAGTTGTATCAAAGTTCTCATTCACCTCCAATAATTTTTTTATCTCCTCCATGATATCTTCTGTTATCCATGCATCATTCAAGAACATATTGTTTAGTCTCCAGGTGTTGGAATAGCTTCTATTTTTTTTAAATTTTATCATTGATTTCTAACTTCATTTCATTATGGTCAGACAGAATGCATGGTAGTATCTCTATATTTTTGTATTTGCTAAGACTTGCTTTGTGGCATAATATATGGTCTATTTTGGAGACGGATCCATGTGCTGCTGAGAAGAAAGTGTATTCTATCATTGCTGGATGGAATATTCTATATATGTCTATTACACCTAACTTGTTAATTATATTATTGAGTTCTATAGTTTCTTTGTTTAGTTTTTGTTTGGAAGATCTATCCAGTGGTGGGAGAGATGTATTAAAGTCACCCAGTATTATTGTGTTGTGGTCTGTTTGGTTCTTGTGGTTGAGAAGGGTTTATTGATATACATAGATGTCCCATTGTTTGAGGCATAGCTTTTTATAATTGTTATGTCTTGTTGATGTATGAATCCCTTAAGCAGTGTGAAATGTCCTTCTTTATCCCTTATCACTAGCTTTGGTTTGCATTTCACTTTATCTGATATGAGGATGGAAAATCCTGCTTGTTTATATGGTCCATATGAGTGGTATGTTTTTTCCCACTCTTTCACCTTCAGTCTGTGGATGTCTTTTCCTGTGAGATGAGTCTCTTGAAGGCAGCATATTGTTAGGTCTTTTGTTTTAAATCTAATCTGTCAGTCTATGTCTTTTAATTGATGAGTTTAGTTCATTCACATTCAGAGTTATTATTGAAATATGATTTGTATTCCCAGATATTTTGGTTTGTTTTTGACTTTTAACTTGACTTGGTTTCTCCTTTGATTGGCCTTTCCTTTTGTGTAGTTTCTCCCTTTGCTGATTTTCATTATTGTTTTTCATTTTTTCCTCCTGAAATACTTTGTGGAGCATGCTCTCTAGCAAAGATTTTCTTGCTGTAAATTCTTTTAGCTTTTGTTTATTATAAAAGGTTTTTATTTTGTCATAAAATCTGAAGCTTAATTTTGCTGGATATAAGATTCTTGGTTGGCATCCACTTTATTTCAGTACTTGACATGTTGTTCCACAATCTCCTGGCTTTGAGGGTCTGGGTTGAAAAATCTGCTGAGATATGAATTGGTCTCTCCCTATATGTGATCTGATTCCTCTCTCAAGTGGCCTTTAAGATTCTACCCTTATTTTGTATGGTAGGCATTTTCATTATAATGTGCCTTGGTTTACATCTGTTGTAATTTTGTACATTTGGTGTCCTGTACACCTCTTGGATTTGATATTCCAGTTCATTCTTCATGTTTGGGAAGTTTTCTGATATTATTTCATTGGAGAGATTGTACATTTTTGGGGGGTTTGATCTCTGTGCCTTCCTTTGTCCCAATAAATCTTAGATTTGGTCTTTTGATGCTGTCCTATAATTCTTGGATGTTCTGTTTATGATTACTTACCATGTTCATTATGTGATAAACTTCATTTTCAGTATTGTTTATTTTGTCTTCATTATCTGATTTTCTGTCTTCCAAGTGATCTAGTCTGTTGCTGATGCTTTCTATTGAGTTTTCTATTTGTTTTCTTTTTAATTTGTTTCCTTCATTTCAAAGATTTATAATTTTTTTCAGAATATCTATCTCTTTCTTAAACTTCTTTTTTTCTACCTGTGTTTGCTCATTTATCTCTTTGTTGGTGTGAGCAAAGTTTGCCTGTATTTGCTCTCTTATCTCTTTGTTGGAGTGATCAATTTTTGCCTGTATTTGCTCACTTGAGTCATTCTTTAATTCATAGATCATTTTAATTATGTACATTCTGAACTCCTTCCCTTACATTTTATCAACTGTGCTGTCTATAGGTTCTATTATTGTAGTATCTTGGTTTGTTTGGGACACTTTCCTCCCTTGTTTTTATATGTCTCCCTTTATTGTAGTGCAGATCTGAGGTATTACAGTTTCTACCCTATAATCTTTTAATGTCCCTGCAGATTACCTGTACCTTACCTTGGTGTTGGGCTTCTAGTTCCTGGCCAATGTCCCATTAAAAATACAACTGTAACTAAAGATGGTGGTGACAATAGCAGAGGTAACTCAAATAGCAGTGCTGATGTCCAAGGATGAATGAAACCACTTTCAAAGATGGGGCTGAAAGGGTCAGTTGTCTATTTGAAGATGCAGCTGCCTCCAGGACCTATCTATTGTCCCAAAGTGGAAGTCATTGCATGGCGAGGGCTATGTTGATGATTGCAGTGTCCCAATATGAAGTGGGCTAGGCCTGGGCTCAAGCATGGGTCTGCTGGTTGGCAGGGCAGTCCTGGGCCTAACTTTGGCATAGGTTCCTGGGCCAGAGCCTCCGGTGTGGGTCTGCAGGTCATTGGGGTGGTCCGCTACATATATTCTCTTCAGAAGGTAATTAATTGAGAAAAAGCAGAACAAAAAACATCATCTTTGACTTCCCATTTTCTGCTTAAAAACAGAATAGCAATTCTGTGTGTGTGTGTGTGTGTGTGTGTGTGTGGTGCTGAGGATTGAACCCAGGCAAGCACTCTACCAACTGAGCTATAACCCCAGCAGAATAGCAATTCTTTATTGAAAATAACTGTAGACTTCTGCCCTCACAAAAGTTGACACCAGGGTAAACTATAAACAAACTCTTTGAACTTCCTTCTCTTCCTTAAACGAAGTTGTAAAATTTCCATGTGTAACACATCCCCTCATGTCAGGAAATACTAACATGCTTGTTATCTAAGACTGGGGTTTATGCTCAGGGAAGAGCATAAACATATTTGAACTCTTCCAAAAATCAAACAGTAACTTGATTCTCAAGGATGAAAATTCAAACAACAAAACCTGTGTATTTAACTTTTATAAGAGTCTAACTCTGATGAGAACTGCCTGACAGGCAAATTAACATGAGATTCTGGCTACTTTTGTCAAACATGATGAAATTTTCATGAGTAATCTAACATATTTGTTAATAGTTCAAGAAAGATAAAAGTGTTTAAATAAATTTTAGCAATGATAGTATTTATAAAATGTTTGTTAAAATATTTTCCAATTCTCAGACCATTAACTCTTAAGTATCAATAATATATACTTAGTAAAACCTAGATCATTACTAAATTAGATTATATAAGATAATGTTAATTGCTAATTGCAAACAGAAATGTATGTATTTCTTATTACATAAAAATAAATCATTACTCAAGCTGTTGATAATTCCATTCCATGGCATATTAAATGTTTGTAATAGGACTAAACACAACTTTATAAAAATAAAGAGTAAGCTAAGAACTCAATGTGTAAAATAAAAGTAAAAAAAATGAAGGAAAGCAGCTCTGTGTAGGAGAAAAGTAAATCATGTTTCTGACAAATGAAGTTATACGAAATTTTTTTTGTGTGAAGAAAAATGAAAGTAATTATTGTCTCAAATCAGAATATCTCAATTGGTCCACAACAGGAAAACAAAAACCACAGGAAAAAATCTAAATAGATACTAGTAAATTATAGAAGAGCTCTGGAATGGGAATGTTAAAAAAACGTATTGTATGTATGCATAACCTGGCCAAGATTTAAATGTATTTACTCACCGCTTATTAAACTTCCAACGTAATATGATTATTGGCAGAAAAAACAGAAGTGGGTTTGATCTCTGTTGAAATGATAAAATTCTCTGTGTATATTGATCTTAAAATGTAAAGGGTTTTCCTTTTCTTTTATGCAAAAGATTCAGGAAGCAAAGATTTTGTTTCATCAAAATACTTTCCATATGCTTCCTGATTTTTATGAGGACCTTGACTTCTAAGAAATGTGAGTATTCTTAATATTACAACACCTCACTTGTCATCTTACAACTACCTCACTCAATGTGTTTGCGTAATATTTTGACACTAGGAGAGAATTTGAAATTGAGCCATGATTGTATTTATTCCAGTGTTTTAAAAAGGTTCAGCATATTTGAACTCTTCCAAAAATCAAATTCTCACTCAAGACCTTTTGTACTTTTTAAAATTTTGGGAGATTTCAGAGGGCTTTGAATTATTTCAAGTTATTTTCTCTTATAAAAAATAATAAATTAAACTAATGAGGATTGACAGAGCACAGGGTCCCCACTCCTTGGGGAATAAGAAGTAGAAAGAATATGAATTCAAGGCCAGCCTTATCAACATAGCAAGACCCTACATTAAATAATGAATAGATATATAAATAAATGAATATATAAAATAATTAGGATATTTTAATATGTTATAATTACATGCCAAATAAGAAATGATGTTTTGAATTTGTTGAGTTATATAAATATATGTAATCAGTATGTGTCCAAGAAAATATAAAATACCCACACACCTGACATACACTATTACAAGCCATAGCTTTATTCAATATGCCTGATGTCTGTTTAGATTGTAAATAAAAGAAAAAAGAAAAGAAAACAACAACAAAACTGAAAATAATTTCTGAAGAACTCCAAGTTTCCTGCCTCAGAAAATCCATCCTACTGCCTATTTACCAAATTCACACAGTTTTGGACAAAGAAAGATGGGAATCTAGAGAGGAACAGATTTAGGCAATGATAAACTAGAAAAGTTAGGTTTTAGGAAGAAATAACCAGAACCCACCTTCACATCGTTGGAAACCAGAATCATGTTGTTGGAAATGTGTAGACCCTCTCAGCCTTTGAAAATTCCTCACTGGTGTTCTACATTCATTTTTTTCCCCCAAATTTACAAGAGTCTTAGTTCATATATTCTAAAATAATTTCAAAGCTTGCACTTGTCTTATGAAATGTAAAGGATACTGGGTACACTGCAGTGATTTCACCTGGCTTGTGGATGAAGAGGGAGGGAAGCTTTCTGGAGGCATCCATGAGAGAGGTCCAGGATGTTCTTACACTGTGTCCATGACACTCAGATTCCATACTCTTCCACCCCAGAAAGACAGGACAGCAATCAGAAAATGCATGCTGATTATTTTATTGGTCCATAGAGGGCACAACTACGACCATTTGTTCCAAAAAAGATCTTCTTATTCACTCTCTGAAATAAACAAAGAGGGAAGGTTGTAGGGAAGATATGACATGCAGGAGGTTTCTAATCCCTGGCTGGCATCACTGAAACCCTGCAGGGGACAGCCCACTTCCTCTGGTCTCCTGTAGGGCATGATGTAACATGTGGGACATGTTGCGTCAGAAAAGAGGAAACCTAACTTTCTGGCTGCTACCCGCTTCCTGGTCTTGGGGCCGCACTTGTGGCTAAGACAGCGCCTGGCAATCAGCCAGAAGGCGTTGCCGTGGGTTGTGATGAAAAATCAGACCACCTCTAGGAGAGGCTCAGAACCCTTCTGCCCTCATGGACAGTTCCTGTCACCCATTACTGCCTGTAGGTTGGGTGTACACTCCCCACCCTGTGACCTTTATCCTGATTGGCTCCTTTACATTATATTAGCTGTGTGTGCTTTCTCAATAAAGGAGCTCCTGCTCTGACTGGTCTCCCTGATGAGTCTGATTGTTCTACGGGAGGGAGGGCTGGGTGCGATTGTCAGTCAGCCCTCTCCTTTCCTGGCTCATCCTGGTGGGGCGTGCTCTCCCCATCTCTCCAGCAGGTCAGGAGGGAACAAGGGCTAAAAACCCCAACAGTCTCCTGCTTCTTTTTCTTACCCTTCCTTTTTGATTTCTTTTTTCTTCACTCTGGTTAAGCAACTAGCATAGAGCCTGCTCTACATTGTTGCTTATAAGCTGAGGAAATAAAGATTATTCCTGGAAGGGGAAGTATGGTGATTGAAATTCAACAAATTATATTATTTCATTGTGTGGGTATGTGATTTTTAACAACACGTCCCAATACCATGTATAATTATGATGCACCAATAAAAATATAAAAATATTATTTCTACATTACTTATTCTGGGGATACTATTGAAAATAGTCATGATCACATTTTCAAAGAGGACGACTGCAACATTGAACCATAATGCTAGTATTAAACAAGTGTATTAACAGGGCTTGATTAAAGAAATTATGATTAGTAACTTCATGGAATACTATGCAATTTCAAATTAATAGATAAAGAGGCAGAAGGGATGGATAAGGAGGAATTTTAAAAAGCAAGAGATGAGTAAATTAAAAAAAGAAATATTTTCATTTAGAAAGAAGAACAAGAGGAAGAAAGGAAGGAAGGACTGCTAGAATGATCCGTGTATCTCATGAAAATCTCTGAATGTGTTATAACATATGGCACTTGATGTAAGAAACATAGAGTAAAACAGAGTTATGTGCTTATATGTATATGAATGTTTCCAAGAGAACACATAAAAAATTAATGATCCAGACTTATGTTGGGAGATGTGAGGAGGTTGGATAAGGCTTTCCTGATTTAGTTGCATACCTTTCTATTCCGTTGAATTTTCCAGCACAACCTGGATTGATTTACAAAACTGCATAGAAAAATCAAATTTACATTTGGGAGCACGGACTTGAATTCATGTAGCAGGGATTCTGGACTGAGAAGCTCAATAGGAGACAAAACTGATTTATCCTGGTGAGATGTACAATAAATGTGAAATAATTTGAGTCAGAACAAGGAGACACAGGGCCAAAAGAAAATATTGCTGGTCTTCACAAAGCAATTACTTTCAGTAAATATTAAGAGAAATGATGTTTGGTGCAGTATGACTCCAAATCAGATTTACCTTGGAGAACTTAAACTTACACTATTCAAGAATATTTATAAACATCTAGAAATGGATTCCATGACCATATAATTTCAACATGTTCATGGATGATTTGTTAACACCTTGAATGATGAGAAGCACAAGAGTTAGGACTTTTGCTGGAGAGTGAGCTTAAATCACAGGTGCCCCTGAAATCTAGACCTGGGATAGATTGAGCTGGGGAGGAGTTTATACTCTACCACTTGGGAAAGTGAAGGTGATGTTCAGGGCTTTGCAGGATGATAAGTGTCAGGAAGCTCCCAATTACCTTCTGACTGGGTTAGACCTTGTCGGTTTCCAGGATGAGGAGGGCGACTTGGCTGCTGCGGCGCCTACTGGTGGTCCCTGATGGTTTCCAAGATGAGGAGGACGATTTTGCTGCCACTGTGGCTGCTACTGAACTCCTTGTTGGGCAGTTCCTTTTTATCATGCAGCTATATAAATTATGAATTTGCCTTGCAATGCTTTGTCACTTTAGTTTGTTTTTACAGTGAGGTGTGATTTTATTTATTGAAGTGTTCTGAATGGTTTTGCATTTTGGCAAGTTTCCAAAATCCATAATAAAATAAGTCTTTTTGTCCTTATGCATGAGGAGATTCCAGAGGGTCTTGGAATATCCCCAAAGAATGTACTTTCTCTTCTAATTAAAAGAGAAATAGTAACTTAATTAAAATTTTAATTTTTAAAATTTGCCTGGAAATGAGAAATGATGCCTCGTGTTTACTGAGTCACATGGATAAAATGATTAATAAGTATCTCATAAATTGTATGAAATTTCTGTAAACCTAACATGATCTGATATGATGTTATCATTCATCATTTTGATTACCATATCAGCTTGCTGGGTGTCAAAAACTTTTAAGAAGAGAAGGACTGAAGGACTCCAAATTCCCTACTCCTTAAAACCCTCAGGATGTGTCTTTTGTGAAATTCAACATTCTTTATTTGAATAACCAAAGGTGGAAGGCATAGATCACAAATGAGTAATGATAAAATTGAGGGAAAGAGAAGACAGTGTTCAAGGAAAAGGCAAACTACAAACACATTCAGGTCTCAAAATACTCGATTGTATTATTTTGGATATTGTAAGGATTTTTCAGCCTGTGTACATTCCTAACTTTGTTATAGGTTCCTTGTTTCTCTAAAATTATAAAATTATATTATATGAAAATACCTTTAAAAAGTGTATTTTTCCTATAGAATCCAAGGCAGACAGGAAACAATAAATCTTTTGCCTGGCAGCTGGCTTGTGGATGAAGAAGGTGGGAAGCTGGGAGGAAACACACATGGGAAGGGGTCCTAGTTGTCCTTACATTGTGTTCATAGTCTCCAAATTCCAGACCTTACAGCCCCCAAAAAGAGAGACAGAAATCAGAAATGACATGCTGATTGTTTTATTTGCAGATTAAAGACACGGTTATGACTGAATTATTCCAACAGCGTAGCACTCCAAAGGGCAACATCTTCTCTTCTGCTGTCTGAAACAAGAATGGAAAATTTCAGGGGAGAACTGATATGGCAGGAGACTGATCATCACTTGTTTATGACAGTGAAGTGAGGCAGGTGACAACCCACCTCCTCTTTCTCTTCCCTTTGTCCTCCCCCTTTTCCCTCCTAATTTCATTATGCTTTCTTGTTAGGCATCTGAACACATTTAGAGGCTTGCTTGGAATATGAGGCAGTGATAATTATTCTTAGGTTGTCTTTTGATTTCTATTGAAAATGGTCAATTCTGTGTCTACAAAAATAGTTACTGCAAACATATTTATAATAGTAAAATTGAAACAGGCTAAAAGTGTATAAGCAAGATTTGATTCAAAAGTATGACAAAGTTACACACTGGAAAATGATGCAATTGCAAGAATATTAAATGTGGAAGAAAGTAAAAAATTGTAAAGGAGATAGAGATAATGAAATATTGAAAGGAGGAGCAGACAGAATAGAGTCAATAAAAGGAAGAGAGAAAGAAATAGAAGGAAGGAAAAATGGAAAAAGGAAGAAAGGAACTATCTATACATCTAAATAAACACGTTAGAAATATTAAAGAATATGTCATTTGAAATGAGCAACATACAGATATGCATAACATTTTTGTCATCAGTTGTAGGAAAAAATATGATGTACTTATAGGTTCATAATGTTTCTAACAAGATTTCAGAAAGAAATAATAATGTGGCTTTTGGTGAGGGATATGGGGAAGGTAGAATGAAATGTCTTTAAAAATAGTTTCATATATTTCCCTCCATTTGCATGAGCAAAAATAAAAGTGAGCACTTTAAAGTCGAGATAAAAATTAGGATTAGAGACTGAATATTATTTGAAAGGAGTAGTGAACGTGAGAGCTGTGATATGACACAGAACTAAGCTAAAAGTCATCAGGAGGATATATGAGATGAGAAGCCATTGAGTCTGAACAAAGAGGCAGAGGACCAAAGGAAGAATCATGTTTTGCTTGCTTAAACCAACTTGAATGAAGTCAAGAATATAATCAGTGAGAGAAAGCAAAATATAGGGCAATGCTCCTTAAAATCTTAATTACTTTGGAGTAAGAACTTAAAATATTGGCATTCTCTACAGCAGAGAAACATTTAAAAGACATTCCATGACTGCAAAAATTCCCTATTTTACCAATTGATTTTCTGGAACACTGAACTCTGATATGTGTAGTGGTTAGTGTCCTACCTGAGGAGTGAATTAGAATCTTAGGTGTCTGAATTTAGATTTACTGGGATGGTAGAAGATGGAAGGTCTTTGTAGTCTACCCTCGGAGGAGGGTGGTGGTTCCTTTACCAGCTGGGATGAAATGAAGGAGTATGCTCATGATTACCTTGTGATTGGGGTGGTCATTGTTGGTTTCCAGGATGAAAGGGGCCATTTGACTGCTGCTGCTGCTGCTGATCTCCTTGTTGGGGTGGTCCCTGCTGGTTTCCAGGACGAGGGGGGGCATTTGGCTGCTGCTGCTGCTGCTGGCCTCCTTGTTGGGGTGGTCCCTTCTGGTTACCAGGACGAGGGGGGGCATTTGGCTACTGTTGCTGCTGCTGCTGACCTCCTTGTTGGGGTGGCCCTTGCTGATTTCCAGGACAAGGGGGACCATCGGGTTGGTTTTGCTGACCTCCTTGTTGAGGTGGTCCCTGATGGTTACCAGGATGAGGGGGAGCATTTGGTTGCTGCTGCTGGCCTTCTTGTTGAGGTGGTCCTTGCTGAGAACCTTCTTGTTGGTTTCCTTAACCAACAGGGGGTCTAAGTCTGAATCCTCCATTATGATATCTTTGAGGCTGCTGCTGATAGATCTGGCTTTGCTCGACACTATCTGTTTGGGTACAGCCCAAGAATAGATGAGCTTTGTGGAGGAATACCCTAACTCCTTACTATTTATCTCTCTGATCTTGTCACACAGACCCTTTTTCCCTGAATGTTATTCTCAGCTTCCAGCCTTCCTCACGGCCTCTCCTTCCTCATGAAGAGCTCCTTTACCAGTTTACTGTCATATGGAATATCTCACATTCAGTTCCAAGAACAATTGGTTGTCCTTAAGTTTTAAAAACAATAACAAAAATGTCTTGAACACCTAACCATCACAGAAGAGATACAAAATAAAAGTATTAAGAATGTCGGTTATGTTTTGAGACACGGTAATAAGTGCTGAGCATGAATTCAAGTCTTTTCACCTGAAAAGACTTGTTGTACTGAAACAACAGATGAGTTGGTCAGGGCCCAAGGTCCCCATGGAAAAATACTGAGACAGAGAAGAGAAAAATAAGTGATGACCCGCAAGATTCACTAAACAGCTGTGGAAGTTTTTGTCAGTTACCAGGACACAGCAGAACAGAGGAAAACAGAGAAAAAAGAATCCAGATGCTTACTTGGGCTCATTTCATCCTGAAACTCTGCAGTGCTGGAGAGGCCCACTGAGGAAGAATGAAGCTGCTGAGTGACTCTCAGCGCCAGGGAAGAGCCAGAATTAGGGCCCTTCCCATTCATGCATCATCTCTCCACAGTCCTTTCTCCCTGGGGGAGCAGATGACCTAGTCTTGTGAGGAAATCCAGGGCTCCCTGTTATTCAAGTTGGTGGTCGTGCACCTGCAGAATTTAGGTTTGGGAAAGTTCATGTATATCTTTGGGAGAACTAGCATGCAAAAATAAAAGTGATTATAACATGGATTTTGTAAAATTGGAAAATTCCTGAGGAAAAAAAAGTTGAGGATAAATTGGATCTTAACTGCTTCCATGGAGGAGGAAGAGTGTTCATAGCTAAACTCTAAGAAATGAAGCACAAGATGAAGTGAAAAGTTAGTCCCTAATCTCACAGATGAAACTGAGCCTCCTATAGGGAAAGGTGACTTCCAGCCACAACTGTGCACCCCCTAAGTGAACTTGTCAGACATTCTACGTGATTCTGTGGGCAGCATAGGAGACTATAATGGAATGGCTGGTGGTTGCCATGCTGAGTCTCAAAAATGTGCTTGATACTAAAAAAATAATATAATAAAAAAATCAACTAAACCAAAATTTTGTCATCCCTAGAATTCTTCAAACCTTGCTCCTAATATTTGTTAAGTATTCTGGGAATTTCAAAATCCCATTTTATGATTATTATACATTTTAAAAAATCTTTTGCTTATATTCACATGCTTTCTTGAGAGGGGAAATCAGCAGCAGAGGTTTTGGCATGGGTCATATACACTATTCACAACATATTAAAATAGTGATTGTAATTGAGCATAAAATGTGAAAATAGGGCCCTAATATTTCTTTTTATATGGAGAAAGTCAAATTATTATACAATTCTCCATTTCTGAGGCACCTCGGATGTGTGTATACTTCCTTCTTCTGTCCTGTGTCACTATACAGTGAGATTGCCACAACTCATTTCTACCTTGATTATGATAATGTCTTCACAATTGGACTGCCTCATTCAGTCTCACCATTCTGTCCTACACAGCACACAGAGGACAGCCTACAAATCTAAACTTACCTTATCATTCCTCTGGCCAAAAATTTTTTATGGTCATCCCCTTAGACTTTAAATAAAATATAATTGATATATTGGATGTGGAATGAGGACAAAAGTGGCCTTACCCTTGTTTTAAGAATTCTGCAGTCTACTCATCTCCTTCCCTCCTTTCACACCTCCATCTCTGCACTATGGTCTCCCCTGGTCCCAAGCAAAAACAAATCTCAGCCCCCTATCACCATCAGCAGTATTTCATTGTACCTTCACTTGAACTCCGAGCTGGGCTCAGGGCCAGCAAGGCCACTGAGAGCAGGACCACCAGCATCTTGGAGGAGGATCTGCAGTGGCTCCCAAGTCTGTTCTGGGGAAGCCAGGCAGCTCCCTTTATAAGGAGGAGCAGAACAGTAGTGCCTTTGAGCTCCATGCTGGGTGACCTCATACCTGACACATTATGCCTTGCTTCCCTGCATTTTCTTTGGGACCTTAGCCCAGCAGGATGGGGTGAGTAGGATTTTTCTTTCTAAAAGGTATAGCCTGTGACTTGGGTAAGAATGTTGAAGGAAACTGGTTCCATATTCAGCACAGATATTAGAGCTGAAGTTACATCATTACCTGAACTTCGATCTCTTTTATGATACCATGAATCCATTCTAAATGCTGTGATATTTTTGAAACTTCTTCATTCTTTTAGTGTGTGCTTATTTATGTCGATAATCATCCTATTACCAAAAATGTATATGGTCAATATCTTTGAAATTTTCATAATCTCAGCTGCATCTAACATGATGAGTATGTCCACAGCAGATGACATAATACTGAATACTTGTGAAATCCAGACCATTTCTGTTCAACTCTGTAATCCTTTTGGACACCATACATGTCCTAAACCACTCCTATGTTCCTCTGGCAGTTTTCACAGAGTCAGAGAGATTACCCAGGATTCAGTTGTTCTGGCCCTAATCAGGAATTGAAAAATCAGATGGCTAAAACATTCTCTTCTTAGCAATATCTCTGAGTTAGTAAATCAATCTGGCCTCAAAACCCCATATATTTTCAAAGCATGGCACATGAATAGCCAGTTTCTGGATGAAACAAGCTGTTTGGGGCCTCACATTCTCTTTGGTGCCTTCCCTTTTGCATAGTGTTCTAGAACATGTCTTTTCAGCTTTATTTCTTCTAGGAAACATTGCTATCACACCCATTACAAATTTGGCATAATTTTGCCAGAACTGTGGCCCGCACCAGACCACACAGCAATTTAGGAAGCTGAGTTGGGGTGATTCCAGGTTGGAGGCCAGCCTCTGCAATTTAGCAATCCCAAAGCAGCTTAGCAAGATACTGTTTAAAAAATAAAAAATAAAAAAGGACAGGAGAGGTGGCCCAGTGGTAAAGTGCCTCTGTGATAAATTCCTAATACCAAAAATTATGGACTTGAATAATGCAATCTGCTGCTCACTCAGGCTCCAAATTGCATTGCATTCATGTTTCTTTCACAGTCACATTCTGGGCTGCATTCTCCTGTTGGTCTTCAATAAAGAATGTTTTCTGCAATATTCTAACTGGCAATTCTCCTACTCTTCTTCTGAATCTGAGAGTGGATATTTTGTGTTCTGAATATTAATCAAACCTATATTTATTATTTGATATCTTGCCATTCCCTTTGCCATTATAGCAGAATGCTTTTGAATAATAAATCAGGGTCTAGTCTATCCTGCATGAGATTTGTTTTATGTTTTATTTCCAACTGGAGACAATTATGCTCTAGTAGGTTTTCTCTGGGTATGGCATTGCTTGCTGTCTATTCAGTTGCTGTCTACTCTGTTCCATCTAGTAATGGCCTGATCACTCTTTCATGGAAAACCTGCATTGACCAGAATATCCAGCTGTGTCATCATTGTATTCCATAAGTTTTTGGTGATTATTGGGTTTTGTCTTGGTTGGTGGTAATTAGAGGAGAGATTGGTTTGAGGTAAAACAGGGAAGGCCACACGAATGAAATCCAGCACTGATCCCCTTGTCCAGCCTGGATGATAGGGTCCTCTGTTTTGAGCAAGGATTTCTTTTCTGGCCCTTTCTACAGGAGTGCAGAGGTTACTGAGGGAAGGCCTCCTACACATTGGGGTTTGCTGCAGACACTTTGACCCTTGCCAGGTGAGTAGGCTGATGGCTTTTTCCCCTGGCATGCTCATGGATGTATTCTGAAAGGGAATACAAATGCAGTTGTCAGTGGTTCTCTGTTGATTTGAATAGCGGACAGTCCTGAATGCTTATGGGCCTATGAGAGTCAGAGAGTGGTCACTTCTTCCTGGCAGGTCCCTCTGTGTGTTGCCATGAGAGTCTCTTATTTCTGAAGACACTTCATGAGAGGGAATGCTAAAAGACAGTGGTGTTCAACTGTGGCTGGTGGTTGATCTTCAGGTGGGAAATCAAGGTGACAGAGAAGGACCAGGGGGTAGTGTAGGAAAACATGCTCACCCTGAGCGGGCTGCTGCTGATGTGGATGTCTTTGTGGCAGGCATCCTTGTTATTGGCCTAGTGGGTCCTGGCACAGGGCAGGTGATTTTTCCAAATATCACTCAGCTGGGGCCCTTTACTTGACCTTCTCTGGTGTCATCAAAGCATTCATGAGATTAGTGTGTCATGAAAGAAAAATACCACCTGTGCACTCATCAGACACAAGCAACCAAGACCGCGGAACAGCTCACAGGGAAGGCTGTCAGAAGGATGGGGTTGAAGCATGAGCAAGGCTACAACAGGCAGCTTATGGAACTTTGGGTGGATTGACCTCCCCAGGCAATGCTCCTGAATGGATTATGTACCTTACACTTAACATGCCACCAGTACATTTCTTTTTTTTTAATTGATTTTATTTTTTTAATACACGACAGCCGAATGCATTGCAAAACTTATAACACATATAGAGCACAATTTTTCCTATATTTGTATATAAAGTATCTTCACTCCAATTCCTGTCTTTATACATATATATTTTTGGCATTACAATTCTTATTACACATATACACCACAATTTTTCATATCTCTGTATATAAAGTATGTTGACACCCAATTTGTGTCTTCATACATGTACTTTGGATATTGATGTCCATCACATTCCACCATTCTTGCTAATCCCCTGCCCTCTCCCTTTCCCTCCCACCCCTCTTCCCTATCTACAATTCATCAATTCCTCCCATGATCGTCCCCCACCCCACCCTACTAGGAGTCAGTCTCCTTATATCAGAGAAAATATTCTGCATTTGTTTTATTTTGGGGGGGGATTGGCTAACTTCACTTAGCATTATCTTCTCCAACTCCATCCATTTACCTGCAAATACCATGGTTTTATTGTCTTTTAATGCTAAGTAAAATTGCATTGTGTATATATGCCACATTTTTAAAAAATTATTCATCCACTGAAGGACATCTAGGTTGGCTCCACAGTTTAGGTATTGTGAATTGTGCTGCTATGAACATTGATGTGGCTGTGTCCATGTAGTATGTTGTTTTTAAGTCCTTTGGGTATAGTCTGAGGAGAGGGATAGCTAGTTCAAATGGTTGCTCCATTCCCAGATTTCCAAGGAATCTCTATACTGCTGTCCATAATGGCTGCACCAATTTGCAGTCCCACCAGCAATGTATGAGTGTGCCTTTTCCCTCACATTCTCACCAACAGTTATTGTTGTTTGTCTTCATAATGGCTGCCATTATGACTGGAGTGAGATGATATCTTAGAGTAGTTTTGATGTTCATTTCTCTGATTGCTAGAGAGAATGAACATTTTTTCATGTATTTATTGATTGATTGTATAACCTCTTCTGAGAAGTGTCTGTTCAAGTCCTTGGTCCATTTGTTGATTGGGTTATTTGGTTTTTTGGTGCTTAGCTTTTTGAGTTCTTTTTGTATCCAAGAGATTAGTGTTCTATCTGATGTGTGAGGGGTAAAAATTTGCTCCCAGGATGTGGGCTCTCTGTTCACCTGAAGATTGTTTCTGTTGATGAGAAGAAATGTTTTAGTTTGATTCCATTCCATTTATTGATTCTTAGTTTTAATTCTTGTGCTATAGGAGTCTTATTGAGGAAGTTGGGCCCTAATGCCACATGATGAAGATTAGGACCTATTTTTTCCCTCTATGAGACACAGAGTCTCTGGTTTAATTCTTAGGACCTTGATCCATTTTGAGTTAAGTTTTGTGCATGGTGATAGATAGGGGTTTAATTTCATTTTTTGTATATGGATTTCCAGTTTTTCCCAGCACCATTTGTTGAAGATGCTATCTTTTCTCCAGTGCATGTTTTTGGCACCTTTGTCTAATATAAGATAATTATAATTTTGTGGGCTAATCTCTTTGCTCTCTATTCTGTACCATTGGTCTACCAGTCTGTTTTGGTGCCAATACCATGCTGTTTTTGTTACTATTGCTCTGTAGTATAGTTTAAGGTCTGGTATAGTGATGCCACCTGCTTCATTCTTCCTTCTAAGGATTGCTTTAACTATTCTGGGTCTCTTATTTTTCCAGATGAATTTCATGATTGCTTTTTTTTTATTTCCATGAGGAATGCCATTGGGATTTTGATCAGAATTGCATTAAATCTGTATAGTGCTTTTGGAAGTATGGTCATTTTGATAATATTAATTCTGCCTATCCAAGAGCAAGGTAGATCTTTCCATCTTCTAAGGTCTTCTTTGATTTCTCTCTTTAGGGTTCTATAGTTTTCATTGATTAGATATTTCCTCTCTTTTGTTAAGTTGATTCCCAAGTATATATTTTTTGAGGTTATTATGAATAGGGTATTTTTCATTTCCGTCTCAGAGGTTTTGTCACTGATATACAGGAATGCCTTTGATTTATGGGTGTTGATTTTTATATCCTGCTACTTTGCTGAATTCTAGTTCTAGAAGTTTTCTAGCCACCAGTACATTTCTTAATTTCCCCATCCTGCTTTCCCCCATATCTGCTATATCTACCAAAATATCCATGGTTAGTATGGCATATACAAGAGAAATTTGTTTTCATTCATTTTTGTGGCTAGACCTCTTAGGTAAAGATAAGAGCTGACTTGGATTCTTCAGAGGCCACTCTCCTTGGCTTACAGAGCTTCACCTACTGCTATTGCATAACAGGCCTTCCTCTGTGCACATGCATCCCTGGGGTCATTAAAAATATTCATAGTCCCTTCCTGTGAGAGTACTATGTTTGAGAGGTTCCTATACTAAGAGCCCCATTATCATACTTCAACCCTCTTTCATGGCCCTGCCTCCAAATATGGTCATATTTTGAAGTACTGGGTTTGGAGATTTAAATGAGGTAATTGAGGAGGGCAAAAAATATAGAGCTCATAATATTTCCCAACTCTTTCTCCATTAATGATAGTTGTTTCACCCAATTATTTATCAACATAAGAGTAATTTTTGATACCTCACTCCCAATGACATTGTTCATATCCAAGTGGATTTGGCTTTCCCTTAAAAATAAACCCCAATATGACCACTTACGTAATCTCTTCCCCAACACTCTGGTTCAAGCCAAGATTTTCTTTTTCTTGGTCTCTTCATATTCTAGGTTGCTTGGATTATTATTATTTACCAGGTAGCTCTGATTATTTGAGATGGAGTTTATAGCACTAAAGGACTATGCAATGCAATTGGGGTAATTTGCCCATTGTCTTCACAAAGAGCATCTGTCTTTCTTCTCACCCATATTTATGTCCTTATAAAAGGAAGTTTGCTCATCAAACTCTTGGTGCGCTCTCTCTCTCTCTCTCTCTCTCTCTCTCTCTCTCTCTCTCTCTCTCTCTCTCTCTCGATCTTTGTCAATTTTCACAGGTTAAGAAACTCTCAACTCCTAAAGTTCCACTTCTCTTGACATGGTAAATTCTGTCATCAATTTTCTATTTTCCCACATTAACTACAAATTGTCAGAATGGAAGCTACATTCACAGCATATTGCTCTGCAGTTTACATTACCTAAAGCCTTAGTTCATTGCCCTTATGTTCTGTCTCTAAAAACAATGAAATGGATACAACAGAAACTCCATTCATCCAAGGCATTCACCATTTTAACAAGGACCTCCTTTACTAGAGTTCCCAGTAACACATTATTCATCTCTAACTGCTTCCTCATCAAAATAGGTTTTACTCTTCCTAATTCTACCAGCATTGTGATTATTGCCTTCCATTTTAACTCTATATACATTGAAGCTTCCTTATAGTTCTACTTTCCTTTTGGCCCTACCCAGAATTGCCAACTGGCATAATGGAAATTTTTTCCTGTTCACTTCCAAATTCTTTCTGCCATTACCTCTCTCCAAAACTATTTCCATAGTTTTAGATATTGTTGACAGCTACATCCCACTTCTGGTACCAATTTTTGCCTTGGTCAGTTCAGGCTATAAGAACACAAGAATTTAGTAATATTTAAATAATAGACAATTATTTCTCACATTTCTGGGATATGGGAAGTCAAAGATGATAGCACTGCTAGATTTGATGTCAGGTGAGGACACTTTCCTCATAAGACAGTTTTTGTTATTGTTATTGTTGTAGTTTTGTTTGATTTTTTCACTGTTTTTTATTTTAATTTATTATATATGACAGCAGAATGCATCACAATTCATATTACACATATAGAGTACAATTTTTCATATCTCTCATACGGTGTGACTCTACACCACGTAGAGTCACACCATACATGTCTTCATACAAGCACTTAGGGTAATGATGTCCATCTCATTCCACTGTCTTTGCTACCCCCAATCCTACTCTCCTCCACTCCCTCTCCTTTTCCCCTTTGCCCTATCTAGAGTTTATCTAATCCTCCCAGGGCCCCCACCACCTCATTATGAATCAGCATTCTCAAATCAGAGAAAATATTTGGTATTTGTTTTGGGGGGATTCGCTAAGTTACCTTAGTATTATTTTCTACAATTCCATTTATTTACCTGAAAATGCCATGATTTCATTCTCTTTGAATGCTGAGTAATATTCCATTGTTTATATATACGACATTTTCTTTATCCATTCATCTTATGTAGGCATCTAGTTTGGTTCCACAGTTTAGCTATTGTGAATTGTGTTGCTATAAACATTGATGTGGCTGTGTCCCCGTAGTATGCTGATTTTAAGTCCTTTGGGTATAGACCAAGGAGTGGTATAGCTGGGTCAAATGGTGGTTCCATTCCCAGTTTTGTAAGGAATCTCCATACTGCTTTCCATATTGTCTGCACCAATTTGCAGTCCCACCAGCAGTGAATGAGTGTGCCTTTTTCCCCATATCCTCACCAATACTTATTGTTGTTTGTCTTCTTAGTGGTAACCATTCTGAGTGGAGTGAGATGAAATCTTAGAGTAGTTTTGATTTACATTTCTCTAATTACTAGAGATGTTCAACATTTTTTATATATTTGTTGATTGTTGTATATCACCTTCTTAGAAGTGTCTGTTCAGTCCCTTGAACCATTATTGATTGGGTTATTATGTTTTGGGATGTGTGTGTGTTCTCTGAGTTCTTTTTTTATCTTTTATTGATTTTATTTTTTTTAAATACACGACAGCAGTGGAATGCATTACAATTCTTATTACACATATAGAGTACAATTTTTCATATCTCTGTATATAAAGTATGTTCACAAAAATTCATACCTTTATACATGTACTTTGTTTTTTTTTTGCATTACAATTTTTAATACACATATATAACCATAATTTTCATATCTCTGTTTCTATATAAAGTATGTTGACACCCAATTCAAGTCTTCATACTTGTACTTTGGATAATGATGTCCATCATATTCCATCATCCTTGCTAATCCCCTGCCCCCTCTCTTTCCCTCCAACCTCTCTTCCCTATCTAGAATTCATCTAATCCTCTAATGCTCTTCCTCCTTATCTCACTCAGCCTCCTTGAATCAGAGAAAACATTTGGCATTTTTTTTGGGGGGGGGATTGGCTAACTTCACTTAGCATTATCTTCTTCAATGCCATCCTTTTACCTTCAAATGCCATGATTTTGTTCTTTTTAATGCTGAGTAAAATTGCATTGTGTATATATGCCACATTTTTTTCATCCATTCATCCACTGAAGGATGTCTAGGTTGGCTCCACAGTTTATGTATTGTGAATTGTGCTGCTATAAACATTGATGTGGCTGTGTCCCTGTAGTATGCTCCTTTTAAGTTCTTTGGGTATAATCTGAGGAGAGGGATAGGTGGGCCAAATGGTGGTTCCATTCCCAGATTTCCAAGGAATCCCCATACTGCTTTCTATATTGGCAGCACCAATTTTTAGTCCCACTAGAAATGTATGTGTGTATCTTTTACCTCACATCCTCCCCAACACTTATTGTTATTTGTCTTCATAATAGCTGCCATTCTGACTGGAGTGAGATGAAATCTTAGAGTACTTTTGATTTGCATTTTTCTGATTGCTAGAGAGGATGAGCATTTTTTTTCATATATTTATTGATTGATTGTATATCCTCTTCTGAAAAGTGTCTGTTCAAGTCCTTGGTCCATTTGTTGATTGGGTTATTATTATTATTATTATTATTATTTTGGTGCTTAGCTTTTTGAGTTCTTTATGTATCCAAGAGATTAGTGCTCTATCTGATGTGTGAGGGGTAAAAATTTTCTCCCAGGATGTGGGCTCTCTGTTCACCTGAAGATTGTTTCTATTGATGAGAAGAAATGTTTTAGTTTGATTCCATCCCTTTTATTGATTCTTGGTTTTAATTCTTGCACTATAGGAGTCTTATTAAGAAGTTGGGGCCTAATCCCAAATGATGAAGAAGAAGGCCTACTTTTTCTTTTTTAGATGCAGAGTCTCTGGTGTAATTCCTAGTTCCTTGATCCATTTTGAGTTAAGTTTTGTGCATGGTGAGAGATAGAGATTTAATTTCATTCTGTTGCATATGGATTTCCAGTTTTCCTAGCACCATTTGTTGAAGATGCTATCTTTTCTCCAGTGCATATTTTTGGCACCTTTGTCTAATATAAGATAGTTGTAATTTTGTGAGTTAGTCTCTGTGTCCTCTATTCTGCCAATACCATGCTGTTTTGTTACTATTGCTCTGTAGTATAGTTTAAGGTCTGGTATAGCGATACCACATGCTATACTCTTCTTGCTAAGGGTGCTTTAGCTATTCTGGGTCTCTTATTTTTCTAGATAAATTTCATGATTTCTTCTTCTATTTCTATGAGGAATTTCTTTGGGATTTTGATTGGAATTACATTAAATCTGCATAGTGCTTCTGGTAGTATGGTCATTTTGATAATATTAATTCTGCCTATCCAAGAGTAAGTTAGATCATTCCATCTTGTAAGGTCTTCTTTGATTTCTCTCTGTTGGGTTCTCTAGTTTTCATTGTATAGATCTTTAACCTCTTTTGTTAAATTTATTCCCAAGTTTTCTTTTTTGAGGATATTGTGAATGGGGTAGTTTTCCTCATTTCCCTTTCTGAGGATTTGTCCCTGATATACAGAAATGCCTTTGATTTATAGGTGTTGATTTTATATCCTGCTACTTTGCTGAATTAATTTACTAGTTGTAGAAGTTTTATCATGGAACTTTTAGGGTCTTCTAGTTATAGAATCATATCATCAGCAAATAGTGCCAATTTGAGTTTTTCTTTTCCTATGTGTATCTCTTTAATTTCTCTTGTCTGTCTAATTGCTCTGGCCAGTGTTTCAAGAATTATGTTAAACAGAAGTGGTGAAAGAGGACATCCCTGTCCTGTTTCAGTTTTTAGAGAGAATGCCTTCAATTTTTCTCCTTTTAGAATGATGTTGGCCTGAGACTTAGCATAGATGGCCTTTACGATGTTGACATGTGTTCCTGTTATCCCTCGTTTTTCTAGTGTTTTGAATATAAAGGGGTGCTATATATTGTAAAATGCTTTTTCTGTGTCTATTGAGATGATTATATGATTCTTATGTTTAAATCTATTGATGTGATAAATTACATTTTTTTGTTTCTGTATATTGAACCAACTTTGCATCCCTGGGATGAATCCCACTTGATTATGGTGCACATATTTTTGATATGGTATTTATTTATTTATTTATTTATTTACATTTGAATCAGATGGGATATAATTTCTCAATTTTCTGAGTGTACAGGTTGCAGAATTACATTGGTCATGCAGTCACATATATACCCACAGCAATAATAATGTCTATTTTATTCTGCTGTCCTTCCATTCCCCCCTGCCCTTTCCCTCCCCTACCATCACTTCTTTCTACCCAATCGAATGTGACCCACTTCTTTTTTTCCCCCTCACATCTTCATACCTGTATTCTGTATAACTAAGGGGGTCTCCTTCCCTCTTCCATGCAATTCCCATTCTCCCTCCCTTTCCCTCCCACCTCTCTTCCCTATCTAGAGGTAATTTTCTTCTCATGCTCTTCCTCCCTACCCCTTTTTGAGTCACCTCCCTTATATCAGAGAAGACATTTGGCATTTGTTTTTTGGCAATTGGCTAACTTCACTTAGCATAATCTGCTCTAATGCCATCCATTTTCCCTGCAAATGCCATGATCTTGTTATTTTTTAGTGCTGAGTAATATTCCATTGTGTATAAATGAAATATTTATACACAATGGAATATTGTGTATAAATATAAATATTGTGTTTTTTTATCCATTCATCCATTGGAGGGCATCTAGTTTGGCTCCACAGCCTAGCTATTTTGAATTGTGCTGCTATAAACATTGGTGTGGCTGTGTCCCTGTAGTATGCCATTTTTAGGCCCTTTGAGTATAGTCCAAGAAGAGGAATAGCTGGGTCAAATGGTGGTTCCATTCCCAGTTTTCCAAGGAATCTCCACACTGCTTTCCAAATTTGCTGCACCAATTTGCAGCCCCACCAGCAATGTATGAGTGTACCTTTCTCCCCACATCCTCGCCAGCACTTGTTGTTTGACTTAATAATGGCTACCATTTTTACTGGAGTGAGATAGATTCTTAGAGTAGTTTTAATTTGCATTTCTCTGATTACTAGTGATGGTGAGCATTTTTTCATGTATTTGTTGATTGATTGTATATTCTCTTCTGAGAAGTGTCTGTTTAGGTCCTTGGCCCATTTGTTGATTGGGTTATTTGTTTTTTTTTTTTTGTTTTTTTTTTGTTTTTTTTTTATTGGTCGTTCATAACATTACATAGTTCTTAATACATCATATTACACGGTTTGATTCAAGTGGATTATGAACTCCCGCTTTTACCCCGTATACAAATTGCTGTATCACATCAATTACCCTTCCATTGATTGACATATTGCCTTTCTAGTGTCTGATGTATTCTGCTGTCTGTCCTATTGTCTACTATCCCCCCTCCCCTCCCCTCCCCTCCCCTCCCCTTTTCTCTCTCTACCCCTTCTACTGTAAATCATGTCTTCCATTTGTATTCTCTTGACTTACCCCTCCTTACCTCTTATATGACATTTTGTATAACCCTGAGGATCGCCTTCCATTTCCATGCAATTTCCCTTCTCACTCCCTTTCCCTCCCACCTCTCATCCCTGTTTACTGTAAATATTCTTCTCAAGCTCTTCGTCCCTACCCTGTCCTTGTTTACACCCCTTATATCAAAGGAGTCATTTGGTATTTGTTTTTTAAAGATTGACTAGCTTCACTTAGCATAATCTGCTCTAATGCCATCCATTTCCCTCCAAATTCTATAATTTTGTCATTTTTTAATGCAGAGTAATACTCCATAGTGTATAAATGCCACATTTTTTTATCCATTCATCTATTGAAGGGCATCTAGGCTGGTTCCACAGTCTTGCTATCGTGAATTGAGCTGCTATGAACATCAATGTAGCAGTGTCCCTGTAGCATGCTCTTGTTAGGGCTTTAGGGAATAGACCGAGAAGGGGAATAGCTGGGTCAAATGGTGGTTCCATTCCCAGCTTTCCGAGAAATCTCCATACTGCTTTCCAAATTGGCTGCACCAATTTGCAGTCCCACCAGCAATGAACAAGAGTGCCCTTTTCCCCGCATCCTCTCCAGCACTTATTGTTGTTTGACTTCCTAATGGCTGCCAGTCTTACTGGAGTGAGATGGTATCTTAGGGTAGTTTTGATTTGCATTTCTCTGACTGCTAGCGATGGTGAGCATTTTTTCATGTACTTGTTGATTGATTGTATGTCCTCCTCTGAGAAGTGTCTGTTCAGGTCCTTGGCCCATTTATTGATTGGGTTATTTGTTATCTTATTGTCTAATTTTTTGAGTTCTTTGTATATTCTGGTTATTAGGGCTCTATCTGAAGTGTGTGGAGTAAAGATTTGTTCCCAGGATGTAGGCTCCCTATTTATCTCTCTTATTGTTTCTTTTGCTGAGAAAAAACTTTTTAGTTTGAGTAAGTCCCATTTGTTGATTCTATTTGTTAACTCTAGCGCTATGGGTGTCCTATTGAGGAATTTGGAGCCCGATCCCACAGCGTGTAGATCATAACCAACTTTTTCTTCTATCAGATGCCGTGTCTCTGATTTAATATCAAGCTCCTTGATCCATTTTGAGTTAACTTTTGTGCACGGCGAGAGATAGGGATTCAGATTCATTTTGGTGCAAATGGATTTCCAGTTTTCCCAGCACCATTTGTTGAAGATGCTATCCTTCCTCCATTGCATGCTTTTAGCCCCTTTATCAAAAATAAGATAGTTGTAGTTTTGTGGATTGGTTACTGTGTCCTCTATTCTGTACCATTGGTCCACCTGCCTGTTTTGGTACCAGTACCATGCTGTTTTTGTTACTATTGCTCTGTAGTATAGTTTGAAGTCTGGTATCGCTATACCACCTGATTCACACTTCCTGCTTAGTATTGTTTTTGCTATTCTGGGTCTTTTATTATTCCATATGAATTTCATGATTCTTTTATCTATTTCTACAAGATATGCTGTTGGGATTTTGATTGGCATTGCATTGAACTTATAGAGAACTTTTGGTAATATCGCCATTTTGATGATGTTAGTTCTGCCTATCCATGAGCAGGGTATGTTTTTCCATCTTCTAAGGTCTTCTTCTATGTCTTTCTTTAGGGTTCTGTAATTTTCATTGTATAAATCTTTCACCTCTTTTGTTAGGTTGATTCCCAAGTATTTTATTTTTTAGGGGGATATTGTGAATGGAGTAGTTGTCCTCATTTCCGTTTCAGAGGATTTGTCGCTGATATACAGGAATGCCTTTGATTTATGCGTGTTGATCTTATATCCTGCCACTTTGCTGAATTCATTTATTAGCTCTAATAGCTTCTTTGTAGACCCTTTTGGGTCTGCTAGGTATAGAATCATATCATCTGCAAATAGTGATAATTTAAGTTCTTCTTTTCCTATTTTTATGCCTTTAATTTCTTTTGACTGTCTAATTGCTCTGGCCAGTGTTTCGAGGACTATGTTGAACAGAAGTGGTGAGAGAGGGCATCCCTGTCTTGTACCAGATCTTAGAGGGAATGCCTTCAATTTTTCTCCATTCAGAATGATGCTGGCCTGTGGCTTATCATAGATTGCTTTTACAATGTTGAGGTATGATCCTGTTATCCCTAATTTTTCTAGCGTTTTGAACATAAAGGGATGCTGTACTTTGTCGAATGCTTTTTCTGCATCTATTGAGATGATCATATGGTTCTTATTTTTAAGTCTATTGATGTGGTGAATAACATTTATTGATTTCAGTATATTGAACCAGCCTTGCATCCCAGGGATGAATCCTACTTGATCATGATGTATAATTTTTTTGATATGTATTTGAATCCAATTCGCCAGAATTTTATTGAGGATTTTTGCGTCAAGGTTCATTAGAGATATTGGTCTGTAGTTTTCCTTCTTTGATGTGTCTTTGTCTGGTTTCGGAATCAGGGTGATGTTGGCCTCGTAGAATGAATTTGGAAGTTCTCCCTCTTTTTCTATTTCCTGAAATAGCTTGAAAAGTATTGGTGTTAGTTCCTCTTTAAAGGTTTTGTAAAACTCTGCTGTATACCCATCCGGTCCTGGGCTTTTCTTAGTTGGTAGTCTTTTGATGGTTTCTTCTATTTCCTCTATTGTTATTGGTCTGTTTAGGTTGTCTATATCCTCCTGGCTCAATCTGGGCAGATCATAAGACTCAAGGAATTTATCTATGCCTTCACTATCTTCTATTTTATTGGAGTATAAGGATTCAAAGTAATTTCTGATTATCTTCTGTATTTCTGAAGTGTCTGTTGTGATATTGCCTTTTTCATCCCGTATGCTAGTAATTTGGGTTCTCTCTCTTCTTCTCTTCGTTAGCATGGCTAAGGGTCTGTCAATTTTATTTATTTTTTCAAAGAACCAGCTTTTAGTTTTGTCAATTTTTTCAATTGTTTCTTTTGTTTCAATTTCATTAATTTCAGCTCTGATTTTAATTATTTCTTGCCTTCTACTTCTTTTGCTGTTGTTTTGCTCTTCTTTTTCTAGGATTTTGAGATGAAGTATGAGATCATTTATTTGTTGGTTTTTTCTTTTTTTGAGGAATGAACTCCAAGCAATGAATTTTCCTCTTAGAACTGCTTTCAATGTGTCCCATAGATTCCGATATGTTGTGTCTGTGTTTTCATTTAACTCTAGGAATTTTTTAATTTCCTCCTTGATGTCTTCTAAAACCCATTGATCACTCAGCAACCTATTGTTCATTCTCCAGGTGATGCTTGCTTTTTCCTTTCTTCTTTTATCATTGATTTTCAGTTTCATTCCATTATGATCAGATAAGATGCATGGTATTATCTCTATCCCTTGGTATTGTCTAAGAGTTGCCCTGTGACATAGTATATGGTCTATTTTTGAGAAGGTTCCATGTGCTGCTGAGAAAAAAGTGTAGCTACTTGATGTTGGGTGGTATAGTCTATATATGTCAATTAAGTCTAGGTTGTTAATTGTGTTATTGAGTTCTATAGTTTCCTTATTTAACTTTTGTTTGGAAGATCTGTCCAGTGGTGAGAGAGGTGTGTTGAAGTCTCCCATGATTATTGTATGTTGGTCTATTAGTCTCTTGAACTTGAGAAGAGTTTGCTTGATGAATACAGCTGCACCATTATTTGGGGCATATATATTTATGATTGTTATGTCTTGTTGGTGTATGGTTCCCTTGAGCAGTATGAAGTGTCCTTCTATATCCCTTTTGATTAGCTTTGGCTTGAAATCTATTTTATTAGATATGAGTATGGACACTCCTGCTTGTTTCCGCGGTCCATATGAGTGATATGATTTTTCCCAACCTTTCACCTTCAGTCTATGTATATCTTTTCCTATCAAATGCGACTCCTGTAGACAGCATATTGTTGGGTCTTGTTTTTTGATCCATTCTACTAGCCTGTGTCTCTTAATTGGTGAGTTTAAGCCATTAACATTTAGGGTTATTATTGAGATATGGTTTGTTCTTCTATCCATATTTGTTTATTGATGTTACTAAACCTGATTTGTTATCCTCTTTGACTACTTTCCCCCCTTTACTGTCCTACCTCCCATTGTTGGTTTTCAATGTTGTTTTCCATTTCCTCTTCCTGTAATGTTTTGCCAAGAATTTTTTGAAGAGATGGTTTTCTAGCTGCGAATTCTTTTAACTTTTGTTTATTGTGGAAGGTTTTAATTTCATCTTCTAACCTGAAGCTTAATTTCGCCGGATACACGATTCTTGGTTGGAGCCCATTGTCTTTCAGTGTTTGAAATATGTTATTCCAGGATCTTCTAGCTTTCAGAGTCTGTGTTGAGAGATCAGCTGTTATCCTGATTGGTTTACCCCTAAATGTAATCTGCTTTCTTTCTCTTGCAGCTTTTAAAATTCTCTCCTTATTCTGTATGTTGGACATCTTCATTATAATGTGTCTAGGTGTGGATCTCTTATGATTTTGCACATTTGGCGTCCTGTAGGCTTCTAGGATTTGGGATTCTGTCTCAATCTTCAATTCTGGGAAGTTTTCTCGTATTATTTCACTGAATAGACTGTTTATTCCTTTGGAATGGAGCTCTGTGCCTTCCTGTATCCCAATGACTCTTAAATTTGGTCTTTTGATATTATCCCATAATTCTTGGATGTTCTGCTCATGGTTTCTTAGCAGACTTGCTGAGCTGTCTATGTTCTTTTCCAGTTGAAATACTTTGTCTTCATTGTCTGATGTTCTCTCTTCTAAGTGATCTACTCTGCTGGTAGTATTCTCAATTGAGTTTTTAAGTTGGTTTATTGTTTCCTGCATTTCTAGAATTTCAATTTGTTTGTTTTTTATTACCTCTATCTCCCTGTGAAATTGATCTTTTACTTCCTGGATTTGTTTGTCAATGTGATCTTTCATTGTCTGATTTTGCTGTCTCATGTCTTCCTTGAGACTCCAGTTCATCTGAAGCATATATATCCTGAACTCTTTATCTGATATTCCATCTGTTGCAGCTATTACCTCTTCTAAAGTTGAGTTGACCTGCATTGCTTGTGGTCCTTTCTTTCCTTGTCTTTTCATACTGCTCGCGTTTCTTTCTGCTTGGTGCAACTGTTGTGTTTTGAAATTTACCCCCTCTTTATTTATGTTCCTCTTGTATACTTGAAAAGTCTCCCTTGCAGGTGCGGGCGGCGGCTGTGCCCCTACTCCTATTGGGGTGACGTGTCTACCACGCTGGCGGCTCTCTGGGCCTGTTCCGGGAGTGGAAGGCGGCTCTGCTCTGTCCCTATTCCAATTGGGGTGTCGTGACTACAATGCTGGCAGGACGCTGGGCCTGTTCCGGGCGTGGGCGGTGGGCTTGGCTGGCGGGATTCCACCTAATGGCAGTCCCTAACCTCCCTGCTTGCTAATTAATGGCTTCTCTGAGGCGCCACGCCTTCTGTAGCTTCGGGGCAGGCCGCGCGAATCAGTTGGCCTTGATCTCCGGGGTCCTGCTGCTGGCTGTTTTGATGTTGCAAGCTATTGGAGAGTGGTGGTGTATTCTTCAGCTTTCCCGGATGGTGGCCGCTGACTGCCTCGGCAGAGTGTCCGCTGTGGGGGATGGGACTGTACCGCTTCCTTCCCCTTCTGAGAACCCGTGCTCGGCCCAAGGGTCCGTGTGGGCTTGGCTGGTGGGATTCCACCTAATGGCCTTCCCTAACCTCCCTGCTTGCCAATTAATGGCTTCACTGAGGCGCCACGCCTTTTGTAGCCGCAGGGCAGGCCACGCGAATCAGTTGGCCTGGGTCTCCGGGGCCCTGCTGCAGGCTGCTGGGATCCCTGGCACTCTATCACTTTGATTTTTTCTGCTTGCCCCTCCCCCAGCGCTGGCTAGCCAGGTTTCCTTTTGGCTGCTACTGGGAGGAGGGGTTGGAGGTCAGGTGTCTCTGGTTTCCCCCTAGCCTGTATGGAGGCTCAGCTTGATACTCCCTCTCCCGGCAAGCCTCGGAGAGATTTTATGCGAATTCCCGCTGTCTGGGGGGTGAGCTGAATGACACCGACCTGTTTTGATGTCGCACTCTGAAGGAGAGTGGCGGTGTATCCTTCAGCTTTCCCGGATGGTGGCCGCTGACTGCCTCGGCGGAGTGTCCGCTGTGGGGGATGGGACTGTACCGCTTCCTTCCCCTTCTGAGAACCCGTGCTCGGCCCAAGGGTCCGTGTGGGCTTGGCTGGTGGGATTCCACCTAATGGCCTTCCCTAACCTCCCTGCTTGCCAATTAATGGCTTCACTGAGGCGCCACGCCTTCTGTAGCCGCAGGGCAGGCCACGCGAATCAGTTGGCCTGGGTCTCCGGGGCCCTGCTGCAGGCTGCTGGGATCCCTGGCACTCTATCTTATTTGTTTTTTTGTTGTTTAACTTTTTGAGTTTTTTGTATACCCTAGAGATTAGAGCTCTATCTGATGTGTGAAGGGTAAAAGTTTGTTCCCAGGATGTAGGCTCCCTATTCACTTCACATATTATTTCTCTTGCTGAGAAAAAAAAAAACTTTTTAGTTTGAATTTATCCCATTTGTTGATTCTTGGTTTTAATTCTTGTGCTATAGGCATCTTATTAAGGAACTTGGGGCCTAACCCCACATGATGGAGGTTAGGGCCTGCTTTTTCTTCTATTAGACACAAAGTCTCTGGTTTGATTCCTAGATCCTTGATCCATTTTGAGTTAACTTTTGTGCATAGTGAGAGATAGGGATTCAATTTCATTTTGTTGCATTTAGATTTCCAGTTCTCCCAGCACCATTTGTTGGAGATGCTATCGTTTCTCCATTGCATGCTTTTAGAAACTTTGTCTAATATAAGGTAGTTGTAATTTTGTGGGTTGGTCTCTGTGTCCTCTATTCTGTACCATTGGTCTACCAGCCTGTTTTGGTGCCAGTACCATGCTGTTTAGTTACTATTGCTCTGAGCTATACCACCTGTTTCACTCTTCCTGCTTATAATTGCTTTAGCTATTCTGGGTCTCTTATTTTTCCAGATGAATTTCATAATTGCTTTTTCTATTTCTGTGAGGAATGCCATTGGGATTTTGATCAGAATCACATTGAATCTGTAGAGTGCTTTTGGTAATATGGCCATTTTAATAATATTAATTCTGCCGATCCATGAGCAAGGTATATCTTTCCATCTTCTAAGGTCTTCTTCTATTTCTCTCTTTAGGGTTCTATAGTTTTCATTGTATAGATCTTTCACCTCTTTTGTTAAGTTGATTCCTAAGGTTTTTTTTTTTTTTTTGAGGATATTGTGAATGGGGTAGTTTTCCACATTTCCATTTCAGAGGATTTGTCCCTGATATACAGGAAAGCCTTTGATTCATGGGTGTTGATTTTATATCCTGCCACTTTGCTGAATTCATTTACTAGTTCTAGAAGTTTCTTGGTAGAACTTTTTGGATCTGCTAGGTATAGGATCGTATCATCAGGAAATAGTGCCAGTTTAAGTTCTTATTTTGCTATATTTATGCCTTTAATTTATTTCATATGTCTAATTGCTCTGGCTAGTTTTTCAAGAACTATGTTGAATAGAAGTAGTGAGAGAGGGCATCCCTGTCTTGTTCCATATTTTAGAGGGAATGTCTTCAATTTTTCTCCATTTAGAATGATGGTGGCCTGAGGCTTAGCGTAGATAGCTTTTACAATGTTGAGGTAAGTTTCTGTTATCCCTAATTTTTCTAGTGTTTTAAACACAAAGGAATGCTGTATTTTGTTGAATGCTTTTTCTGCATCTATCAAGATGATCATATGGTTCTTATCTTTAAGTCTATTGATGTGGTGGATTACATTTATTGATTTCCGTATGTTGAACCAGCCTTGCACCCCGGGTGAAACCAACTTGATCATGGTGTAGGATCTTTTCGATATGTTTTTGTATCTGATTTGCCAGAATTATATTGAGGAGTTTTGCATCTATATTCATTAGAGATATTGGTCTGAAATTTTCTTTCTTTGAAGTGTCTTTGTCTGGTTTTGGAATCAGGGTGATATTGGCCTCATAGAATGAATTTGGAAGTACTTCCTCTTTTTCTATTTTCTGAAATAGTTTGAAGAGTATTGGTATTAGTTCTTCTTTAAAGGTCTTGTAAAACTCTGCAGTATATCCATCCAGTCCTGGGCTTTTCTTGGTTGGTAATCTTTTGATTGCTTCTTCTATTTCTTCACATGATATTGGTCTGTTTAAGTTGTGTATACCTTCCTGACTCGATCTGGACAGATCATATGACTTAAGGAATTTATCAATGCCTTTGCTGTCTTCTATTTTATTGGAGTATAAGGTTTCAAAATAATTTCTAATTATCTTCTGTATTTCTGTAGTGTCTGTTGTAATATTGCTTTTTTCATCTCATATGCTAGTAATTTGGGTTCTCTCTCTTCTTCTCTTCATTAGCATGGCTAAGGGTCTGTCAATCTTATTTATTTTTTAAAAGAACCAACTTTTAGTTTTGTCAATTTTTAAATTGTTTCTTTTATTTCAATTTCATTGATTTCAGCACTGATTTTGGTTATTTCTTGCCTTCTACTGCATTTTCTGCTGATTTTCTCTTCTCTTTGTAGGGTTTTGAGATGTAGTGTGATATCATTTATTTGTTGGCTCTTTCTTTTTTTGAGGAATAAACTCCATGCAATGAATTTTCCTCTTAGTACTGCTGTCATAGTGTCCCATAGATTTCGGTATATTGTGTCTGTGTTTTCATTTATCTCTAAGAATTTTTTTTTAAAGAGAGAGAGAGAGAGAACTTTTAAATATTTATTTTAGTTTTTAGTGGACACAGCATCTGTATTTTATTTTTATGTGGTGCTGAGGATCAAACCCAGCGCCCTGCACATGCCAGGTGAGCGCATTACTGCTTGAGCCACATTCCCAGCCCTATCTCTAAGAATTTTTTAATTTCCTCCTTGATGTCATCCATAACCCATTGTTCATTCAGTAGCATATTGTTCATTCTCCAAGTGATGTAGGAATTTTTCTTCCTTATTTTATCGTTGATTTCCAATTTCATTTCATTATGATGAGATAAAATGCATGGTAATATCTCTACTCCTTATATTTGCTAAGAGTTGCCCTATGGAATAATATATGGTCTATTTTTGAGAAGGATCCAATAGCTGCTGAGAAAAAAGTGTATCCATTTTATTTTGGTTGATATATTCTATATATGTCAATTAAGTCTCAGTTTTTAATTGTGTTATTGAGGTCTATAGTTTCTTTATTCAACTCTTGTTTGAAAGATCTGTCCAGTGGTGAGGGAGGTGTGTTAAAGTCTCCCATGATTATTGTGTTGTGGTCTATTTGTCTCTTGAACTTGAGAAGAGTTTGCTTGATGAACATAGCTGCACCATTGTTTGGGGAATATGTATTAATGATTATTATGTCTTGTTGGTGAATGGTTCCCTTTAGCAGTATGTAGTGTCCTTCTTTATCCCTTTTGATTAAGTTTGGCTTGAAGTCTATTTTATTTGATATGAGTATGAACACCCCTGCTTGCTTCTGAGGTCCATGTGAGTGGTATGATTTTTCCTAATCTTTCACCCTCAGTCTGTGAATGTCTTTTCCTATCAGATGAGTCTCCTGTAGGCAGCATATTGTTGGATCTTTTTTTTTAAACAGTCTACTAGCCTATGTCTTTTGATTGGTGAGTTTAAGCCATTAACATTTAGGGTTACTATTGAGATATGGTTTGTACTTCCAGCCATATTTGGATTTTTTTTTGTTATTTAACTTGATATGTTTTTCCTCTTTATTTAGTTTTTCTCCTTACTGTACAACTTCCCATTGTTGATTTTCATTTCCTCTTCGTGTAATGTTTTGCCCATGATGCTTTGCAGAGCCTGTTTTCTAGCTGCAAATTCTTTTAACTTTTGTTTATAGTAAAAGGTTTTTATTTCACTGTCAAACCTGAAGCTTAATTTTGCTGGATACAAGATTCTTGGTTTGAACCCATTATCTTTCAGCATTTGAAATACATTATTCCAGGATCTTATAGTTTTCAGCATCTGTGCTGAAAAACGAGCCTTTAACCTAATTGGTTTACACCTTAATGTAATCTGCCTCCTTTCTCTGGTAGCTTTTAAAATTCTCTCCTTGTTCTGTATGTTGGACATTTTCATTATAATGTGTTTTGGCCTTGGTCTTTCATGGCTTTGTACATTCAGTGTCCTGTAGGCTTCTAGGATTTGGATTTCCATTTCATTCTTCATGAAGAAAGTTTTCTAAAATTATTTCATTGAACAGATTGCTCATTTCTTTGGTTTGAATCTCTATACCTTTCTCTATCCCAATAACTCTTAAATTTGGTCTTTTTATGGTATCCCAGATTTCTTGGATGTTCTGCTTGTGGATTCTTATCAGCTTCTCTGAATTGTTTAGGCTCTTTTCTAGATGATATATTTTGTCTTCGTTGTCTGATGTTCTGACTTCTAATTGGTCTACTCTACTGATTATACTCTCATTTGATTTTTAAATTTGGTTTATAATTTCCTTCATTTCTGTTTGTCTTTTTTGTATAACCTCTATTTCCCTGTAGAGTTGATCTTTTGCTTCTTGGATTTGTTTATGTAATTCATTGTCAAAGTGAACTTTCATTATCTGCATTTGCTGTATAATGTCTTCCTTAAGACTTCAGATCATCTGAACCATGTATATCCTGAAATCTTTATCTGACATTACTTCTGCTGCAGATGTTACCTCTTTTAATGTTGACATGTCCTACATTGTTTGTGGTCCTTTCTTTCCTTGTCTTTTCATATTGCTTACATTTCTTTCCAGCTCTGTGTGACTGTTGTATTAATATTTTTTCCCATATATATTTATATTGCTCTTATATAGTTCTAAAATCTCTCTTTTGTAGAGAAAAACAATGTTAACAGTTGTCAATATCAATAATACATCATCTATGAGCAAGTTTTTATTATTAATACATTTATAGTTAGACTCTAGTCTACATATGTTGGCTTCAATTATTATTTAGAATATAGTCATTAGTTTCATAAAAGGCATACCATTTCTGGTGGTGTATAGAGAACTGAGGGTCAGGCATAGGATATATGTTAAGGGGGAAAGGAGTGAGGGTGTCAAATTACTCTAATTTAGCAACTTTAGAGAAGAACTCTAATGAATAGACAGGGGTAATTTACGGAAGAATGTATAACTTCAAACTCTTTATCTGTATTTAGAAAATTACCCTATATATAAATAGTAAAAGATAGGAGGTAGAAAGTGGGACAGAGGGAGGAAGAAAAAAGAAGAGATAAAATAAGAAGGAAAGAAAGAAAGAGAGGGAGAAAGAAAATAAGAAAAAAGAAAAAGAATAAAGGGAGGTGAGGTGGGGCCTATGCAACTCCTCTGTATTATATTATTCTGGTGATTCAATTCTTAAAGTCTAATTTCATGCAATGCTCTTGGATTCACATATGTTGAGGATGTGAGGACCAGAGGGGGAGGGGAGAGGAGATTGGATGAGAAAAGCGAGAAATGAAAAGAAAAAAAGAAAAGAAAAGAAAAAAAGAAAAGAAAAGAAAAAAAGTCTCAGAACTCTGTTTTTTTTTTTTCCTTCAGTAGGCGGAGTTGTCTATTCCTAGCTTGAGTCTCTGCATTCAGGGTGGTGGAGGTAGCCAGTGTGAGAGGGTTTGAGCTTGTACCTGGAGCCTCCCTACTTAGTCTCTGAGTTGGAAACCAGGTGCCTGTACAGTTGCTGTTCTGCACTGATAGCTACACCCCCAAAAGCTTGTGGGAAAAATTTTGAGTTATCACACTGGGGGTGGGACAGTTGGAAACCGGGTACCTGATCAGCCACAGAACCGAGCTGGTAGCCACACCCACCGATAGTTGGCAAGTAAGGATTTCCCAGATGGATTCTGTCTGTTACCTGTGTAGGGTGTTTGGTGAGGTGGGGTGTGCTGGGGTAACATTGTGCTGTGTCCAGATCTTGGTCTGGGGACCCACAAGCAAAGCTTCTGTTCTGTGCCATCTTCCTGTCTTCCATTTATGCCGAGTGAATGCCACACAGCCGGGGCTTCCGTCCATGCCACACTGAGCCTTGATAAGTTTTGTATGTTTTGATATGTTGTTGATATGTCTTTGTATTCGATTTTCCAGAATTTTCTTGAGATATTTTGCTTCTATGTTCATTAAAGATGTTGGTCTGAAGTTTTCTTTCTTTGATGTGTCTTTGTCTGGTTTTGGAATCAGGGTGATATTGGCCTCATAGAATGAGTTTGGAAGTTCTGCCTCTTTTTCTATTTCCTTAAATAAATTAAAGAGTATTGGTATTAGTTCTTCTTTAAAGGCCTTGTAGAACTTGGCTGTGTATCTTTCTGGTCTTATGGGAAAAATTTTGAGTTATAAGCTTTGATGGCTTCTTCTATTTGTTGATAAGCTTTAGTTTTCAGTGGACACCACATCTTTTTTTGTATGTGGTGCTGAGGATAGAACCTGGGCCGCATGCATGCCAGGAGAACACGCTACCACTTGAGCCACATCCCCAGCCCTAGCCTGTGTCTTTTGATTGGTGAGTTCAAGCCATTAACATTTAGGGTTACTATTGAGACATGGTTTGTATTTACAACCATATTATTTTTTTATTATTTAACTTGACTTGGTTTTCCTCTTTGATTAGTTTCTCCTTTAGTATACTACTTCCCTCTGCTGGTTTTCATTTCCTGTTCATGAAATAGTTTGCCAAAATATTTGATTTGTAGTGGCAGTTTTCTAGCTATAAATTCTTTTAACTTTTGTTTATCATGGAAGTTTTTTATTTCATCTTCAGATCTGAAGCTTAATTTTACTGGATGTAAGATTCCTTATTGGATTCCCAAGATGGCTACAAATAGAGTGCATCACACCCTGTGTACCGCAACACTGCGCGGGTGAATAACGAGTTAGAAGGACAAAAACTATCTTGTTAGGAACTTACAGCAAAATGGGGGTGCACCGAAACCTAGAGGAAGGATTTCTAGCACCGAGGTCCAGTAATTGAGTCTCATACACGAGCCAACTGTGCAACCGGAGATCCGGGCTGACCAATCCTTGCAGCCCGCCCCGCTGCTACAGACGGTGGGGAGCCGCCGAGAAGTGACCAGCAAGCAGGGAGATTGCTGCAGATTCTGTGGAATCCTGCCGCCTGAGCACTCACGGAGCCCCAGGCTGAGTTCGGGATTTCAGATGGGGAAGGAAGTGGGACAGTTCTATCCCCCAAAACGGAAACTCCACCAAGGAAACCAGCGGCCACCATCTTGGAGAGCTGAAGTAACCACTGCCACTCTCTGACAGATTGCAACAATAAAACAGGTGCGTGTTACTCAGCTCATCTCCCATACAGCGGGGAATTTGCATAAAATCTCTCCTAGGCTCTCCTGGGGAGGGATTATCAGAGCAAGCCTGCATAAAGACTAGGGGAAAACTAAAGACACCCGACCTTCAACTCCCCCTCCCATCAGCAGGGAAAACAAAACCTGTATTGCCAGCACGGGGGGAGGGGCAAGCGGAAAAAATCAAAACAATAGAGCGCCAGGGGGTTCTCAATAGCTACCCTGCACGCCCAACAAACGGCAGGCCCAGAGAACAGTTTGAACTGCCAAAAGGCATCACTCAGGGGAAATCTGGTCTAGCAGGAGAAACCAGGACTAGCAGGAGAAACCAGGGGACTGGAGGCCAGGCCCACACAACTGGGCGGCTGGAGTGCGACCCTGCCGGCAACTGACCGCGTGACTGGGCAGCTAGAGATTGCTCGCCCACCAGCAACAGCCGGCTCATTGCCCCTGTGACTGGGTGGCTGGAGACCGCACGCCCGCCTGCGACAGCCGGCCCATTGCCCCTGCGACTGAGTGGCTGGAGACCACATGCCTGTGGGCGACTGATCGCCCACCAGCTGCCTGTGCAACTGGGCAGCTAGAGACCGCCTGCCTGCCGGCGACCGACAGCACGACTAGGCAGCTAGAGATCGCCCGCCCACCAGTGACAGCTGGCCCGTTGCCGCTGCGACTAGGCAGCTGGAGACCGCCCGCCCATCGGCGACCGATCGCCCACTGGCTGCCCGAGAGACTGGGCAGCTAGAGATCACCTGCCCACCAGCGACAGCCAGCCCATTGCCACTGCGACTGGGCGGCTAGAGACCGCCCGCCAGTGACAGCTGGCCAATTGCCCCTGCAACTGAGCAGCTGGAAACCGCACGCCCACCAGCGACCAGTTGCCTGCAGGGTGCCCGCGCGACTGGGCGTCTGGGGACTGCCCGACCACCGGCGACAGCCAGTCTGCTTCCCATGCGACTAGGCGGCTGAAGACCACACACCCACCGGCGACCGATCATCCGTCCTCTGCCTGCGCGACTGGGCGGCTGGAAACCGCCCGCCCAGTGGCTACCAACCCCGCAACTGGGCGGCTAGAGATCACCCGCCTGCCAGCGACAGCCCACCTGCTGTCCTCGCGACTGGGCTGCTGGAGACCGCCCGGCTGCCAGCATCCAGGAGCTGAAACCAACCAGAGACAGTCCAGAACCACCCCTCCATTGGGACACCCCAGTAAGAAGCCTGGGGCCCGCCATAGCAGAGAGGTGACGTCACTGGAGCTCGGCCGTCGCAATTCCTTCCCAGCGGAATCCACTTTAGCAGGCATAGTCTACCAACACAAAGGAGAGACAACAGAGTTATAAAAAACCAAAACAAATTTATAGAAGAGAGCAGAAACAGCAATCAAATAGAGCTGGAAAGTAGCGTGAACATCATGAAAAAACAAGGGGAAAAAAGGAGTACAAACAATGCAGGACAATTTAAATCTATAGGAGGACCTAGAAGCATCAGAAACAGGGATAGGGAAAGAACTCAAGGCATACCTAACTCAGATGGAAAGGAATATTAGAGAAGATATGAGACAGCAAGTACAAGCAATAAAAGTATATTTTGAAAATGAATTAAACAAACAAATTCAAATGGCAAAGAACGAGCTTTACCAGGAGATAGAGATCTTTAAAAAAATCAAACAGTAATCCTAGAAATGCAGGAAAATATAAACCAAATTAAAAACTCAAACAAGAATATTACAAATAGACTAGATCAAGTAGAAGTTAGAACATCAGATAATGAAGACAAAGTTTATCAACTTGAAAAGAATATAGTCAACACAGAAAAGATGCTTAAATCCCACGAGCAATCTATTTAAGAGATATGGGATGTCATAAAAAAACCAAATTTGAGAGTCATCAGGATAGAAGAAGGCATAGAGAATCAAACCAAAGGAATGGACAACCTATTAAATGAAATAATCCTAGAAAACTTCCCAGAGATGAAAGATGGAATGGATTGCCAAATCCTGGAAGCCTACAGGACCCCAAACATTCAAAACCATAATAGACCAACTCCAAGACATATAATTATGAAGATAGCCAACATACAGAACAAGGAGAGAATATTAAAAGCTACGAGAGAAAGGAGGCAGATTACATTCAGGGGTAAACCAATTGGGTTAACGACTGATTTTTCATCACAGATTTTGAAAGCGAGAAGATCCTGGAACAATGTATTTCAAACGCTGAAAAATAATGAATTCCAACCAAGAATACTGTATCCAGCAAAATTAAGCCTCAGATTTGACAATGAAATTAAAATGTTTCACGATAAACAAAAGCTAAAAGAATTCGAAGCCAGAAAACCAGCACTGCAAAACATTTTGAGCAAAATACTACAAGAAGAGGAATTGAAAAATAGTGCCCAAACCTAACAGCAGGAGGTATCTCAGTAAAGGGGGAGGAAAATAACCAAAAAGTATAAACTAGCCAAACTAAAATAAATAAATAAATAAACATGATTGGAAGTACAAATCATATTTCAATTGTAACCTTAAATGTTAATGGCCTAAACTCACCAATCAAGAGACATAGGCTAGTACCCTGGATCAAAAAAACAAATCCAACAATATGCTGCCTTCAGGAGACTCATATGATAGGCAAAGACATACACAGGCTGAAGGCAAAAGGTTGGGAAAAATCATATCACTCACATGGCCCTCAGAAGCAAGCAGGAGTGGCCATACTCATATTGAATAAAATCAACTTCAAACCTAAGTTAATCAAAAGGGATAAAGAAGGACACTATATACTGTTAAAAGGAACCATCCACCATCAATACATAACAATTATCAATTTGTATGCACCAAACAATGGAGCTGCAATATTCATAAAACAAACTCTCCTCAAGTTCAAGAGTCAAATAGACTACAACACAATAATTATGGGTGACTTCAACACACCACTCTCACCATTAGACAGATCCTCTAGACAAAAGCTGAATAAAGAAACTATTGAACTCAATAGCACAATCAATAACCTAGACTTAACCAACATAGATAGAATATATCAACCATCATCAAGTGGATGCACGTTCTTCTCAGCAGCACATGGATCCTACTCAAAGATAGACCATACATTATGCCATAGGGCAACTCTTAGTAAATACAAAGGCGTGGAGATAATACCATGCACCATATCTGATCACAATGGAATGAAACTGGAAATCAATGATAAAAGAAGGAAGGAAAAATCCTACATCACATGGAAAATGAACAATATGTTACTGAATGATCAATGGGTTACAGAAGACATAAAGGAGGAGATAAAAAAATTCATAGAGACAAATGACAATACAGACACAACATACCAGAATCTATGGGACACAATGAAAGCAGTTTTCAGAGGGAAATTCATTTCTTGGAGTTCTTTCCTCAAAAAAAGAAAAAACCAACAAATAAATGAACTCACACTACACCTCAAAAACCTAGTAAAGGAAGAGCAAAACAACAGCAAATGTAATAGAAGACAAGAAATAATTAAAATTAGAGCAGAAATCAATGAAATTGAAACAAAAAAAAACCATTGAAAAAATTGAAAAAACTAAAAGTTGGTTCCTTGAAAAAATAAATAAGATCGACAGGCCCTTAGCCATGCTAATGAAGAGAAGAACAGAGAGAACTCAAATTACTAACATACAGGATGAAAAAGGCAATATCACAACAGACACTACAGAAATACAGAAGATAATTAGAAAGTATTTTGAAACCCTATATTCCAATAAAATAGAAGATAGTGAAGATATCGATAAATTTCTTAAGTCATACGATCTGCCCAGATTGAGTCAGAAAGACACACACAATTTAAACAGACCAATAACAAATGAAGAAATTGAAGAAGCCATCAAATGACTACCAACCAAAAAAAGCTCTGGACCAGATGGGTATACAGTGGAATTTTACAAAACCCTCAAAGAAGAATTAATACCAATACTTTTCAAGCTATTTCAAGAAATAGAAAAATAAGGAGCTCTTCCAAATTCATTCTATGAGGCCAACATCACCCTGATCCCGAAACCAGACAAAGACACTTCAAAGAAAGAAAACTACAGACCAATATCTCTAATGAACTTGGATGCAAAAATTCTCAATAAAATTCTGGCGAATCGAATACAAAAGCATATCAAAAAAGTTGTGCACCATGATCAAGTAGGATTCATCCCTGGGATGCAAGGCTGGTGCAATATACGGAAATCAATAAATACTATTCACACATCAATAGACTTAAAGACAAGAACCATATGATCATCTTGATAGATGCAGAAAAAGCATTTGACAAAGTACAGCATCCCTTTATGTTCAAAACACTAAAAAAACTAGGGATAACAGGAACTTACCTCAACATTGTAAAAGCTATATATGCTAAACCTCAGGCTAGCGTCATCCTAAATGGAGAAAAACTGAAGGCATTCCCTCTAAAATCTGGAACAAGACAGGGATGTCCTCTATCGCCACTACTATTCAATTTAGTTCTTGAAATACTAGCCAGAGCAATTAGACAGACAAAAGAAATTAAAGGCATAAAAATAGGAAAAGAAGAACTTAAATTATCGCTATTTGCGGATGACATGATAATATATTTAACAGACCCAAAAGGGTCTACAAAGAAACTGCTAGAGTTAATAAATTAATTCAGCAATGTGGCAGGATATAAAATCAACATGCATAAATCAAAGGCATTCTTGTATATCAGCAACAAAACTTCTGAAATGGAAATGAGGAAAACCACTCCATTCACAATATCCTCAAAGAAGATAAAATACTTGGGAATCAACCTAACAAAAGAGGTTAAAGATTTACACAATGAAAACTACATAACCCTAAAGAGAGAGATAGAAGAAGATCTTAGAAGATGGAAAAATGTACCCTGTTCATGGAACTAACATCATCAAAATGTCAATATTACCAAAACTTCTCTACAGGTTTAATGCGATGCCAATTAAAATCCCAACAGCATTTCTTGTAGAAATAGATAAAGCAATCATGAAATTTATATGGAAAAACAAAAGACCCAGAATAGCAAAAGCAATTCTAAGCAGGAAGTGTGAATCTGGAGGTATAGCGATACCAGAGTTCAAACTGTACTACAAAGCAATAGTAACAAAAACAGCGTGGTACTGGTACCAAAATAGGCAGGTGGACCAATGATACAGAATAGAGGACACAGAAACCAATCCACAAAATTACAACTTTCTTATATTTGATAAAGGGGCTAAAAGCATGCAATGGAGGAAGGATAGCATCTTCAACAAATGGTGCTGGGAATATTGGAAATCCATATGCAACAAAATGAAACTGAATCCCTTTCTCTCGCCACGCACAAAAGTTAAATCCAAATGGATCAAGGAGCTAGATATCAAATCAGAGAGACTGCCTCTGATAGAAGAAAAAGTTGGCTACGATCTACATATTGTGGGGTCGGGCTCCAAAGTCCTTAATAGGACGCCCATAGCCCAAGAGAAAACAAGACTAAATGAATGGGACTTACTTAAACTAAAAAGTTTTTTCTCAGCAAGAGAAACAATAGGATAGATAAATAGAGAGCCTACATCCTGGGAACAAAACTTTACCCCTCACACTTCAGATAGAGCCCTAATATCCAGAGTATACAAAGAACTCACAAAATTAAACAATAAGATAACAAATAACCCAATCAACAAATGGGCCAAGGACCTGAACAGACACTTCACAGAGGAGGACAAACAATCAATCAACAAGTACATGAAAAAATGCTCACCACTCTAGCAGTCAGAGAAATGCAAATCAAAACCACCCTAAGATACCATCTCACTCCAGTGAGATTGGCAGCCATTATGAAGTCAAACAACAATAAATGTTGGTGAGGATGTGGGGAGAAGGGTACACTTGTACACTGCTGGTGGGACTGCAAATTGGTAAGGCCAATTTGGAAAGCAGTATGGAGATACCTGGGAAAGCTGGGAATGGATCCACCATTTGACCCAGCTATCGCCTTCCTCGGACTATTCCCTGAAGATCTTAAAAGAGCGTACTATAGGGATACTGCCACATCAATGATCATAGCGGCACAATTCACAATAGCTAGACTGTGGAACCAACCTAGATGCCCTTCAGTAGATGAATGGATAAAAAAAATGTGGCATCTATACACAATGGAGTACTATGCAGCAATAAAAAATGACAAAATCATAGAATTTTCAGGGAAATGGATGGCATTAGAGCAGATTATGCTAAGCGAAACTAGCCAATCCTTAAAAAACAAATGCCAAATGTCTTCTTTGATATAAAGAGAGCAACTAAGAACAGAACAGGGAGGAAGAGCATGAGGAAAAGATTAACATTAAACAAAGACGAGTGGGAGGAGAGAAAGGGAGAGAGAAGGGAAAGCATATGGAAATGGTAGGAGACCCTCAATGTTACACAAAATTGCATAGAAGAGGATGTGAGGGGAAAGGGGGGGAAACAAGGGAGAGAATTGAACAACAGCAGATGAGGTAGAGAGGGATGATGGGAGGGGAAGGGAGGGGGGATAGTAGGGGATAGGAAAGGTAGCAGAATACAACAGTCACTAACATGCCATTATGTAAAAATGTGGATGTGTAACCGATGTGATTCTGCACTTTGTATTTGGGGTAAAAATGGGAGTTCATAACCCAATTGAGTCAAATGTATGAAAGATGATATATCATGAGCTTTGTAATGTTTTGAACAACCAATAAAAAATATAAAAAAAAGATTTTTTATTGGCACCCATTATCTTTCAGAGCTTGACATATATTGTTCCAGGATATGGTAGCTTTCAGGGTCTATGTTGAAAAATCCACTGTCATCCTAATTGGTTTACCACTATATGCAATGTGACTGCTTTCTCTCATGGATTTTAAAATTCTCTCCTTATTCTGTATTGGGCATTTTCATTATAATGTGTCTTGGTGTGGATCTGTTGTAATTTTGCACACTTGGCATCCTTTAAGCTTCCTGGATTTGGATTTCCATTTCATTCTTGTCTGGAATGTTTTATGATATTATTTCATTGAATAGATGGCTCATTCCTTTTGTTTGAACCCCATGCCTTCTTCTATCCCAATATCTCTTAAATTTGGTCTTTTTATGCTATCCCATATTTCTTGAATGTCCTGCTCCTGGTTTATATCATTTTTGCTGTGTTGTCTATGTTCAAGATGATATTGTAAGGGTCCTGCGGAGCGTTGGAGGGAGAGACCACACAAGAGACCAGCTTCATGCAATTGCAGGGGGAAGTTTTATTGAACCAGCATGCTGGGGCTCAAGGCTCACTCAGGAAGGGAGAGCAGCCCAGAGCCCAGAGCAGAGGTCAAGCAGAGCTTAAGTACAGTTTTTGGAGAGGGTGGGGGGCTTTGCATACATCAGAACAAATCATCTTTAGGCGCGGGAAAATTGAACAACAACCCTGAGCCATGATTAGTGCATACATTGGCGGGAACAGATTGGACAGGGGTGATTGGTGCTCCTAAGTGGGGTACACATTCAAACTGATTGGTTTAGGTCCTGCAATGCCTACGTCTGAGCTATTTGGAGCCCTTAGCTAATAAACAACCAGGGAATCAATGGAAATATTTTACTGGGCAGTTCAGGTATTGTTCTAACAGCTACAGAGATTACAGGTTCCGGGGGTAGCAGAGGAGTTTTAACAATACCTGGCCTATTATTATTATTTTTAGCCCAAGCCTTTCAATTTAGAAGCTTTACAATGCCCAATCTTTTACACTTTAACTCAGACTCTTGCAGCTTAGAATCAGCTTAGAAATTTTACCTTTACAATATATTTTATCTTCATTGTCTGATGTCCTATCTTCTAAGTGGTTTACTCTCTTGGTGATGCTCTCATTTGAGTTTTTAATTTGGTTTATTATTTCTTCATTTCAAGGATTTCTGTTTTTTGGGTTTTTGGTTTTTTTTTTTTTTTTTTTTTTTTTTTTGTACCTCTATCTCCCTATCTGCTTCTTGGATTTGTTTTGTAGCTTATTGTGAAAGTGATCTTTCACTGCCTGTATTTGTTCTTGTATGTCTTCTTTGAGATTATAGAACATGTAAACCATGTATATCCTGAAATCTTTCTCTGTCCTTTTTCTGCTGTAGCTGTCAATTCTTCTAATGATATGTTGTCTTGATTTGTTTGTGGTATTCTCTTCCCTTGTCTTTTCATGTTGCTCACGTTGTTTTTTTTTCTTTTAAGCTCTGTGGGACTGGTGTGTTATTGTTTTTACCCTATAGATTTGTAGTGCTTTTGTATGGTTTCAAGATTCCCTCCTTTGTGGGGAAGGACAATGTTAACAGATCCTACTATCAACAATACATCACCTATGAACAAATTATTATTATTAAAACATTTATAGTTTAGTATCAATGTCCAGAAATGTTGGATTCAATTGTTATTTAAAATATAATCAATAGTTTCCTAAAAGGTTTACAGTTTCTGGCAGCGGACAGTGAACTGGGGGTTGGGCATATGACAATATACTAAGGGGAAAAGATATGAGGGTATGGGATTAATATAACTTAGGAAATTTGAAGGAGAACTATAATGAATAAAGTTAGTAGCAGAGAATAGACAGGAAGTGATTGAGGGTAGACAAGTATGTGGGAGGACAGTAGAGTACATAAAAACAAACACACATATGTATTTAGAAAGTTACAGGAAGTAAAAATAGTAAAAATTGTGGTATAAAAGAAGAAGAAAGAGAAGAAGAAAAAAGGGAAAGAAAGAAAGAAAGAGAAAAAAGACAGAAGGAAAATAAAAATAAAAAGGGGCAGGGCTTGTGCAATTCTTCTATATTATATTATTCAGGTGACTCAGTTCCCAAAGTTCTATTTCATGCAAAGTTCTTGTTTCACATATGTTGAGAGCCAGAGGATAGAAGGGTAGAGGAGAAAGAAGAAGAGGAAGAAAGAAAGAAAGAAAGAAAGAAAGAAAGAAAGAAAGAAAGAAAGAAAGAAAGAAAGAAAGAAAGAAAACCACTCTTAGAATTCTGTTTCTTTCCTGCTTCTCTTCCAGTAGGTGGAGTTGTCTATTATAAGCTCGAGTCTCTGCCCTCAGGGTGGTGTAGGTAACCAGGGTGAGAAGACTAGAGCCTTTGGTATTGTCTCCCTCTCCTATCTAGAGGTTTCCCAATTTGCTCCAGGATTTAGACCCCTTCTTTCTTTTGCATATCAGGTCCTAATTGCCATACCTCTCACCCTCAGGCTTGCACCAGGTGGGTGGCACACTGGTTGCACTGTGCTCCTGTTCAGCTGAGAGCTTTTTTTGTGTTGGGTAGTCACTGTGCCAAGTTATCACAGCTGTGGAGGGAGGAAGAGGGAGGAATATGGAAACCAGGTAACTGTTCAGATGGATATTTGAGCTGATCACCACGCCCACCAAAAAAAAAAAAGGCGAGAAAGTCTTTCCAAGATTAAGTTGGTCTGCTACCAGCATCCGGGGTGCCTGGTGAGGTTGGGGAAACTGGGATGGCCTTGTGCTGTGGCTAGATATCAGCTGAGTGGCCTGTGTGGGAGAAAGCATAGTCTGGAGTTCTGCAGGTGTGCTGGTTATGTGATTCTGCTAGGCCACTTGAGAGCCCTGTGTATGCTAGAACTGAGGGCTTTGGGTCCAGAGTCCAGAGTCTTACTGGAATGCAGAGGCTCTGATTTCTGCGTGGTGGTTGTAGCGTTGGTGGTCTTTGGAAAAATCTGATGTATAGGGGTCCTCTCGCACACTCTGAGATGTTGTATTCCATCTAGGTGAGACCTTGTAGAGAAGCTGCCTGTTTTCTTGGTTTCATGACACAGAGCAGAAAGAAACAGTACATTTTCTCTGAGTTCTTTATATATCCTAGAGATTAGTTGTCTAACTTTTTGTATCTTCTAGGTATAAAATCATATCATCTGCAAATAGTGCTAAGTTGAGTTTTTCTTTACCTAACCATATTCCCTTTAATTTCTTTCATCTATCTAATTGCTCTGTCAAGTGTTTCATGAACTATGTTAAACAAAAGTGGAGAAAGAGGGCACCCCACTCTTGTTCCAGGATTTCAAGGGAATACTTTGAATTCTTCTCTATTTAGAATGATGTTGGCCTTGAATTTAGCATAGATAGATTTTATGAGGTTGAGATATATTCCTGTTATCCCTAGTTTTTCTAGTGTCTTAAACATGAAGGGGTGCTGTATTTTGTCAAATGTTTTTCTGCATCTATTGAGATGATCACATGGTTCTTATCTTTAAGTCTGTTGATGTGATGAGTTACATTTATTGATTTCTGTATGCTGAACTAACCTTGCATTTTTGGCATGAACCCCCACTTGATCATGGTGTAAGTCAGTTTTTCATGGTGTGCATGTATGGACAAAGAAGAAAGGATGAGACTGAACATAGAAGGAGACAAAGAAATCCCATGGATATCTCTGAAGCTTCTTGTGTAAATGCACTTATCTTATTGACAAAGATGGAGCCATCTTCTCTTTCACGAAGAGGAAAATGATTTTGTATTCACAGTCAATGGGAAATTCCCAGTGTCATTCCAGAAAAAGAAAAGTCATTAAAGGTTTATTTGATAAATAAGGTTTATTTGATAATACATAATGGAGCAACTGGGGAACCAAAATGTAAATCAGATGCAAATAATATAATGGAAATAAAGGAAGAGAGTGTTCTAAGTAAGGCAGGATTATAAGTTCTGTCTATAATTGTTGAGAAGTAAGTTCAAAAGACAATTGAGCCTGGTGCAATGGCACACATGCATAATTCAAGCAGCTCTTAAGAGGCTGAGGCAGAGGACTGTGAGTTAAAAGACAGCCTCAGAAACAGGTAGGCACTAAGTGACTCAGTGAGACCCTGTCTCTAAATAAAATAATAATAAAAAGGGGGCTGGGATGTGGCTCTGGGTTGAGTGCCCCTGAGTTCAATCCGCAGTACACTACGCAAAATAAGACAATTGAAAAATATCCATTGATTGAAGCCAGCTAGAAATCTTTGTTTACCTGAATGAAATCTGTTTTAGTAGACTGATAGGGACAGGGTCTTTGTTTAGGGGTTTTGGGCTGCCTTTTGTTTTGATTCCTTAGTATATTGGCCAAACAAGTTATAATGTGGTTCTGGTGAATAAAGAAATGTGAAGTGCTCACATTCTTGCAAATTAGAGGAGATAAAGCCAGGATGCAGCTAACTGAGATAATCTAACCAGCATCTGATCAGGGACGCCAAATTGAATAGGTACTTGTGCACCAAACTACCTTCATGAGAATCAAGAATGCCAGATGAGAAATCATACTGTTGAGATTTGGTATAATAAAGGAAAAAAATGTATTGAGAAACTCTGGAGGAGAAGAGATGATCATGTAACTCCTTCTTGAACTCAAGGCAGTCAAGTTGGGAGATACCTACTGCTTGTGGGGCAAAGAAGGAATTCAGTCCAGGATTTAGTCTTTGAACCCAGTATTAGGGTTCAAATACTTCCAGGCAGATGCTCCACAATCCCTCTACAAAGCCCATTCTTAAAACCTGACTTGCTAAACCTGCATTCAACAGATGGCGAAGGGGCTGCTAACACCACTCCTTACTCACCTTGGAAGGAGAGGGGATGTAAGAGTCTACTACTGGAAAACAGGACAAGAAATATAGGACAGCCTTCTGTCGTAAGTTGAGTGTTCATCATGGAGAAACTCACCACTGGGCAAATATCAAAAGTGCTTTTCCTAGAGCAGGTCCTGTGTGAGACAGTCTTGAGACTTACCAGGTGGAATGAGTTGAGTTCAGGCCAGCATTATTTCCCACCTTGGAGTGGGGCTGACTCATACCCAAAGCCTGGATACTGCATATACCTGCAGCTTTGACACTCAGTTGTGAGTTAATCATGACATGGAAGCCAACGTATTGTCTGCACTAACACTACTGACAATTTTAGTGTCATTGTGTGAAGTAAGACTTTGATTCTGGAGGGGAAGACAAACTGCTGGGCATAATACTTGGAACTCAGGAGCAGTCTGGTTCAGTCTAATAGTGGGCAGAGTCTAGAAGCACACACAGCCAGACTAGTGCACATGGTTGAGCCTCTCAAATAAACCTGTACAAGGGAGAGACAAATGAGCCCAGTCTAACAGAGTTCCATTGGATACCAGGTGACCTATGGCTGGTTGCAGTAGTTGTGGATCAGGAATTCAGACTTATTGGCAATCAATAAAGGGGTGCTTTTTCCTTCCCAGTGTTTCACTAGTCTCAGAGAGCTTTAAGTTCTGAATGCAATAGCATTAAGGTGTGCATGGCCATAGTTCTGGCAGAGTCCTGCAACCTGTCACCCCTAGATGATCCTTTACAGAGTAGAACAGAAATAAGCAGTGACAGATCACAGGCAGGTGACTGATGATGAAAACTCTTTGCATTCTCCAGCTCCAGAGAGAAGCTTGAAGGGACAAAGTACCATTATGAAGTGCTCAACCTGTTTATTTGGAACATACCAGATAGGAATTGGGAGCTAACTTGGACTTGGATTGCCCTCTGCTGCTGAAATAGTGACAACACACCAAAACCAACCCACAGGACACCTCTACTTTGGCCATCCTTGAGTAGTGAAAGAGCAGAAGTGACTAGAGACTCAGAGAAAAGAAGCAGCCTCCTTGGAGTCATGGCAAGATAGTCACAAAGGTTTTCAAACTGTGAAGACTGGCATAAATACCTATCCTTGAATAGGCACAGTATCTTTCATAACAAAAAGCTTCCAAAGCTTTCAGGGAATTAGGGCCTTATTTATAGTTAGAGTAAATTGACAGACTCTGACTGGAAAATATCCAGTATGGGCAAATGTGTAGATGAAGAAACTAACTTTTATCTGATTTAAGGAAAATGAAGAAGCTTCAAGAGAACCCAAAGAAATAATTCAATACTATAGCTGAAAAACTTAATAGAGAGATGGAAGCAATTAAAAAATCCAACTGAAATTCTTGAACTGAAAAATATAGTACATGGAATAAAAAATATCATAAGAAGAATCAATACCAGAATTGGTTACACAAAATGGGAAATTAATTATGTTGTATAGTGGATTTGAAATTGCAAAGTCAGTGGAGAGAGAAGGAAAAATAATAAAGTAGAAGGAAGAAATGGTGGTGGAAACTGGAACAGAATTAAGAGTAAATATCCTAGCTATTGAGGTTTAAGAGGAAATTGAAATACCCAAGTTGTGAAACATATGTCAAAAGAGATCATGGCAGAAAACTTCCAAAGATAGAGAAAGATATAAATTCAAGGTACAATGAGGTCAAGCAGTAAGACTTGACTCAAATCCACACCAATTAATATTAATACTAATTAATTAATATCAATACCTGTGACCAAGGCCACAGGTAAAGAGAGAATTCTCAAACCAGTAAGAAAAAGGGGAGAGGGAGCACTGAAGTGTGTCCCAGTTGGCCAGACGACCAACTTCTCCAGAAAACCTTTTTGACAAGAAAAGAAAGACATGAATATTTCATGGTAATGAACGAAAAAGAAACCCTGTGAAGCAAGAATCCTGTACCTAGCACAGCTCTCCTTTAGAAATTAAGAAGAAATAAAGACATTCTAAGAGAATTAAAAGCTGACCTGATGTATCACCACTGGACTGATCCTATAAGAGCTGTGAAATGGAGTTCCTCAAACTGAGACTGAAACCTCAATGACTCAGAAGAGAACATGAGAAGCAATAAGACTCACTAGTTGGAGTAGCTAAAATGAAAAATAGAGAATGCCTTGATATTGAAAACACAGTGAGTAAGCCATTTATGTCTTTACTATGAGATTGAAATAAAAAATTTAAGAATATTAATTACAACAGTATGTTAACAAAAATTGGGCAGATATTAAATGGGTCATCAAAAGTTCAAAATGTGCAAACCTATGCTTTTACATTAGTATATATTACATTTATTTTTTCCCATGTTATATCATGGATATATCATTTCAAAATAGCTTTTTGAAGTCAATACCAACTGTGGTTAGGTTCAAGCAAAAGTTTGTAATTGACAAATTCAAGGAAATAAATGAAAAATCAAAAGATACTACTAGATAAGTCACTTAAGTAGAACAGAAATTTATAAGAGAAAAAAAAGAAAAACAATGAAATGATAAATGAGTTAAAAGTTTTGCTTTTCTAAGTCCTACATGCTGAAAATTACCTGGAATATAAATGGTTAAAGTATTCAATTAAAAGACATGTTTTGATCAAATGAGTTAATAAAAATATTCAAGTATGTGTTGCCTATTAGAATATCTATGAATATGCATAGACTGAGATTAAGAAATAAAACAAACATTTGACAGCTTTATGTCAACCTTAAATTTAAACTGCTGTAATGGTAGGATTGTAATTTTGGGGAGATCAAGATAATGACCACAAGAAATAAGCATACAAGCTAAGAACCAAGAAAGCCCTGACCTCACTGATTCTCAATGGACATTCAAAAGTCAACACTAGTGGGTCTTAGATAAAGCATCCATCTTCTTCCTATCTTATAAGGATTAAATTTCAAACAATGAAGCCTTTGCAGACACTCAAACCATATCCAACCATAACAAAGGTCATAACAGATGATTTTCAAGTATGAATTCCACACCTTTGTCAAGTAGCCCATATATATTTGAGCATTTTTAATTCTGATTGGTTACACATCCCCTAATTTCCACTTCAGACTTCTTAGAGAAAATAGACTAGGTAAGTAAACAGTTTTCAGGTGGAAGAAGTTCAAACAGACAGCAATAATGGCCACTTTTCAATCCAGGGGCTCTGATTCTTTTAACTTGTAGAAACTGGAATTTCTAGAGAATTTATGAACTAACTTAAAAAATTGAGAGTACTATGGACATTGAGAGGAATTTTCAACCTTAACAATATCATAGTCATTCCATGTTTTTGAGGAATCTCTATGCTCCTTTTAGCTCAATACACAATAGCCAAATTATGAAACAGAACTTGATGCCCTTCAAAGAATGGGTAAAGAAAATGTGGCATATATACACAACAGAATATTGCTTAATGTTAAAGAAGAATGAAATTATGGCATTTGTAGGTAAATAGATGGAGCTGAAGAATATAATGCTAAGTGAAATAAGCCAGTCCCCCAAACCAAAGGCTGAATGTTTTCTCTGATGAGTAGATGCTAATTCACAATAATGGGGATGTGCTAGAGAAAAATAGAGGTACTTTGGATTAGGTAGAGGAGAGTGAAGAGGAGGGAAGTGGCATGGGGGTAGGAAGGATTGTAGCATGAATCAGGTGTTTATAACCCTATGTACAAATCTGATTACTTGACCATTGTGATTATATAAAATGTACATCTAGAAGAAAGAGGAGTTACACTCAATTTATGCACAACATATCAAAATGCATTCTATTATGTGAAACTAAATAGAACAAATTTTTACAAAGGAAAAAAAATCATAGCCAGCCATTGTGGCAGATGCTTGTAACTAAAGTGACTTGGGAGGCCAAAGCAAGTGGATTGCAAGTTCAAGGCTAGCCTAACCAAATGAGTAAGGCCCTAAGCAACACAGAACTCTATCAAAGTAAAAAATAAAAAGGATTGTGATTGTAGGTCAGTACCAAAGCACTGCTAGTTTCCATCACCATTATGAAAAGGAAAAAGATATGTGTTATTTTCCTCTTCAATATATTGTAAACAATAATGGATCTCAAATGTCTTAAAAATTGAATGTGTTTCTTTTTATTTTCTAATACTAAATGAAAAGTATCAGATCAACTTGAATCTATATATGTACAAAGAACTGTTTATAGGTGTAATATTTTTCAACTGTGTGGTACTAACCAAGGAATTGATAACTCTATTCAAAAACTTAAAAATATAAATGCTTATGTAAATTGAAGAATGTCTCTCAAAACTATAAAAATGACCAGAAATACTATTCAAGTTTATGTGATTTATGTAAATCATTATTAAACAGGACAAGCTTCACTTTGTGATTTAATAAAAATATCTATTTGATCTAACATTTCAGCTTTCAGGATTATAGGAGTGAAACATTTTGTCTTCCTTGGGTTTTACATCTCTACTGAATGTGAAGGTGACACCACTCTGTGTTCAATAACAAATGTGTGAATGAAAAGGCAGAATCTGTTACTTCATGTACATCAAACAGCAATGAGAAGATACTGAATGTTATGTTTTGGGTATGAGGAATCTCCCTAAAGTTTCCTTGGTAATGCAGAAAATAAAATGATTATGAGAGCCATAACCTAAGCATATACCATAACCATTTAATGGATTTATAATTTGAAGGTATTACTGGGCAGTAGCTGTAGGCAAGGGAGGTATGGATAGAGAAAGTGTGTCACTGGGATATGCTTTTGGGATTATATATTTTGTCCCACGCTGCTCACACTGTTCCCCAGCTGTCATGTGCTGAATAGTTTTTGTCCAGTTTGCCCTACTGCCATGATGTTCTGCTGACCTTATGCCCAGAGAAGAGGCATAAGCCAACCATGAAGTGAAACTCTGAAACCAAGAGTCAAATAAAATTTTTTTTCCAACTGCTAACACAGCAGTTGGAGGCAAGAAGTGGGATCATTGCTGTGACTAATCAGACCATGATGTACAGAATTTTTTAAACTAGTTGGTGTGAGAGTTTAGAAAAATTTGGAGATGCAGGCTGAATAAGGCTTAAAATGTTGTAAGCAGATCTCAATGAGTGATTCTGATGAGTTTCAATAATCAAAATGCAGATAGGAAAGAGAAGAGTAAGGAATGTGTTCATGAGTTTTAAAGAGGAATGGGCACTCTGTTGGAAATTGGAACAGAGGAACAGCTTACACTCTGGTAAAAAAAAAAAGTTGACATGAGACATTCTGCAAGGTAATTTTAAATTTTATGGACTAATGAATCTGGCAGAGAGAATATCAAGACAGCATAACATTCATGTACTGGCATAGGTGTTACTGGAAGCTTTCAGCCATGTTTACACTGAGAATCAGAGCAAAAACAAGAAGAAAGATTTGAAATACTTGCTGTTTAGCAAAAGAAGAAATACTGGTAATGTGTGCTTGCTGAGGAGATTACCACCACTAATGAGAAATTGAGTATTTGTATGAGAGGAAAGAAAGATGCCTTGAAGGTATCTCAGGAATCAGCATGACCACATCCGTTGCAGGCTCTGGGGTGTAAAACTAAACCCCAGAAAACATGGGAAGACCCTGTTCTCACAGGAGTGCCTAGGAAGTTGTTTCCCCAGGATTTGTTTCACCATGCTCCATCATCCAGGCACTAAGAAGCTACTATAGGCCTGGTCCAAGGGGGTTCAGTTTGGCTCCAGCAGGCACCAGACTGGTATCCTCCATGTGGAGCTTATTTTTCAGGAAGACAGTTTGCTGGAGTTAATGGGAAATTAAAACTTCCACCAAGATTTCCAAGGAAGGCCTGAGAGATCAAGCAAAGAGTGACAGGGTTAGAAGTCCTGCATGCAACCCCTGAGAGGGTGATGTATGAAGCTGTAAAGATGAAATTATGGGTGGAATGGGAAATGCCAGAATTAAGGTACACCAGTACTATGATATGTGTGCTGAGGAAAGATATTGTCTATGAACAGAGCCAGCTTAAGAGAGGACTTTGGACTGACTGGCAAGGTCATGGGTGTGGGGTTGCCCAGGCCCCTTTGAGATCACATTTATACCATAGGGCCCAAAAGCTGAATGTGGGATTCCTGGACCTAATGTTTACCTGCTGGGGTTTAATCTTGTTTTTGTCCCAACCCTTCAGTGTTGCCCCATTCTTCCCTTTTGTAATGGAAAGGTTTCCTCTGTGTCTTTAGATATTGGCTGCATATAACTGGCTTTCAATTGGGGGTTAGGACTCAAAGTCAAGAGTTTCCCTTTAGTCTCAGAGCAGAATTTGAACTTGGGTTTTTGGGAAGTGCTAAAATTGTTAAGGCTATGGGGACCCTGGAAATGGACTAATCGAATTTTGCATTGTGAGATGAAGATGAGCTTTCTGGGACCAGGGTTGGAATGTTATGGTTTGGATATAAGATGTCGCCCAAGAGCCCCTGTGTTCAAGTGAAAGGTGAAATGATTCAATCATAAAGGTATAACATAATCAGTGGAGTAATCTAATGAATCAATAATTTGAATGGATTACCAAGTGGTAAAAATTGCAGGCAGGTGGGTCATGGGTAGAGGAGGTGGGCCACTGAGATCATGCAACGTTGATTCTATATTTTGTTCCTATCTCCTTGTGTTCTTCTCTCTCTCTCTCTCTCTCTCTCTCTCTCTCTCTCTCTCTCTCTCTCTTTTTCTCTCTCTCTCTCTCTCTTTCCTAGTTTACCTCTACCATTTCCTTCTGTCTTGATATTCTCCCTTGCCTTGGCAAAGAGAAATGGACTTGGCTAAGCATAAACTGAAATTCTTAAAGAGTGGTCCAAAATCAACTTTCCAAGTTTTGGTTGTCAGGTATTTCTGTCACAGAGATGAAAAGAATGACATAAGCATTCACTCCAAAATACACATTTTACATGACTGCTATTTTAGGGTACTTGTGAAATGGCAAAGGAAGAAGCATCCTCTTTGCCTGCCTGATATCTGCTCAAAAACAGAATAGCAATTCTTTCTTGAAAATAACCTGAGACTTCAGTCATCACAGAAGTTGACACCAGTGCAAACTACAATCAAACTCTTTAAACTTCCTTCTTTTCCTTAAAGGAATTTGTGAAATCTCCATGTGAAAGACATCCCCTCCTGTCAGCAAGTACTAACATGCTTGTTATTTAGGACTGGAAGTTTACCATCAGGAAAAGTGCACAAACCATCACTTTCTTCTCAAGGATGATAATTAAAACAGAAAAATCCAGGTATTTAACTTTTATAGTTTCACTCTGATGACAGGCAAATACTCCAGGCAGAATTAACATGAGATGATGGGTAGCTTTGTCAATCATGATAAAATTTTCATGAGTATTCTAAATATAATTGTTAATAAGAGATGAATATGTGCAAGTAAGTTAAAGGTGTATTAATGGGTTTTGGCACTGATTATATTTATAAAATATCTGTTAAAATATTTTCCAATTCTCAGACCTTGGACTCCTAAGTATTGATAAGTTCAATAATGTAATGCATACTTAGTAAATATCTAAGTTGGATTACCTAAGATAATTTTAATTGCTAATCATAAACAGAAATGTATCTACTCTTGTCTTACTACATGAAAAAGAAACACTACTCAATGTGCTAAGAATTCCATTCTGTCACACAAAAATAGTTATAAAAGCACTAAATGCAATTTAATAAAATCAAAGAAGCTAAATGAAGAATTCAAAATAAATAAGGAAAGCAGCTCTATATAGGGGAAATGTAAAACATGTTTCCAATAAGCAAAGAGATAAGCTCTGAAAGATTTGTTTTTTGTTTTTGTGATGAAAAACAAAGCAATTCTTGTGGTTAATTAGAATTAATTGTTTCACAACATGGAATAAACCTAAATAGATATTAGAAAATCATAGTTATTTCTGGAATGGGAATTTGAAAAACAAATTATAGGTGCAATTAATCTGTCTAAGATTTGATTGCATTTATTCACAAATTATGATTTAAACTGGTTTCCACTTCCAATATTGTATGGATTTTGGAAGAAAAAGAGAAGTGGTTTTGATCTCTGTTGAAATAATAAATTTTTCTGAGTATTGATGTTAAAATGTAGAGGATTTTCTGTTCCTTTCATGCAAATGGTCCAGGAAACAAAGGTTTTGTTTCATCAAGATACTTACCATAAGCTTCATGATGTGTTTTATGCAGACTTTGACTTCTTAAGAAACGTGAGTCTTCTCAATATAACAACTCCTCACCCAATGTGTCTGCATAATATTTTGACACTTTGGGTTTGTTTGAAATTGAGCCATGATTATATTTATTCAAATGCTGTTAAACCTTTAGACAGGTTTGAATTCTTCCAAAAATCATATTCTCATTCAAGCCATTTTGTAATTTATACGATTTTAGAAAATTTTAGGGAGCTTCAAAATATCTCAAATTATTTTCACTTTAACAAAAATAGGGGGAATAGAATTAATTAGGAATGAATTGTCATGGGATCCAACATTTTCAATCTCAGTTACTTGGGAATATAAAGTAAGAGGAGCGTGAGTTCAAGGTCAGCCTCATGAACAAAGCAAGACTCTATATTAATTACCCAATAGATTATTAAATAATAAATGAAAATTATATAAAAGAACTAATAAATAAACATATAAAATACCTAGAATGACTCAATGTGTTATAATTTCTTTAAAGATAAGCTGTTTTAAGTTTGTTGAGCTATATAAATCCATATGATTGATGTATGTCCAAGAAACTGTATGAAATTCTCAAATGCCTAATACAACATAGTGTGCTATGATCAGCCCAGTCACTACTCTATAAGCCTGTTGACGATCCAGAGACTGAGGAAAACCAGAAGTCATGTCTGAAGGTCTCCAAGTTTCATGTCTCAGAAAATGCACCTTACTGTCTATTGACCAAATTCCCACAGGTTCCAAAGAAAGGTGGGAATCTAGAGAGGGACAGAATTAGGCAATGATGAACTCGGGAGAGAAATGATGGGTTCTAGGGGAAAGGTGCCTGAAACTCCATTCCCATTCTTGGAAATCAGGGTCAAAGATTTTCATGTGTAGAACCTCTCAGCCTTTGCAAATTCCTCACTGATATTCTCTATTCTTTCTTTGCTGAAAATTTACAAGCATTTAGTACATATATTCTCAAATAGTTTTAAACCTTGCAGCACTTTTGATGTAAGGGATGCTGGAAACATGGCAGTGATTACAACTGACTTGTGGATGAAGAAGGAGGGAAGCTTTCTGTAGGCATCCATGAGGGAGGTGCAGGATATTTTTACACTGTGTCCATGACCTTCAGATTCCACACTCTCCCACCCCAGAAAGAGAGACAGCAATCAGAAAATGCATGCTGATTAGTTTATTAGTCTATAGAGGACATGGCTATGACCCTTTTGTTCCAATGGCAGAATTTTCCGAAGGACATGGTCTTCTTATTCACTCTCTGAAACAAAGAAAAAAGAGGGGGGAGTTTGTAGGGAAGATGTGACATGCAGGAGGTTTCTAACATCTGGCTGGCATCACTGAAGCCCTGCAGGGGAGAGCCCACGTCCTCTTCTTTTGCTTCTCCTTCCACCCTGGTTAGACATCTTGCACTGAGCATGCTCTACATTCACAATTACCATATGAGGAAATAAAGATAACTACTGGAAGGAGAGGTATGAGGATTGAAACTCAACAAGTTACATTTTTCACTGTGTGAATGTGTGGTTTTAACACATCCCAATATCATGTGTCATTATAATGTATCCATAAAATTGTTAACATACCCCATATCATGGATAATTATAATGGATCAATAAAAATATAAGAAGAATACTTCTGGGATACTAATTTTGTGGATGGTATTGAAAATAGTCATGATCAGATGTACAAAAAGGATAACTGCAAAGTCCAACAATAGTAAGGGTATTACACATGGCTTGACTAGAGAAGGTTTGAATCAGTAATTCCATGAATTATTAAAAAATTCAAAATAATAAACAGAGAAGGAGGCAAAGAGATGGAGAACGAGGAGGTATTTTGAGAAGAAATGGATAAATTCAAAAACTAAGGTAGAAATTTGTTTAGAAAGAAGAAAAAAGAACAAAAGGAAGAAAAAAAGGAGGAAAGGACGATGGAGAAATGAGTTGTGTATCTCGTGAACTGCTCTGAAATTGTTATAAAATATGGTACTTGAAAGGAGAAACAATGAGATTTGAGTAGAAATAATGATACTCATTTGTAGAGTAAAATAGAGAGATGTGCTCATATGTGTATCAATATTTCCAAGAGGATATACAAAAAAATTAATGATCCAGTTTTATGTTGGAGGTTATGAGGAGGTAGGATAAGTGCATTCCTGATTTAGTTGAACACCTTTTTATTCAGTTGGAATTTCTAGTCAGGTGTAGATTAATTTGCCAAAAAGCATATAAAAATCAAGTGTCCAATTAGGAGCACACAGGTGAATTCACATGGCAGGGATTCTGGACTGAGAGGCCCAGTGGTTAATGGAACTGACTTTTCATGGTCACAAGGAAACAGGATATGGGCAATCATCTGAGTCTGAGCAAGGAGACACAGAACAAAGGGAGATCAATGCCCTGCCCCCCAAAAGCAACCATGCTCAGTAAACACTGACAGAAAGGACATGTGGTACAGGATGACAGATGATCAGAGTTACATTCAAGAACTTAAATGGTCATCCTACACTGCCCAAGAATGCCTGATCATACACATTTAGAAATGGGTTCCATGACCCTGTACTTTCAACATGTTTCCAGATGATTTGTTAGCACCTTCCATTTTGAGAAGCACAACAATTAGGGCCTTTGTTAGAGAGTGAGCTTAAATCAGAGCTGCCCCAGAATTCTAGGGTACACTGGGTAAACTGAGCTGGGGAGGACTTTATCCATTTGGGAAAGTGAAGGTGATGCCCAGAGATTTGCAGGATGATATGAGGCAGAAGCTCCCAATTACCTTCTGATTGGGGGGGTCCCTGTGGCTGTCCAGGACGAGGAGGGCGACCTTGCTGCTGCTGCTGCTGGCCTCCTTGCTGGGGGGGTCCCTGTGGCTGTCCAGGACGAGGAGGGCGACCTTGCTGCTGCTGCTGCTGCTGGCCTCCTTGTTGGGGGGGTCCCTGTGGCTGTCCAGGATGAGGAGGGCGACCATGCTGCTGCTGCTGCTGGCCTCCTTGCTGTGGGGGTCCCTGTGGCTGTCCAGGACGAGGAGGGCGACCTTGCTGCTGCTGCTGCTGGCCTCCTTGCTGGGGGGGTCCCTGTGGCTGTCCAGGATGAGGAGGGCGACCTTGCTGCTGCTGCTGCTGGCCTCCTTGCTGGGGGGGTCCCTGTGGCTGTCCAGGATGAGGAGGGCGACCTTGCTGCTGCTGCTGCTGGCCTCCTTGCTGGGGGGGTCCCTGTGGCTGTCCAGGACGAGGAGGGTGACCTTGATGTTGCGGGCCTCCTTGTTGTGGAGGTCCCTGTGGCTGTCCGGGACGAGGAGGGTGACCTTGCTGCTGCTGCTGCTGCTGGCCTCCTTGCTGGGGGGGTCCCTGTGGCTGTCCGGGACGAGGAGGGCGACCTTGATGTTGCTGGCCTCCTTGCTGGGGAGGTCCCTGCTGCTGTCCAGGATGAGGGGGACGACTTGGCTGCTGCTGATTGCCTCCTTCTGGTGGTCCCTGCTCTGAGTCATCACCTTCATCTTCATCTTCATTGTCATCTCCACCATCAGCATGGGGTCTGGGTGGGCCTCCTCCAGGAGGTGGTCTGTGAGGGACTTGTTGGGAGCTCTGGCTTGGGTCCTCAACCTCTGTGTGAGTACAGCACAAGAGCAGATGTGATGGCTGGTGGAAGAACCTCAGCAGGCACTTCTCTGGCCTTGGTACACAGACTCTTTATTCTAGACCTTGCATCTCAACTCTAACCTCCATTTCCATTTCCTCCTCACGGGGAGATCTCATAACTGATATACTCATCACGTGGACTGTTTCTTACCCAGATTTGAAAGATTTTCTCCTCTGAATTTCCGTTAAGGAAAATCTTTGATACCTTCCAGTTGCCAAGCAAAACAAAGGGATTGTATATCCGAATGTTACCAGCTTTACTTCTGCATGCAGTGATTACTTGTTGTCTATGAATTCAAGTCAGACATGTAAGCCAAATGTTGAATGAAGACATGTATTCATTTAGTGACCTACACTAACCTTGATAACATATAATAGAGTGAAGGAAACCCAAGGTGATGGGCCGCAGGGAATTGGCTTAGACTATGTAGCATGTATTGATCCTCTAGAAGTACTGATCCACAGTATCACAAGGTACACACACACACAATTCTGTGCATTTCGTTCCAGAGCTCTATTATCCAGAAGATTTAGGAAGCACTGAATGACCACTGAGGATGCAGATTAGCTCATTTGCATTTTCTGTCACCTCTCAGAAATTCTTTCTCTCTGGGCAACAGCCTAACTCTGCCTTTTGTTATCACGCTATCAGTTCTGGTCATTTTCCCCAGAATAAATCTTTGGAAAGGCTTTTTATATTATTGAGGGAAATGACCTCCATTAGTTGCTGAAAATAAAAATGATGGTAAGGAGAGGTTGTTGAAATGAACTTTCCTGAGGAAAAGGAGGAGAAGGTCAACTGAGGATGAACTGGCCTTACCTGTTGATAGAGTGGAAGGGCCTTCATAGCTGACCTCTAGGAAATAAGAACAGATGAAGTGAAAAGTTAGTCACCAATCTCAGGGGTCACCCATGTTCTCCTGGGAAAGGTGACTTCCAACCACAACCTGGACCCCCTCTAAGTGAACTCAGCCACACTCTGTGATGCTGAGAAAAAGGGAGGAAGAAGTGAGAGAAAGGCCTGGTGGTGCCGCTGCTTAGCCTCGCCACTTTCATGAAAATATGAAAACCATTTAGGTCTTAACTAGCATCTGTAAAACATTATGGTTAATATACGATAAGAGTTCTGGGTATTTCAATATCACAAGTGGGTATTTTGTTTTTTTCCAACTCTTTTAAACCCTTAGTGCTTCTCCACTTCATTTTTGGAGCATGGAAATCTTCCATGCACTTTAAGGGCCACGTCATGCACACAGCTCATTGAAATACTGATTGTAAGTCAGAGATAAATGAGAAATTGGACCCTGATATTTATTTCCCTCTCTATAGGCAGAGTCCAGTGTAGTCTCTGGATCTCTGTCTCCGGCATAGCTCTGATGTTGGGATTTCTCCTTCCTGTGTCCTGCATCTGCTGTAGAGCCTGGAAGCCTGCAGCCTGTCTGTTTGGAACACAATAATGTCTCCACAGCAGGCTTCCCTGTGTCAGTCTCCCACCTTCCTTGCATCTCTGACAACATGAAACAATCTTTCTTCAAATGCAAAACTTACATCTCCATGCCTCTAGTTGAAAAGTTAGAGGGATGTTCCAACTTTACCTAAACGTCTAAAGCCCTGGCATGAAACAAAGCCATATGTCGTATTACAGTTTTCATAAAAACTCTGTTGTAGTCTCCTCATAATCTTCCCTCCCTCCCCTTCCCTCACTGTAGTGTGGCTTTCTAAACCACAGAAGTTCCTACAATCCCCATTTTCTTTTACCTTCATTTGAGCTCTGAGCTGGGCTCAGGGCCAGCAAGGCCACTGTGAGTAGGACCACCAGCATCTTGGAGGAGGTTCTGCAGTTGCTCCCAAATCTGTGCTGGGAGAAGCCAGACAACTCCCTTTATAAGGAGGAGCAGAACAGTGGTGCCTTTGAGCTCCATGCTGGGTGACCTCACAGCTGACACACAAGGATGTCTTGCATCCTTGCTTTCTCTTTGGGACCTCAGCCCAGCAGGACTTGGTGGACAGATGGTTGTCAGTATGTCCTTTCTAGGAGGTACAGCATGTGAGTTGAGCAACAGTGTTGAAGCAAAAGTGTCCTCATAATCAGCACCAATATTAGAACAGAAGTTCCATAATTATGTGAATTTGTCTCTTGAATGAGACTATGAATTTGTCCTTCTACTGTGAATGTGTTTGTGGGAAGTTGTACTGCACACATGTTTTTTTTTGTGTGTCAACAATGACCTTATTTGCAATGTGGTTTGGTTGGTGCATGTGTTTTTAAAACCCAAACTCCGTCAATGAAGATGTTTGAGTCCCTATGTGTATTGAATATTGTGAAGGTGTGATGAGTTACTGCTATTTCTCCTCAGGTCTCTGATCAGTCAGGAGCCACACATGAATATGTGGTAACGAAACATTGACCCTTAGCCTGCTAGAACCCGAAAAATTGCCCAGAAATCATAGGACTGGCAATTATGAGGGAAGTCTTGATGTTGTACTAACACACATGGGCATAAAGAGTTCTGTTTTCACTCATATCTTTGGGTAGATTTAAAGCAAAGTTGTCAGATGATAGTCTGTGAAATTCCCATAGCAGTGAAACACAGATACACATTTCCAAGATCAGCAGTGCTATTCCACAGTCTCACACTTGTTCAAAGCATTGCCATTTTCCATAGTGTTCTTTATCACTTCCAGTGAAAATGGGTTGGGCATAATTATGCACTTTATTAGGGCAGGCTCATAGCACCTTGGAAGTCTCGATTTCATTGCATTCACATTCTGTGTTACAGTCAGATTCTATCTGGTTGTCTGAGATTGGTATTCACAGTGAGGAACATTCTTTGCAATAATCTGAGTGGTCATCATCCCTACTCTCACAAAAATAGGTGATTGATTGTGTTATGAACTCATCCTCCCTGCGTTTATTTATCATTTTTTGTTTCCTCCCTCCTTCATTTTGGCAGAATTCCTTTATTTAATCTTACACATCAACCTTTATTCCTTTCTTCACTAGCTGTGTTTCATTTTTTATTCCAGAATTCTGAAGCAGGGTACTGTGTTTCTGACAGGTCTCTGCATGACTGGCTGTACCATCTGCTATTCATTGTGCTCTCTAGTAGTTACCTGCTCACCCTTATCAGGGACAATCTAAACCCTTCTGTACTACCAGCTGCATCTCATCCCTTCAGACCTTCTCCAGGGGTGTGCTAGTGTTCAGTTATGCAGGACTGGTGATAAGTTGAGGGGCTTGTTTGGAGGTATGGCAGGGAGAGGTATGGGATTGGAAATGATAAAGAGGTCTATTATCAAGTGGGTGTAACTGGATCCTTTGTTGTGTATGTGAGTGTCCTTTTTGCACTTTTTTTCCACAGCAAACTAAAGGAAGGTTCGTCGTAGATATGAGCAACTCTTAGAAGGTGACCAGGGTGGTGAATATATATATATATATATATATATATATATATATATATATATACACACACACACACACACACACACTCACTCACAGATATATATATATATATATATATATATATATATATAATCATATATATTTGGATATATTTTATATGGGATGATGCTGTGTATATTACAAGTTTGAAATCCTTTGCAGACAATGTTAAAAAAAGAGACATTGTCCCTCGGCTAATGGCTTTTTTAGGAGACACAGCAGAGCTGCTTTGGCCTGGCACATTCCTCTATGTACTGCCATGACAGCCTGATTTCTGCAGACACAATATGAGAAGAGAACCAGGTGATGAGTGGTCCTCACCAGATGACATACTGTTGATCTTCAGATGGGAAAGGAGCTACAGAGAGAGGGAGTAGAGGGGGGGAGCCAGTCTGAGGTTCCTCCCGCTCCATATGAACAACTATGGATGTTGCAGTCTGATGGCAGTCATCCTTGTCCTTGGCTTAGTCGGTCCTGGCAGAGAGCAGGTGATTCTTCCAAATATCACTCATTCTGGGCCTCTTCCTGCCCTTTTCCTGTATCAGCAATGCATGAAAGCGGCTAGTATATCCTGAAAGAAAAATATCACTTTTGAATGCACCAGACACAACCACACTGAGGCAATAGAGCACTGATAGAGCATCTGTCAGTTAAGAAGAGTGTGGTTGAAGCCCTGAGCAAGGCCACACCAGGAAGTTTTGGGAGCCCTAGTTGAGTGGACACCCTCCAGCAAGGGTCTTGTCTGAAATGTGTACTCTGTCTTGATTTAGAATAATCCCAGTTAATCTGGATGCACAAAAGAGGGTCATAGGTTTGAAAACACACTGGGAAGCTTAGCAAGTGCTGTCTGAAAACACAATAAAATGAGCTGGAGTTGAATTCACTAGTACAGTGAATCTCTTTTCAATGCCCAGTACACAAAAGACAAAATCAAAAATAGGAACAAATGAAATATGCCAACACAGAAATCTAGATTTCTACATCTGAATCACCCATCTTTCTTTGTGTCGTCTGCCCAAAATAAACATGTGCTGGGTCTAATTAATAACATTAAATTATTTTGCCTCAAGTGTGGAGAGTCAGGTCAGCCTTTAAGTTACTTTCTCTTTATTAAAAAAAAGGAAGGAATAAAATTAAGTAGGATTCACAGGGCATTGGTTCCCACATTATAAATATCAGGATTTGGGAATATAAATAAGGAGGAGTGTGAGTTCAAGGTCAGCCTCACCAGTATAGCAAGATCCTACATTAAATAATAAATAGATAATTAAATCATAAATCAAAATTATATAAAATAACAAATGAATAATTATATGAAATATTTAGAATTTTCAATATGTTATAATCTCTTGGGAAATAAGATATGTCTTTTCAACTTTGTTGAGTCTTATAAATTCATATGACTGGTATTGATATTGGCATTGGTATTGGCCCAAGAAATTGTATAAAAGTCTCATGTGCCTGATACATCATGGTGCACTATTATCAGCTACCGCTCTATTCTATAAGCCTCATGATGGTCAGAGACAGGAAAAAAAAATTAAAAGTTATGTATGAAGATCTCCAGGTTTCAGGTCTTTACAAATCCACCCTACTGCCTACATACCAGATTCACACAGGTTTGGATGAAGAAACATGGGAATCTCGAGAGGGACATATTTGAGCAATGATAAATCTGAGGAGAGAAAAGTTGGGTTCTAGTTAAAAGGTGTCTGAATTTACATCCCCAGAATTGGAAAATGGGAACATTGATTTTGGAAATGTGTAGAACCTCTAAGCCTGTGCAAATTCCTCACTGATATTCTATATCCCTTCTTTCTTGAAAATTTACAAGCACCTTAGTACATATATTCTCCAAGACTTTTAAAGCTTGCACTTGTCTTATGAAAAGTAAGTGATGCAGGAAACGCTGCAATAATTACACCTGACTTGTGGATGAAGAGGAAGGGAAGCTTTCTGGAAGTATCCATGAGAGGGGTCCAGGATGTTTTTATACTGTGTCTATGACCCTCACATTCCCCAGAAAGAGACAGTAATCAAAAAATGCATACTGATTATTTTGTTGGTCTAGAACTATTACCGAAGTACATTGTCTTTCTATTCTCTCTCTGAAACAAACAAAAAAGGAAGGTTGTAGGGAAGATGTGACATGCAGGAGTTTTCTAATTTCTGCCTGGAATCAACTGAAGCCCTGCAGAGGAGAGCCCACCTCTCTGCTTCACTTGCTTACCCTTCCCTTTTTGATTTCTTTTTCCTTCACTCTGGTTAGCCAACTAGCCTGCAGCCTGCTCTACATTGTTGCTTATAAGCTGAGGAATAAAAGATTATTCCTAGAAGGGGAAGTATAAAGATTGAAACCCAACAAGTTTTATGTGTGAGTGTATGATTTTTAACAACACATTCTAATATCATGTATAATTATGATGCATCATTAAAAATAATAATATTATTTCTACATTACTAATTCGGAGGGTACTCTTGAAAATATTCATGATCATATTTACAAAGAGGATGACTGCAACAATGAACCATAATACTAGTATTAAATAAGCATATTACCGGGGCTTAATTAGAGAAATTAGGGTTAGTAACTTCATGGAATATTTCATGTCATTTCAAATTAATAGATAAGGATACAGATGGAATGGACACATAGGAATTTTAGAAAGAAAGCCATAAAAATTCAACAATAAGAAGGATTTCCATTTAGAAAGAAGAATAAAGAACAACAGGATGGAATGAAGGAAGGACTATGGTAGAATGATGAAAAGCTCTGATTGTATTGTAACATATGACACTTGATGTGAGCAACATAGAGCAAAATGGAGGCATGTGCTTATATGTGTCTAAATGTTTTCAAGAGAACACATAAAAAAATTAATGGTCCAGACTCATGTTGGTAGATGTGAGGAGGTGTGATAAGGCTTTCCTGATTTAGTTGCATATCTCTCTATTCTTTTGAATTTTTCAGCATATCATGGATCGATTTACAAAACTGCATAGAAAAATCAAACTTATATTTAGCAGCACAGACTTGAATTCATGTAGCAGGGATTCTGGACTGAGAGGTCCAATGAGAGATAAAACTGATTAGTCCTGGTGACAGGTACAGTAAGTGTGAAATTATTTGAGTCTGAGCAAGGAGACAAGGACCAAAAGAAAACAGTGCTGGTCTTCACAAAGCAGTTACTTTCAGTAAGTATTGGGAGAAAAGATGTTTGGTGCAGTATGACTCCAATCAGAATTACCTTGGAGAACTTAAAGGGTCATCCTACACTATGCAAGAATATTTATACATATCTAGAAATGGGTTCCATGACCATGTCCTTTCAACATGTTCACGGATGATTTGTTAGCACCCTGAATTATGAGAAGCACAAGAGTTAAGGCCTTTGCTGGAGAGTGAGCTTAAATCACAGCTGCCCCTGAATTCTATACCTGGGGTAGATTGAGCTGGGGAAGAGTTTATACTCCATCCACTTGGGAAAGTGAAGGTGATGTCCAGGGCTTTGCAGGATGATAAGTGTCAGGAAGCTCCCAATTACCTTCTGACTGTGTTGGGGCTTGTTTGTTTCCAGGATGAGGATGATTTTGTTGCCATTGTTGTTGCTACTGGACTCCTTGAAAAGTCAGCTGGTGTCCAGGAGGAGGAGGTTTAGGAGGCTGCTGATTACCTCCTTGTGGTGGTCCCTGTTGTGAGTCATCAACTTCATCTTCATTCTCATCTCCACCATCAACAGGGGGTCAGGGTGGGCATCCTCAAGGAGGGGGTCTTTGAGGGCCTTGTTAAGAACTCTGGCTTGGGTCCTCCACCACTGTGTGGCTACAGTGTAAAAGTAGATGAGATGCATGGTGGAAGATCCTCTTCAATGTGCACCTCTCTGATCTTGGCATAGAAAGAAATTTTGTTTTTCAGAACTTGCCTCTTAATAGCAATCTCCCTGGTTACCACTGTCTCCACATGAAAATCTCCTGTTATCCAAGGACACAGTCATAACTTGTTGCCTATGAATCCAAGTCTGACACCTAAGCAAGATGTTGAATCAAGACATAGATGCCTGGTGACCTAGACCCATGTAGATAAACTATAGGAGAGTGTAGAGAAAACAAGGTGATAGATCACAAGGAACTCATTGATTATCTGTGGCATATAATTATGTGCTACAAGCCTCAGCTAAATGAAGAAACCCAGAGAAATGGACCACAGACATATATTTTAACAAAAAGTCATATAATTGGAGAGAGAAACATTGGGGAGGAAGGAAACTTTGAATGACTTGTATTACCACTGAGAAGTCAGAATTAGAACATATTTAAATAATCTACCACCTCTCAGCATTTTTCTGTCCCTGGGTCTACAGCAAATTAGTCCTTTTGTCACTGAAGCCATTCCCTGCCATTCCTGCTAATACAATCCAGAATCAAAATTTGGTAAGGTTTGTCTATGTTACTAGGGGAACTGACCTTCAGTCATTCCTGACAATAAAATGATGGTAATGAGACATTCCTGCGGAAATGCTAGAGAAAGTGGACTGAGGATAAACAGGCTTTACCTGTTGATAGGTCTGCCACGCGACCATCGCTGTCTTTAAGAAAGCAGGTTTCATTTATAAGTAATTTCTAGGGAATTTTAAATAAAGAGACAAGACTCTCATTTCCTTTAATACCAGCCCTGGGATGGGTTCTCCTAGTTCCCGCCCCCAGCCACCTAATGCTGTGGCGAAGTTTACAGAAGACACTAGCGAGCGAGAGAGAGAGAGAGAGAGAGAGAGAGAGAGAGAGAGAGAGAGAGAGAGAGAGAACATGCCAGGGAGTGGACTTTTATTGGGGAACAAAAGCTTCTGGGCTAAATCCCATCCAATGAAGGTAAAGGGGGCAGCATCCCAAAGTCAGGGGTGACAACTGGGTGTTTGGGGCAGTGGGCAGGCATGCCTCTGCACAGACAAGCCCTGGGACCTGGAAAAGGGTGGGAAAGGCTCTAACACAGCTGTGTCTAAGCACCTCTCACCCAGCCAGGGAGGTAACTCAAATCACGTGCAAGGATGGCCTCACACATATTGCCCCTTTTTTCTTTTAAAAAGCAGGCGATGATTTACTCTCTGGAGTCTCTGCACTCTCGCTCTGAAGACTCGCCATCCTATAATTACAACACAAAAAAGAATTAACAGCAAAGAGAACAATCCAATAATGTACCAGGCTGAGTGTTTAAGAATATTTACAGGGTTAAATCCATTTAATTCCTTCAATATTTGATTAGCCAAAGAAGAAGCATCTGAAAAATCAGCTCTATTTTTTTGAATATCTTGGATACGATGATGGAGTTCCAAAAGATCCAAGCTATTATTATTCTTTTGCCAAATATCCAACACATGGTTCTTAACCTTCTCACAATGCCAGAGAGAAGTGTTGTACTTGGCAGCTGTAACACACACATATTTATATCTTGCATGGCATTTAAGCCTTTCTTTAAACTTTAAAGGTGAAAGTTCATTACCTATATTTATAACAGTCGCCTCTAAGGCGTTTCACTTAGTCTCAATCCTTTCATCAACATTTAGTTGATGGTGCAGAGCCTTGGAAGTATTTTGGCCTAAATTATTAAGAAATTTTGCATGTTGAATATTTTGAGATAAAGTTATCGAGGCTGTGACTGTGGATAAATGAATGAAACCAAGGCCAAAACTCCCACAACTATAATTCCAATGGCATGTCTAGGTCTCACTAGCTGGATATGAATATGCTGTAAGACTTGAAAACCACCATCAGTGTACCATGGCTCTGAAACATTAGCAGGCAATAAAACAAAAGAGGGCTGATGAAGTACCAGCACTCCTTTTCCTCTAGTATATCTAGTATTACAATTGGTTAGGTTGCATTTGTTACACTTACAATATATCTGTCATCTATTAATTTAACTTTTACATTTCCAATGATTAAAACATATGGAGATTGGACACAGGCTCGTAAGCCATAGCAAGATGTCTCCTTACAGCTCTTGCCAACAAATTTTGGTAAAAGCTTGTCTGTAAAATGTAAGAATTGTGAGGTAGCAATTAAGTGCCAGACATCTTTTTGAATACCACGCGCACTGTAAGTCAAAATATTACTAACAAATCCTGCAGGTGTCATAGCAGAATTTTTTCTTAATTGTCTTTTATCAATTTGTGAGATGAGTCTAAAGTATACCCACTATCTTTAGACACCTCATGTTGTACTGGAAAAGTATTCATACAATCTATCCATGTAGGAAAAGTGTGAATCTCAATTGTAGAACTATTTGGACAGTGAGGTATTTGTGGAGGTTTTGCAGAAATGACTGATTTGTTATGGGAAAGTCCCATTTTAATCACTGATCTTGTATAAGGTTTTAAGTCTCCATAAATAGTATGATTAGTCAGTCTAGGTCTCAAAACCGCTATCTTTTCCTCAAATGATACTCTCAGATAGCCAGCATGTTTATCGTGGGACCAACACCAAGGTAATTGGGCACTGTAGCCTGAATAATTAAATCTAGTCACATGATTGGGAGTAATATGAGTATCTGTAAATCCTCCCATCATGAATGAGTGATTAGTAAACAATGGAATAGATTCTCCAGTCCACACAGCTGGATATACCAGGGGTGAATCTGGGAAATACATCCAGTAAGTATCTGCTCGACTCCCTTTTACCTGACAGCCCAGCAGGGCAATCACTGTAGCTACCATCGTCATTCGATGCTGATTCTTTCCTAGGAGTCGAATTATTTGCGAAGCGTGTGTTGTCAGCTTCTTCACATCTTCCCATGAGATCAGCTTTTCAGCTGGGTCATGTTGGTTCCTCTTCATTCTTCTTTGACATCTCTTCCTTTTGAGTGGAGGCTTCTCCAGGTTGATAATCAGTCGCTTGAATCTCAGTTCTATCTCTTCCATGTGTGAGTGCATGTTCAGGCACCCAATTGGATGGAAAGCTGCCACAGTCTGGCTGTGCACAATTCAGGAGCCACTTGTCAAAAGAAATAAGCTTTATTTTTAGAACACACACACCAAACCACACAGCTACTCAGGAAAAACCCTCAGAGCCCAACAGCCACCACCGCCTTCCCACAACCCTCTCAACCTCCCCCACTCCTCCTGCTCTTGAGGCTGATTGGCTGGGTCGCGTGGGCAGAGCCAAAAAAAGTCCCCCAATGAGCAGCTCCGTGGTCTGAAAGGGCGGGGAAACAGCCCAATGAGCATCACCACAGAGGAGCCAATCAGTTGGCAGCTAGAAGTTTGCTGGGGCCGCTGTGAGCCAATCATCAGCTGGCAGCTGGAAGTTTGCTGGCAGCTGGAAGTTTTCTGGGGCCCCTTTAGCTGTGGCTCTCAACAGAAAGCACCTTCTGGAAAAATACAAGCATGACCTCTGCCCCACATAATCACTGGGTCTTGGCATTTCCATTGACCAGTCTTTAAGTCTTTCCACAAAACTCTGCCTAAACGGCCTGTTGTTGTGGAAGACATATGTCTCTCAGCTGCAGTGTGACCTTGTGTGTCACAATTTTAAAAATTAAAAAATAAACAACACATGGTTCAGGCTATTTGGGGGAGTCATAAACCAATTCCCCCCTTTTAATTTTTGTAATTGCAGCTTAATAGATAAATGAGCTTGTTCCACAATGGCTTGACCTTGCGGGTTATAAGGAATTCCTGTTTTATGGTCAATTTGAAACTCTTGGCAACATTGTTGAAAAGAAGAGTTTACATAAGCTGGTGCATTATCTGTTTTAATCTGTATAGGGCATCCTAAAGCCTGCTAGGCTGTGAGAAATTACATGTTGAGTATTTTCTTTTGTATGTGCTGTGGCAAAAATAAATCTGGAATTTGTATCAACTATCACATGTACATAACATTGTTTACCAAATTGAGGAATATGAGTTACATCCATTTGCCATATTTGATTGGTTTAAATCCACAGGGATTTACCCCTGATGGCAGAGATGGAGTGTGAATAACACACTTAGGGCAGTGACTTACAATTTGAAGAGTTTGTTGTCTGGTAATATTAAATTTTTTACATAAGCTAGAAGCATTCTGATGATGCAAGGAATGTGTAGCTTGTGCACAATCATATGGAGACATCTGATGACAAACAGCTACTAATTTATCAATCTTGTCATTTCCTGAAGTTAAAGGTCCTGGAAGATTAGTGTGAGCTCGTATGTGTTCTATGAAACATAAGTATTTTTGCATTTGCACTTCCTTTTATAGATTATGAAGTAATTTAATTAGCTCTTGTGATGAAGTATACCCAATAACTGAAGTTTCAATATCTTTGGTAACTCCAACTGCATATAAGCTGGCAGAATAGATATCAATAGGCTCATTTGTAAAGTAATTTAAGGCACAAATGAGAGCTTGTAGCTCTGCTCTTTGGGCAGAAGTACATGAGGTTTGTATCACCTCTGTGTGAACATGGCTATAAAAACCTGCTTTACGTGAGCTTGAACCATCAGGGAACACTGATACGGCTCCATGTATGGGCTGGGCACATACAATCTTTGGAAAAATAAGCGGTGTTATTGGTGCAAATTGAAAAATTTTATCACGAGGGTAATAACTTTCTATCTGACCGGGAAAATCAACAAAAGTTCTTTGCCATAAACTAGAAGCTTGAAAAAGCCAATTGTTTTGATGAACAGAAAAGGGAATAATTTTAATATCAGGTTAAGATCCAATTAATTGTAAAACTTTTCTTCTACCTTTAATTACTAATTGAGCAATAGAGTGATGAAAAGGAATGATTGTCTTTCGGGGAGAGTGAGCTAAATGAATCCACTCAATAACTCCCAATTTTTGCGATATGGCTCCCGTTGGGCTATGCACAGTTGGAAATATTAATAAATATACTAGTTCTGTAGGATTAACTCTAGTAATCTGTGCATTTTTAATTACATTTTCAAACTTTTTTTAAAGCTGTGCTAACCTCTATTGTCAGCTGACGTGGAGAGGTTGGAGAAGGATCTCCTTGTAATATCTGAAATAAAGAACTTAATCAGAAGTAGTCAGTTTTAAGGATGGCCTCAGCCAATTAATATCTCCTAATAATTTTTGAAAGTCATTAAGTGTATGTAATTCCTCAACCTTTATCTGTAGATTCCTCAACTTTTATCTGTAGATTTTGAGGATGAAGTGTACGCCCTTGAATTATCTGACCTAAATATTGGGGCATCTTTTGTATATTTTGGGGAGCAATGCACAAACCAATTGCTGTAAGTGAAGCCTCTAACTGAGTAAAAATTTCTAAAAGTACTTCTGCATTAGCATGAGCGAATAGTATAGCATCCATAAAATGAATAATATATACATCATGAAAGTTATCTCTTATAGAAGCTATCGCTTGGACCACAAATTTCTGACACAAAGTAGGACTATTACACATCCCTTGAGGCAAGACCTTCCAGCAATATCTTTTAACAGGTTCTTTAAAATTAATTGCTGGGACAGTGAAAGCAAATTTTTCAGAAGCCTCAGGATGCAACCTTATTGAGGAAAAACAATCTTTTAGATCTATTACCATTAAGGTATAGTTTGGAGCAATTGCTGTGGGGGAAGGGAGTCCGGGCTGCAATGATACCATAGGCTGAATTGCATGGATTATTGCCCTTAAATCCTGTAGTAACCTCCAATTGCCTGACTTGTTCTTAATAACAAAAATGGGGGTGTTCCAAGGACTAAGTGTTGATTCTATATGACCAGCCTGAAATTGTTCCTCAACTAACATATGAATTATCTTAAGTATTTCCCCTGAGATGGGCCACTGAGAAATCCATATAGGCTCTTCTGTGAGCCAGATGATCTTTTCTGCTGTCTTTTGTATCGGGGAGACACTCAGGGCCCATAGTAAAAATTTTGGTTTGGAGTATTTACTAATCTCTGTCAAGGAGACTGGTTCATAAGCAGATACTCTCCTGGATAAGTTCCCTCATTATCTCCAGGAAGAGGCCCTTGATTAATTGCCTCAAATGATCTCATAGAATTTGGAGTTACTAAAAATAATCCTATTTTGCTTAATATGTCTCTTCCCCATAGGTTTACTGGTAAGGACTCTAACATATAAGGTTTAAAAACTCCACTGTTCCCATCAGGATCCTCCCAAGGGAGATAATTTGCACTTTGAGCAGGCCGTGAGATTTGTCCAATTCCCTCTAGGTTAGCTGGTGTTATATGTAAGAGCAAAATTTTAGGCCAGAAACAACTAGACAGTACAGATATGTCAGCTCCTGTGTCCACCACACCTTTAAATTTTTTTATGATTAATTTTAAGTTCCAGTAGGGGGCACTCCTGCTGCACTAATTGAGACTAGTACACTGTGTCTGGCAGTTTGGAAACTGAATTTACTTTTGGGTGTCCATCCGAATTACAGGGTAATAAAATTAATTGAGCCAATATATTTTTTGGAGTAAGCTGGAGGGCATCATTTGACTTTACAGTAACATTTACTTCTCCTTCAAAATAAGAATCTATTACTCCAGGTATTACCTCGATGGCCCCTTTTAAATTATTATGTCCCAAAATTAACCCTATACTTTCTCTGGGGAGTGGCCTGAAAATCCCAGTAGGGATTTGATGTGGCCCTAATTCAGGATTTAATTCAATTGTCATTGAGGGTCTTAAAGAAACTGTCTGTGAGATTCACTCCGGTAATAATGGTGGTTCCCCATGGTCGGCGGTGATGATGTTAAATTGCAAGACCTTCCTTCTAGTTCCCCTGTTTTTTCAGCCCGAGGACGGGCCAACCGCAAGTTTTTTGACTTCAAACCAGTCTGAAGTGACGGCTAGAAGGCAGGCTGATCAGAGCCATCTTGGTTCGCCACGTGGTCTTCCATCATGTAATATCTACTACCAACAGCAGAGGGAGCCCTGGGCTTAACATTAAGAGTATTACAGTTTTGCAAGTAATGACCGCTCTTCCCACAATGAAAGCATCTCCAGCGGGGTCTGCATACCAATTCTTGGGGCTGCAGAGTTTGTTTTAATGCTACGGTGAGCATAATTATTTGTAAATGGGCTGGATCGATATCAGAACACAAGCTAATAAATTCGGAATCTGTGCCCTTTGTTCGATGGGATGTGAGAACATCAAGACAATGTTTATTTGCATTTTCAAGTGCCAATTGCTTAACAATAAACTCACAAGCACCCGGATCGCCAAAGGAATGGTTTGCAGTTTGGTAAAGTCGTGCTATGAAATCAGAATAAAGCTCATTGGCACCTTGTTTACCTTTAGTCAGAACTAAGCTTGGTTGGTCCCTAGAGGCAATCTGTCTCCAGGCACGCTTTGCACAGCTGCCTTTCCAAATAAATAAATTCACCCGTTCCTAAAAACATCTCCATAGGTGTTTGAAGATCTTGCTTCCCATTCCTCTCTGCTTGCTCAGAAGAGAAATCTGTCTAGTATAACCTCCAAAGTTGAAAATCCCCCCAACTCAAGCAAGCCCTGGAGATGGAAAGCCAGTCACTAGGCAGGATTGATTTAGAGCATATAGTCTCAAGCAAGCTCTGCACGAATGGTGAATTTGGACCATAGAACTTGCAGGCATTTTTTTACACTTTAATAGTTTTAAGAAGAATTACCGCATGGATGCAAACATGCTGGTCTTGGTCATTAACCTGCTCAAAAGCTGGGAAGAGCTGAAATTCGTTAGTATCTTCTTCAGCTTCTTGCGCTTTCCTAATTCCCCACTGCAATAGAGTAAGAAAAGTCATTGCTAGCTCAGAGTATCTGTTAAAATTTGTCCTTTTAACAGACAATGGCCGTATTTGAATGGCCGGGGCAGGTGCTATTAAGCACAGCCTGTTGAAATTCCCTGGTAAATCCTGGATTTCATTTTTGGATTCCTCTCCCTCAGTCTGCGATTCCTCCATAGATTCTCCATTGTTGCCATGTTGAATTTGGGCTTGTAAGCCATGTGGAAGAGCTCTATGAATCTCTTCCGGATTTTCCTCTGGGGGGGGGGGGAGGACCATCTATCCCCCCAGAGGCTTCCTCTCTATGATCTCCCTCTCTATGGTTTTTGTCTAGATTACTCTGGCTTGGCTCAGGCAAGGCTAAGTTTTTTACTTTCTGTTTTGCCCTGAGGCTTTGTGGTTTGAATATAATTTGTCTTAGTTTTTGTTTTTAGCTGGCTTAGAGGAAGGGAGATTTCCTTAGCCTCAGGCAATTTTTCCATTTGAATATACTTAATGGCTCTCTGAATATCTTTCAATAGATCTTCCAGGGGCCACAGACTATGGCCCATGTAATCAAAAAGACAGATCTCTAATGCAGTCCAAACTTTGTGTATATTCTCAAAGTTTCCACCTAATTCATTAGAAATGCAAATTTTATGCAATTTCCTTCTTAATTTGTCCCAAGTATGTAAATTTGGTGAATCTTGGTCACAAAACCAAGGGCAAAATTCACCTAGACCCTTTAAGAATTGTAGCAACTGACTCTTTTTAACTTGCTTTCCCTTCTGATTAATTATGGTCTCTATAACAGTCAAATACATGTCTTTATCAGTAGAAGTTGAGTTCCCCATTATTAAGATTTTTAATGTCCCTTCACTCCAAAAACTGCCTAGTACTTCTGCAACCCTAAAAACGTCACAAATTCCATATTTCTTTAGCCCCCTCCAAACTCAACCTAGTCAATTTACTTATGCCTCACTCCTGGGTGCCACTACTGCATGTGATCAGCACTGGCTTCATGAAAGAAGGTTCAGTTCATAAGTAATGGATAGGGAGTGTAAAATTAAAGAGACAAGACTCTCATTACCTTTAATAGCAGCTCTGGGATGGCTTCTCCTAGCTCCCGCTTCCAGCCACTTAATGCGGTGGTGAGGTTTGCAGAAGAGACTAGGGAGAGAGAGAGAACATGCCAGGGAGTGGACTTTTATTGGGGAACAAACACTTCTGGGTAAAATCCCATCAAATGAAGGTTATGGGGGGCAGCATCCCAAGTCAGGGGTGACAATTGGGTCTTCCGGGAAGTGGCCAGGTACACCTCTGCTGGGACAAGCCCTCAGACCTGGAAAAGGGTGGGGAAGGCTCTAACACAGCTGTGTCTAAGCCCCTCTCACCCAGCCAGGGAAGTAACTCAAATCACATGCGAGAATGTCCTCCCACGGATAGGTAAGCAAAAATGTCATAGTTGATCTCTAGGAAATGAGAAAGTGTGAAATGCAAAGTAAGTCACAACCAATCTAGTGCTCCCTGGATCCTACTGTGAAAGATGACTTCCATTCCAACTTGGAAACCCTAATGTGAACTCTCATCCACACTTTGTGATGCTGGTGAAAAGGGAGGAAGATGTGAGAGAAAGGCCTGGGGGTGCCTATGCCTAGTTGCCATCTTTGAGTGAAAATATGAAAACCATTTTGGGCTTCACAAGCATCAGTGAAAACTATCAACAATATCCTTTAAATATTTTGCAAATGTCAATGTCTAAGTTAGTATTTTTTTTTAACCCCTTTGTTTTTTAAACCCTTTGCTCCCATTTACTGCTTTTCCACGTTTGGAAACCAGCAATAAATCTTTGCATCCAGTGGTGCAAATAGTTCTCACAGAACATTGAAACACTGAATGTATATAGTTTAGAGGTAAATGAGAAAGTAATTGGGCCCTGATATTTTTAAGTCACTCAGTAGAGAGAGTCCAGTTTAGTCTGTAGATCTCCATCCCTGACATAGGCTGATGCATGGATTTCTCCTTCTTTGTCCTGCATATGCTTGCAATACAATAATGCCTCCCCAGCAGGATTCTCTGTGCCAGTCCCCCCACATTCCTGTGTATCTGTGTCAAGATGGAGAGATCTTTCCTCTAATGTGAATTTTCCTTGCCATGTTTCTGGTTGAAGTTTTCCTTTAAAGGGGTGAGCACTTCCAATTGTATCTGAAATCTGAAATCCTACCAGGAAATGGGGACATAACTAGACTTACACTTTTCTTAAACATTCTGCAGACCTGTCCTTCTTATAATCTTTCCTCCCTCATCCTCCCTCTATGCACTGAGATTTCCTAAGCCCAATTGTCACAATCCTCCTCCTTTCTGATACCCACACTTGAGCTTTGAGCTGGGCTCGGGGCAGAAATGCCACTGTGACAGCAGGACCACCAGCATCTTCGAGGAGGCTCTGAAGCTGTTCCCAAGTCTGTGCTGGTGGAAGTGGGGCAGATCCCTTTATCAGGAGGAGCAGAACAGTGGAGCCCTTGAACTCCATGCTGGGTGACCTCATTGCTGTCCCTTTGGGGCAGACCACAAGGATGGGGTAGGCAGCAGGTTGTTAGTGTCTCCTTTCTGAAACATACAACATGTGATTTGGGCAACAGTGTGGAAGAAAATTGGTTGCACATTCAGTAGAGATATTAGAACTGAAGATCTGTCATTATTTGAGTTTCACTCTGTATTATGATAGTGTGATCCATCTGCACTGTGTTCTATTTTGCTAGGACTTTCATTCTTTCCAAGTGTCCCTGTTTATGTCAACACTAACTGTATAGCCAAAAATGAATATGGTCACTATGTCTGAATATATTTACAACTCTAACCCCATCTAACAAGATGGATATGTCCACAAGAGAAAGGGGGAGTACAGGGAAACAATATTTATCATATTATATTCTTACATTGATGCATGGATTAGCTAACTATAAATCCCATAATCATAAATAATTATAATACACTAATACATTGATGAGAAAATAATGCTTTATATTCATGTTCTTTTCTGCATCCTTATTAATTAAAAAAAGTGAACCTTCTCAACATTAAATGCCTGTTTTCATCATGCTGCTGCATAAGTTATGCATTTGCCTTACAGACCTTTCTCACTTTAGTATGGTTTTACAGTGAGGTGTGATTATATTTATTGAAGTGTTCTAAACTTTTTTTTTTTTTTTGCATTTGACAACTTTCTAAAATCAAAATAACTGAACTCTTTTTGACCTTTTGTATGAGGAGATTCCAGAGAGTCTTGGAATATTCCCCAATTGACTTACTTTTTGTTCTAATTAAGGTGAGATATTAAATTAATTAAGATTTCATTTTTTTCATTTGATTCCATCCCATTTATTGATTGTTGGTTTTACTTGTTGTGCTATAAGAGTCTTATTAAGGAAGTTGGGGCCTAATCCCATATGAAGAAGATTAGGGCCTACTTTTCCTTTTATTAGGTGCAGAGTCTCTCGTTTCATTCCTACATCCTTGATCCCTTTTGAGCTAAGTTTTGTGCATGGTGAGAGATAGGGATTTAATTTCATTTTGTTGCATATGGATTTCCAGTTTTCCCAGCACCATTTGTTGAAAATGCTATCTTTTCTCTAGTGCATGTTTTTGGCACCTTTGTCTGACATAAGATAATTGTAATTTTGTGGGTTAGTCTTATGTCTTCTATTCCATGCTATTGCTCTGCCAGTCTGTTTGGGTGTTAATATCATGCTGTTTTTGTTACTCTTGCTCTGTAGTATAATGTAAGGTCTGGTATAGCGATACCACCTGCTTCACTCTTCCTGCCAATGATTGATTTAGCTATTCTGGATCTCTTATTTTTCCAGATGAATTTCATGATTTCCTTTTCTATTTCTAAGAGGAATGCCATTGGGATTTTGATCAGAATGGCATTAAATCGATATACTGCTTTTGGTAGAATGGTCATTTTGATAATATTAATTCTGCCCAACCCAGAGAAAGGTAGATCTCTTCATCTTGTAAGGTCTTCTTTGATTTCTTTCTTTATGGTTCTGTAGTTTTCATTGTATAGATCTTTCACCTCTTTCATTAAGATGATTCCCAAGTATCTTTTTTTTTTTTGAGGTTATTATGAGTGGGTAGTTTTCCTCATTTCCTTTTTAGAGGCTTTTTCTCTTATATACAGAAATGCCTTTGATTTATGGGTGTTGATTTTGTATCCTGCTATTTTGCTGAATTCATTTACTAGTTCTAGAAATTTTCTGTTGGAACTTTTAGGGTCTTCTAGGTACAGAATCATATTTTCAGCAAATAGTGCTAATTTGTGTTTTTCTTTACCTATTGGTATTCCTTTAATTTCTTTCATCTGTCTAATTGCTCTTTCCAGTGTTACATCAACTATGTTAAACAGAAGGGGTGAAAGAGGGCATCCCTGTCTTGTTGCAGTTTTTAGAGGCAATACTTTCCACTTTTCTCCATTTGGAATGATATTGCCCATGAATTCAGCATACATACCTTTTACAATGTTGAGACATGTTCCTGTTATCCCTAGTTTTTCTAGTGTTTTGAACATGAAGGGGTGCTGTCTTTTGTTGAAAGCTTTTTCTGCAGCTATTGAGATGATGAAATGGTTCTGATCTTTAAGTCTATTGATGTGATGATTTGCATTTATTGATTTCTGTATATTGAACCAACCTTGCATTTTTGGCATGAATCCCCACTTCATCATGGTGTAAGACAGTTTTTCATGGTGTTCATGTATGGACAAAGAAGAAAGAATGAGACTAAACATAGAAGCAGAAAAAGAAATGCCATGGATATCTCTGAAGCTTCTTCTGAAAATGCACTTATCTCATTGACAAAGATGGAGCTATCTTCTCTTTCCTGAAAAGGAAAATGACTCTGTATTCACAATCAATGGCAAATTTTCAGTGTCATTACAGAAAAAGTAAATCATTTAATATTTATTTGAAAAATGGGGCTTGTTGATAATACAGAATGGAACAACCGGGGAACAAAAATGTTATTCAGATGCAAATAGTATCATGGAAATACAGGAAGAGAGTGTTGTAAGTAAGACAGGATTATAAGTTCTGTCTATTATCGCTGAGAAGCAAGTTCAAAAAAATATAGAGCCTGGTGCAGTGGCACACACTTGTTATCTCAGCATCTCTTGGGAGGATGAGACAGGTGGATCATGAGTTCAAAGCCAGCCTCAGGAACAGGGAGGTGCTAAGCAACTCAGCGAGACCCTACCTCTAAATAATAATAATAATAATAATAATAATAATAATAATAATAATAAAAGGGTCTTGGTATGTGGTCAGGTTTTAGTGCCCCTGAGTTCAATCTTCAGTACACTCCCCCCCAAAATAAGACAATTGACAAATTCCATTGATTGCAGACAGGTGGAAATCTTTCTTTACCTGGATGAAGTTGATTTTAGTAGACTGATGGGGACAGTGTCTTTGTTTAGGGGTTCGGGGCTGCCTGTTGTTTTGATTCATTAGTATCCTGGCTAAACAAGTTATAATGTGGTTCTGCTGAATGAGGAAATGTGAAGTGCTCACATTCTTGCAAATTAGAGGAGATAAAGCCAGGATGCAGCTAACTGAGATAATCTAACCAGCATCTGATCAAGGATGCCAAATTGAATAGGTACTTGTGCACCAAACTACCTTCATGAGAATTAAGGATGCCAGATGAGAAATCATACTGTTGAGATTTGGTATAATAAAGGAAAAAAAATGTATTGAGAAACTCTGGAGGAGAAGAGATGGTCATGTAACTCCTTCTTGAACTCAAGGCAGGTAAGTTGGGAGATACCTACTGCTTGTGGGGCAAAGAAGGAATTCAGTCCAGGATTTAGTCTTTGAACCCAGTATTAGGCATAGTTTGATGAATCCCACTTCCAGGCAGATGCTCACAATCCCTCTCTAAAGCCCGTTCTTAAAACCTGACTTGCTATACCTGCTTTGAACAAGTGCCCAATGGCTGCTGCCAGCACTCCTTACTCACCTTGGAAGGAGAGAGGATGTAAGAGTCCACTACTGGAAAACAGGGCAAGAAATATAGGACAGCCTTCTGTCTTAAGTTGAGTGTCCATCATGGAGAAACTCACCACTGGGCAGATATCAAAACTGCTTTTCTTAGAGCAGATCCTGTGTGAGACAGACTTGAGATGTGTTTGCCATTAGGAACAAACCCTCTTACCAGGTGAACTGTATTTAGTTCAGGCCTGCATTAATTTTGGAGTGGGGCTCATACTCAAAGCCTGGATACTGCATATACCTGCAGCTTTGACACTCAGTTGTGAGTTAATCATGACCTGGAAGCCAAGGTACTGCTTGCACTAACACTACTGACAATTTTAGTATCATTGTGTGAAGTAAGAGTTTGATTCTGGAGGGGAAGACAAACTGCTGGGCATAATACTTGGAACTCAGGACCAGTCTGGTTCAGTCTAATAGTGGGCAGAGTCTAAAAGCACACACAGCCAGACTAGTGCACATGGTTGAGCCTCTCAAATAAACCTGTACAAGGGAGAGACAAATGAGCCCAGTCTAACAGAGTTCCATTGGATCCCAGGTGACCTATGGCTGGTTGCAGTAGTTGTGGCTCAGGAATTCACAGACTTATTGGCAATCAAGAAAGGGGTGCTTTTTCCTTCCCAGTGTTTCACTAGTCTCAGAGAGCCTTAAGTTCTGAATGTAACAGCATTAAGGAGTGCATGGCCATTGTTCTGGCAGAGTCCTGCGACCTGTCACCCCTAGATGATCCTTTACAGAGTGGAACAGAAATAAGCAGTGACAGATCACAGGCTGCATTCTCCAGCTCCAGAGAGAAGCTTGAAGGGACAAAGTACCATTCTGAGGTGCTCAACCTGTTTGTTTGGAACATACCAGATAGGAATTGGGAGCTAACTTGGACTTGGATTGCCCTCTGCTGCTGAAATAGTGACAACACACCAAAACCAACCCACAGGACACCTCTACTTTGGCCATCCTTGAGTACTGAAAGAGCAGAAGTGACTAGAGACTCAGAGCAAAGAAGCAGCCTTTTTGGAGTTATGGCAAGATAGTCACAAAGGTTTTCACGCTGTGAAGACTGGTATAAGTACCTATCCTTGAATAGGCATAGTATCGTTCATACTAAAAAGCTTCCAAAGCTTTCAGGGAATCAGGGCCTTATTTATAGGTTAAAGTAAATTGACAGACTCTGACCAGAAAATATCCCAGATGGGCAAAGGTGTAGATGAAGAAACTAACATACCTAATTTATGGAAAATGAAGAAGCTTCAAGAGAACCCAGAGAAATAATTCAATATTATAGCAGAAAATATTAATAGAGAGATTGAAGCAATTAAAAAAATCCAACTGAAATTGTTGAGGTGAAAAATACACTAAATGGAATTAAAAACATATTAAGAAGAATAAATACCAGAATTGGTTACCCAAAAAAAGGGAAATTAATTATTTTGTATAGTGGATTTAAAAATGCAAAGTTAGTGGAGAGAGAAGGAAAAATAATAAAGTAGAAGGAAGAAATGTGGTGGAAACTGGAACAGAATCAATAGTAAATATTATAACTATAGGGGTTTAAGAGGGACTTAAAATACCAAAATTGTGAAACATATGTCAAAAGAGATCATGGCAGGAAACTTCCAAAGATAGAGGAAGATATAAATTCAAGGTACAATGAGGTCAATCAGAAAGACTTGACTCAAATCCACAACAATTAATAGTAATACTAATTAATTAATATCAATACCTGTGACCAAGGCCACAGGTAAAGAGAGAATTCTCAAACCAGTAAGAAAAAGGGGAGAGGGAGCACTGAAGTGTGTCCCAGTTGGCCAGACGACCAACTTCTCCAGAAAACCTTTTTGACAAGAAAAGAAAGACATGAATATTTCATGGTAATGAATGAAAAAAAAAAAAACCCTGCAAACCAAGAATCCTGTACCTAGCACAGCTCTCCTTTAGAAATTAAGAAGAAATAAAGACATTCTAAGAGAATTAAAAGCTGACCTGATGTATCACCACTGGACTGATCCTATAAGAGCTGTGAAATGGAGTTCCTCAAACTGAGACTGAAACCTCAATGACTAAGAAGAGAACATAAGAAGCAATAAGACTCACTGGTTAGAGTAGCTAAAAAGAAAAATAGAAAATACCTTGATACTGAAAACACAGTGAGTAAGCCATTTATGTCTTTACTATGAGATTGAAATAAAAAAAGTTAAGAATAATAATTACAACAGTATGTTAACAAAAAATGGGCAGATATTAAAAGGCACATCAAAAGGTCAAAATATGCAAGCCCATGGTTTTATATTAGTATGTATTATGATTCTTTTTTCCCATCTTATATTATGGTGATACCATTTCAAAATAGCTTTTTGAAGTCAAAACCAACTGTGGTTACATTCAACCAAAAGTTTGTAATTGACAAATTCAAGGCAATAAATGAAAAATCAAAAGATACTACTAGATTAGTCACTTAAGAAGAACAGAAAATTATAAGAGAAAAAGAAAGAAACACAATGAAATGACAAATAAGCTAAAAATTTTGCTTTTGTAAGTCCTACATACTGAAAATTACCTGGAATAAAAATGGTTAAAGTATTCAATTAAAAGACATGTTTTGATCAAATGAGTTAATAAAAATATGCAAGTATTTGTTGCCTATGAGAATCTCTATGAACATGCATAGACTGAGATTAAGAAACAGTTGACAAACAGTTGACAGTTTTATGTCAAACTTATGTTTAAACTGTTGTAATAGCAGGATTGTAATTTTCAGGAGATCAAGATAATGACCACAAGAAATAAACATACAAGCTAAGAACAGAGAAACCCTGAGCTCACTGATTCTCATTGAACATTCATTCAAAAGTCAACACTAGTAGGTCTTAGATAAAGCATCCATCTTCTTACTATCTTATAAGGAATGATTTTCAAACCATGAAGACTTTGCAGACACTCAAACCATATCCAACCATAGCAAAGGTCATAGCAGATGATTTTCAAGTATGAATTCCACACTTTTGTCAAGTTGCCCATATATATTTGAGCATTTTTAATTCTGATTAGCTTTAAACATCCCCCTAGTTTCCACTTCAGAATTCTTACAGAAAATGGACTAGATAAGTAAAGAGTTTTCAGGTGGAAGAAGTTCAAACAGACAGCAACAATGGCCACTTTTCAATCTAGGGGCTCTGATTCTCTAAACGTGAAGAAACTGGAATTTCTAGAGAATTGATGAACTTAAAAAATTGAGAGTACCATGGCCATTGAGAGGAGTTTTTCAACCTTAAACATATCATAGCCATTCCATGATTTCTGAGGAATCTCTAAGCTGTGTTTAGCTCAATTCACAATAGCCAAATTATGAAATAGAACTTGATGCCCTTCAAAGAATGGATAAAGAAAATGTGGTATGTATACACAATAGAATATTGCTCAACCTTAAAGAAGAATGAAATTATGGCATTTTCAGGTAAATGGATGGAGATGGACAATATCATGCTAAGTGAAAGAAGCCAGTCCGCCAAACTAAAGGCCAAATGTTTTCTCTGATGAGTAGATGCTAATTCACAATAATGGGGATGGGCTAGAGAAAAATAGAGGTACTTTGGATTAGGTAGAGGAGAGTGAAGAGGGGGGAAGTGGCATGGGGGTAGGAAGGATTGTAGCATGAATCAGGCGTTATAACCCTATGTACTACATATCAAAATGCATTCTACTATCATGTGAAACTACTTAAAACAAATTTTTACAAAGGAATAAAACCATAGCCAGCCATTGTGGCACATGCCCATAACTAAAATGATTTGGGAGGCTGAAGCAGGTGGATTGCAAGTTCAAGGCTAGCATAACCAAATGAGCAAGACCCTAAGCAATACAAAACTCTATCAAAGTAAAAAGGATTGTGATTGTAGGTCAGTAGCTCAGCACTGCTAGTTTCCATCACCAATATGAAAAGAAAAAAGATATATATTGTTTTTCTCTTCAATATACTCTAAACCATAATGGATCTCAAAAGTCTTAAAAAATTGGATGTGTTCCTTGTTATTCTCTAATACTAAATGAAAAGTATCATATCAACTTGAATCTGTATATGTACAAAGAACTGTAGTATTAACATAGTAGTAAGGGATGAGTCAATTTGGTGGGCCTTGCAATGAATTATTCCCAGTTGGGAAGGCAGCCTGGATGCTCATAGTAGGCCAGAAATAAGTGTGGAATTAATGACTGCCATCCCTCTGGTGGTCAATAGCCTCCTTTCTTTCCAAATGGCTGCATGGGAGATCAGGACATGGAAGATGTATTTGGAATCTGTATATAGGGAGAGGGTTTTTCCCCTCCGCTAGCTCACAAGCCCTGGTGGCCGCTATGAGTTCAGCTTGTTGGCTGGTGGTATTGGGTGGGAGAGGTTTCGCCTCTATGATGGATGAAAGGGAAACGAAAGCATACCCCACCATTTTAACCCCTTAGTGTATAAAGGAGCTACCATCTGAGAACCAGACGAGGTCCAGAGGGGGCAGAGGTCCCTCAGAAATAGTGGCAGGGCAGGATAAAATCATCTCCAATACCTCCAGGCATTTGTGGATGGGATCTTGTGAGGGAGAAGATGGGAGGAGGGAGGCAAGGTTTAATAAAGAGCAGGACTGAAAAGAGATGGAGGGATTTTCAAGGAATGAGACAAGGAGGGATAGAACCCTGGAAGGAGAAACTCACTGTAGCCTCTTGTAAGTGAGGAAATCCTTTAGATTGTGAGGAGATGAGATGGTTAGCAGGGAGCCAAGGGTAAGATTTTATGCTTCTTTCTGGAGGTCATGGGCCACTGCTAGGGCTCTGAGTCATGGGGGACAGTCCCTGAGAAGGGGTCAAGCTGTTTGGATAGGTACACCACTGTTGAAAATGTGGGGCAATATTCCTGACCCAGAACCCCAGACTTTGTCCCTATTTTTCATGTACATAGAGGGTGAAGGGTAAGCAGAGGTCAGGGTGATAAAGGGTGGGTGCCTGGAGGAGGGCCTTTTTAAGGATTGTAAAGGGCTTCCCTACCACTGAGGGTAGGGGTTCATCTTGGGGGCCTTTGGCCAGATTATATAGCAGCCTGGTGAGGAGGGAGAAATTAGGAATCCAGGCCCTGAGGTACCCAGCCAAACCCAAGAAGGAGAGTATGTCATCTTTTGTCTTTGCTGTAGGTATAGACACAATAAGCTGTTTTCTGTCTACTGTAATGGCCTTTTGCTTTTGAGAGATACTGAACCCTAGTTATGTGACCTCTTTACATGCTACTTGGGCCTTTTGTGGAGAGCCCTGATATCCCTTTAAGGCTAAGAAATTAAGTATGAGAACTGTGTCATCTTTTGAGTGCCCTTTGGATGGGCTACAGAGGAGAAGATCATCAACATATTGCAAGAAGGTGGATTTGGGGCCCTGGGGGTGACAAGATTGGAGGTCGGAGGCCAAGGTTTTTCCAAAGCAGTGTGGACTACCTCAAAATCCCTGAGGAAGAACAGTCCAGGTTAGTTGTCAAGAATGTCTGGTGGTGGGATCTGTCCAGGTAAAGGCAAAAAGATCTTGTGATTCAAGGGCAAGGAGAATGGAGGAGAAAGCATCCTTTAAATCTGTAACTGAGAAGTGGGTGGCAGTGTTGGGGATCTGAGACAGCAGGGTGTATGGGTTGAGAACCAAAGGATGTATGTTCCTAATTGATGAGGATTGATGAGTCATAAGTCCTGAACTAAGCGATAAGACCCTTTGGGCTTTTCTCCCGCTATATGGGAGTATTGTAAGAGGAATGAGCTGGACGGAGGTACCCCTTGCTAAGAAGGTCCTGAATAATAGGCTGTAGGATCAGAGAGCCTTTGTGGCCAAGGGGTATTGAGCCTGACTGTTGAAGGTGTTAGGGTCTTTGAGATGAACGTTAACTGGTGAGCAGGAAACCGTGGAGGGGATGTGAGAATCTTATACAATTGGGTCAACCAGGTTCATAGGGAAGGGGTCCTTTTTCATCTCTGGCTCACAAGTGGAGTAGAATGGCCAGTATTCTGCCAAAAGGGCCAGAAAAGATGAACAGGCCGATTCTGGGGCCTGGCTGATATCAGGAGCCCGGATGTTGATTTTTGTATTAAATTTAGAGAGAATATCTCGGCCGAGCAAAGAAACTGGATATTGGGGCATAACTAGGAACATCTGAGAGAATGGGAAGTTGTCTATGGAACAGAGTAATAGGGGAGTCTTTTGTGGATAGATAGTCTTTCCTCCTACCACGACAATAGGAGAGGTGGATGGCACTGTTTGCCCCAAGAATTCTGTCAGGCCTGAGAAGGTAGCCCCGGTGTCAAGGAGAAAGTCAACCTTGTGGCCATACACCTGCATACACACCCTAGGTTCTTGTTTATTAATTGTTATAGCCGGGGACAAGGACCCAAGGCTCTATCAATCTTCCATTGCTATGCCCAGAAGGTCAGAGGGTTCCCTGGCTATAGGCTTCACACAGAATCTAGGACAGTCAGAACCCCAATGACTTGTTATTGATATTTAGGGCATGGGTTATGCAGAGTGTGAGGTGCAGGGCATGCCTTGGCCCAATGTCCCTCCTTGCCACACTTGAAGCAGGCGCCTGGGGGGGTTTCAATGATGGGTGGTGACCCGAGGAAGCCCCCTGCAGCACCTGGGCGAGCATTTGAAATTTACTGTGTTTGGCCCTGTGCTTGTGGTGCTCCATTTCCTCATCCAGGTTGTGAAAAACCTTAAAGGCTACCACCAAGATCTCAGTCTTGGGAGTGGCAGGCTTGTTTGAGCTTTTTTTAGTTTGGAATGGATGTTGATGTAGCCCTGTGAAAGGAAATATGTCATAAGGACATGACGGCCATCTGGGGTTTTGGGATCTAGGTTAGTATCCTGCTGAATGGCTTTTGTAGGCTGATCCAGAAATTCTGAATATCTTTTAATTTTTGGAAATTGACAGCCTTAAGTGCTGCTTTTTTGAGCCCAGCAATAATACATGCGGAGAATTGGTCCCTAATCTGTATGCCAGCTTGAGTATTATAATCCCAGTCAGGAGTTTGATCTGGGGCAGCAAGTGGCCCCAGAGGGTGATTGGGATTAACTTGGTGAGTTTTATCTGCATGGGCTCTGGCAAGTTACCAGACTCTGGTACAATCCTCAAGAAGGAGAGTATTAGCCAATAATATATATATATATATATATATATATATATATATATATATATATATATATATATATATACACACACACCATGGTGAGTGAGGCTAAGCCTGGAGGACCCATTGAAACTCTCTAATGTAAGTGGTGGGATCTGTAGTGAATGAGCCCAACCTTCACTCTAGTTGCATGAGGTCTTTCATAGAGAATGGGACATGTACCCAGATGATGCCCTCAGGTCCAGCAACCTCGCTTAAAGGGGCCATGTTTTGTGGGACTAGGGAGAGGGACCTAGTTTGGGGGGAACTAAAATTGTCAGGGGGATCAGGGGGAGCCACTGGGGGAGGTCGGCAGGGAGGAGGATCATCTGCCAGACCAAAAGAAGGGTCAGTAGTGTCATTAAGGTAAGAGCATAGGTTGGGATAAGAACAAAGAAGAGAAAAAGCCTCAACATAGGGGATCTCCTTCCACTTTTTTGAGCGCTGGCAGAAGTTAAACAGATCTCTGAGAATTGCAGGATCTAGGGATCCTCCTGGTGGCCATTGACAGTGATTGTCCAATTTTTAATACAGCCAATCTTGTGTGGAGAGAGAGAGAGAGAGAGGGAGAGAGAGAGAGAGAGAGAGAGAGAGAGAGAGAGAGAGAGAGGTGTCTGTTCTTCCACCACTCAGGACCTCCCGCTCATGAGCCAGGTTCCAGAGAGTCCACCGTGATCGTGAAGGTCATGATGGGGTGCCTTCTCTCCTCCAGAAATGGTGACAGAGGTTTGCTGGACCATCACAGTCAAAGCCCCTGCGAAGCCCATCTGAAGTTGGATACCAAATAGGGGAAATCACATACTGAAGAGCCAGTGTTGTGAGCAGTGCTCAAATAAGTGGACAAAAAACAGCAAGCCTTGAGAGAGGGGGCCTTGGTACAGCATGGAATTCCCCTTTCCCAGGTGTCGGCACCAATGAAAGAACAATCAAGGCTTGCCATCAGAGAAAATGCCCGTTTATTGAGGCAGTTCTGCATATTTATAGGAGCCAGGGGTGGTCTGAGGTTGCAACAGTTTAACAATTTAATGGTTTGGGCAGTTGGCATGGGGTACTTTCTGACTGGTGGTGGGTAAGGATCATGTGAGTCATCAGGACTCACCATTAGACGGCTCTTCTCAAGGGATGGAGAGGTTAGTCTTTGGAGCCAGGGTGACTCCCAACAGATCTCAAATATCCCAAAAAATTGGATGTGTTTCTTGATATTCTCTAATACTAAATGAAAAGTATCAGATCAACTTGAATCTCTATATGTAAAAGAACTGTTTACAGGTGTAATATTTTCCAACTGTGTGGTACTAACCAAGAAATTGGTAACTCTGTTCAAAAACTGAAGAAAAATAATGCTTATGTAAATTGAAGAATGTCTCTCAAAACTATTAAAATGACCAGAAACATTATTCAAGTTTCTGTGACTTAAGTAAATCATTAGCAAATAGGACAAGTGTCACTTTTTGATTTAATAAAAATATCTATTTCGTCTAACATTTCAGCTTTCAAGATTATATGAGTGAAACATTTTGTCTTCCTTGGGTTTTACATCTCTAATGAATGTGAAGGTGACACCACTCTGTGTTCAATAACAAATGTGTGAGTGGAAATGCAGAATCTGTTACTTCATGTAAGACAAACAGCAATGAGAAGATACTATTATGTTTTGGCTATGAGGAATCCCCCAAAAGTTTCTGTGTCAATGGAGAAAATGAAATGATTATGAGAGCCATAATGTAAGCCATGGATTAATTCATTTAATGAATTAATAATTTGAATGTATTACTGGGCCATAGCTGTAGGTGAGTGACGTGTGGAAAGAAAAAGTGTGTCACTGGGATATGCTTTTGGGATTATATATTAAGTCCCAGGCTCCTCACACTGTTTCCCAGCTGTCATGTGCTGAATAGCTATTGTCCAGTTTGCCTTGCTGCCATGACGTTCTGTTGACCTTATGCCCAGAGAAGAGCCATAAGCCATCCAAGAACTGAAACTCAAACCGAGGGTCAAAAATTTTTTTTCCAATTTTCCAACTGTTGGAAGCAAGAAGTGGGACCATTGCTGTGACTAACCAGACCATATTGTATAGAGTTTTTAAAATTAGTTGGTGTGAGAGTTTAGAAACGTTTGGAGATGAAGGCTGAAGAAGGCTTAAAATGTTGTAAGCAGATGGTACAGCAAGTCATGCAGAGATCTGTCAGAAATACAGTACCATGCTTCAGAATTCTGGAATAAAAAAATGAAACACAGCTAGCGAAGAAAGGAATAAAAGTTGATGTGTAAGATTAAATAAAGGAATTCTCCCAAAATGAAGGAGGGGGGAAACATAACATTATAAATAAATGCAGGGAGGATGAGTTCAGAACACAATCAATCACCTATTTTTGCGAGAGTAGGGATGATGACCACTCAGATTATTGCAAAGAATGTTCCTTACTGTGAATACCAATCTCAGACAACCAGATAGAATCTGACTGTAATACAGAATGTGAATGCAATGAAATTGAGACTTCCAAGGTGCTATGAGCCTGCCCTAATAAAGTGCATAATTATGCCCAACCCATTTTCACTGGAAGTGATAAAGAACACTATGGAAAATGGCAATGCTTTGAACAAGTGTGAGACTGTGGAATAGCACTGCTGATCTTGGAAATGTGTATCTGTGTTTCACTGCTATGGGAATTTCACAGACTATCATCTGACAACTTTGCTTTAAATCTACCCAAAGATATGAGTGAAAACAGAACTCTTTATGCCCATGTGTGTTAGTACAACATCAAGACTTCCCTCATAATTGCCAGTCCTATGATTTCTGGGCAATTTTTCGGGTTCTAGCAGGCTAAGGGTCAATGTTTCATTACCACATATTCATGTGTGGCTCCTGACTGATCAGAGACCTGAGGAGAAATAGCAGTAACTCATCACACCTTCACAATATTCAATACACATAGGGACTCAAACATCTTCATTGACGGAGTTTGGGTTTTAAAAACACATGCACCAACCAAACCACATTGCAAATAAGGTCATTGTTGACACAAAAAAACATGTGTGCAGTACAACTTCCCACAAACACATTCACAGTAGAAAGACAGATTCATAGTCTCATTAAAGAGACAAATTCACATAATTATGGAACTTCTGTTCTAATATTGGTGCGGATTGTGAGGACAGTTTTGCTTCAACAATGTTGCTCAACTCACATGCCGTACCTCCTAGAAAGGACATACTGACAAACTTCTGTCCACCAAATCCTGCTGGGCTGAGGTCCCAAAGAGAAAGCAAGGATGCAAGACATCCTTCTGTGTCAGCTGTGAGGTCACCCAGCATGGAGCTCAAAGGCACCACTGTTCTGCTCCTCTTTATAAAGGGAATTGTCGGGCTTCTCCCAGCACAGATTTGGGAGCAACTGCAGAACCTCCTCCAAGATGCTGGTGGTCCTACTCACAGTGGCCTTGCTGGCCCTGAGCCCAGCTCAGAGCTCAAATGAAGGTAAAAGCAAATGGGGATTGTAGGAACTTCTGTGGTTTAGAAAGCCACACTACAGAGAGGGAAGGGGAGGGAGGGAAGATTATGAGGAGAGTACAACAGAATTTTTATGAAAACTGTAATACGACATATGGCTTTGTTTCATGCCAGGGCTTTAGATCTTTAGGTAAAGTTGGAACATCCCTCTAACTTTTCAACTAGAAGCATGGAGATGTAAGTTTTGCATTTGAAGAAAGCTTGTTCCATGTTGTCAGAGATGCAAGGAAGGTGGGAGACTGACACAGGGAAGCCTGCTGTGGAGACATTATTGTGTTCCAAGCAGACAGGCTGCAGACTTCCAGGCTCTACAGCAGATGCAGGACACAGGAAGGAGAAATCCCAACATCAGAGCTATGTCGGAGACAGAGATCCAGAGACTACACTGGACTCTGCCTATAGAGAGGGAGATAAATATCAGGGTCCAATTTCTCATTTATCTCTGACTTACAATCAGTATTTCAATGAGCTGTGTGCATGACATGGCCCTTAAAGTTCATGGAAGATTTCCATACTCCAAAAATGAAGTGAAGATGCACTAAGGGTTTAAAAGAGGTGGAAAAAAACAAAATACCCACTTGTGATATTGAAATACCCAGAACTCTTATCATATATTAACCATAATGTTTTACAGATGCTAGTTAAGACCTAAATGGTTTTCATATTTTCATGAAAGTGGCGAGGCTAAGCAAGGGGCACCACCAGGCCTTTCTCTCACTTCTTCCTCCCTTTTTCTCAGCATCAAAGAGCATGGCTGAGTTCACTTAGAGGGGGTCCAGGTTGTGGTTGGAAGTCACCTTTCCCGGGAGAACATGGGTGACCCCTGAGATTGGTGACTAACTTTTCACTTCATCTGTTCTTATTTCCTAGAGGTCAGCTATGAAGGCCCTTCCACTCTATCAACAGGTAAGGCCAGTTCATCCTCAGTTGACCTTCTCCTCCTTTTCCTCAGGAAAGTTCATTTCAACAACCTCTCCTTACCATCATTTTTATTTTCAGCAACTAATGGAGGTCATTTCCCTCAATAATATAAAAAAGCCTTTCCAAAGATTTATTCTGGGGAAAATGACCAGAACTGCTAGCGTGATAACAAAAGGCAGAGTTAGGCTGTTGCCCAGAGAGAAAGAATTTCTGAGAGGTGACAGAAAATGCAAATGAGCTAATCTGCATCCTCAGTGGTCATTCAGTGCTTCCTAAATCTTCTGGATGATAGAGCTCTGGAACGAAATGCACAGAATTGTGTGTGTGTGTACCTTGTGATACTGTGCATCAGTACTTCTAGAGGATCAATACATGCTACACGGTCTAAGCCAATTCCCTGTGGCCCATCACCTTGGGTTTCCTTCACTCTATTATATGTTATCAAGGTTAGTGTAGGTCACTAAACGAATACATGTCTTCATTCAACATGTGGCTTACATGTCTGACATGAATTCATAGACAACAAGTTATCACTGCATGCAGAAGTAAAGCTGGTAACATCCGGATATACAATCCCTTTGCTTTGCTTGGCAACTGGAAGGTATCAAAGATTTTCCTTAACGGAAATTCAGAGGAGAAGAACTATCAAATCTGGGTAAGAAACAGTCCACGTGATGAGTATATCAGTTAAGAGATCTCCCCGTGAGGAGGAAATGGAACTGGAGGTTAGAGTTGAGAGGCAAGGTCTAGAATAAAGAGTCTATGTACCAAGGCCAGAGAAGTGCCTGCTGAGGTTCTTCCACCAGCCATCACATCTGCTCTTGTGCTGTACTCACACAGAGGTTGAGGACCCAAGCCAGAGCTCCCAACAAGTCCCTCACAGACCACCTCCTGGAGGACGCCCACCCAGACCCCCTGCTGATGGTGGAGATGACAATGAAGATGAAGATGAAGGTGATGACTCAGAGCAGGGACCACCAGAAGGAGGCAATCAGCAGCAGCCAAGTCGTCCCCCTCATCCTGGACAGCAGCAGGGACCTCCCCAGCAAGGAGGCCAGCAACATCAAGGTCGCCCTCTTCGTCCCGGACAGCCACAGGGACCCCCCCAGCAAGGAGGCCAGCAGCAGCAGCAAGGTCACCCTCCTCGTCCTGGACAGCAGCAGGGACCCCCACAGCAAGGAGGCCAGCAGCAGCAGCAAGGTCGCCCTCCTCGTCCTGGACAGCCACAGGGACCCCCCCAGCAAGGAGGCCAGCAGCAGCAGCAGGAAGGTCGCCCTCCTCGTCCTGGACAGCAACAGGGACCCCCACAGCAAGGAGGCCAGCAGCAGCAGCAGCAGCAAGGTCGCCCTCCTCGTCCTGGACAGCCACAGGGACCCCCACAGCAAGGAGGCCAGCAGCAGCAGCAGCAACAAGGTCACCCTCCTCGTCCTGGACAGCCACAGGGACCCCCCCAGCAAGGAGGCCAGCAGCAGCAGCAGCAGCAGCAAGGTCGCCCTCCTCGTCCTGGACAGCCACAGGGACCCCCCCAGCAAGGAGGCCAGCAGCAGCAGCAGCAGCAAGGTCGCCCTCCTCGTCCTGGACAGCCACAGGGACCCCCCCAATCAGAAGGTAATTGGGAGCTTCTGCCTCATATCATCCTGCAAATCTCTGGGCATCACCTTCACTTTCCCAAATGGATAGAGTATAAAGTCCTCCCCAGCTCAGTTTACCCAGTGTACCCTAGAATTCTTTGGCAGCTCTGATTTAAGCTCACTCTCTAACAAAGGCCCTAATTGTTGTGCTTCTCAAAATGGAAGGTGCTAACAAATCATCTGGAAACATGTTGAAAGTACAGGGTCATGGAACCCATTTCTAAATGTGTTTGATCAGGCATTCTTGGGCAATGTAGGATGACCATTTAAGTTCTTGAAGGTAACTCTGATCATCTGTCATCCTGTACCACATGTCCTTTCTGTCAGTGTTTACTGAGCATGGTTGCTTGGGTGGGGCAGGGCATTGATCTCCCTTTGTTCTGTGTCTCCTTGCTCAGACTCTGATGATTGCCCATTTCCTGTTTCCTTGTGACCATGAAAAGTCAGTTCTATCAACCACTGGGCCTCTCAGTCCAGAATCCCTGCCATGTGAATTCACCTGATTGCTCCCAATTGGACACTTGATTTTTATATGCTTTTTGGCAAATTAATCTACACCTGACTGGAAAGTCCAACTGAATAAAAAGGTGTTCAACTAAATCAGGAATGCACTTATCCTACCTCCTCATAACCTCCAACATAAAACTGGATCATTAATTTTTTTGTATATCCTCTTGGAAATATTGATACACATATGAGCACATCTCTCTATTTTACTCTACAAATGAGTATCATTATTTCTACTCAAATCTCATTGTTTCTCCTTTCAAGTACCATATTTTATAACAATTTCAGAGCAGTTCACGAGATACACAACTCATTTCTCCATCATCCTTTCCTCCTTTTTTTCTTCCTTTTGTTCTTTTTTCTTCTTTCTAAACAAATTTCTACCTTAGTTTTTGAATTTATCCATTTCTTCTTCTCAAAATACCTGCTCGTTCTCCATCTTTTTGCCTCCTTCTTTTTTTATTATTTTGAATTTTTTAATAATTCATGGAATTACTGATTCAAACCTTCTCTAGTCAAGCCATGTGTAATACCCTTACTATTGTTGGACTTTGCAGTTATCCTTTTTGTACATCTGATCATTTCTATTTTCAATACCATCCACAAAATTAGTATCCCAGAAGTATTCTTCTTATATTTTTATTGATCCATTATAATTATCCATGATATGGGGTATGTTAACTATTTTATGGATACATTATGATGACACATGATATTGGGATGTGTTAAAACCATACATTCACACAGTGAAAAATGTAACTTGTTGAGTTTCAATCCTCATACCTCTCCTTCCAGTAGTTATCTTTATTTCCTCATATGGTAAGTGTGAATGTAGAGCATGCTCAGTGCAAGTTGTTTCACCAGGATGGAAGGAGAAGCAAAAGAAGAGGACGTGGGCTCTCCCCTGCAGGTCTTCAGTGATGCCAGCCAGATTTTAGAAACCTCCTGCATGTCACATCTTCCCTACAAACTCCCCCCCCCCTTTTTTTTTTGTTTCAGAGAGTGAATAAGAAGACCATGTCCTTCGGAAAATTCTGCCATTGGAACAAAAGGGTCATAGCCATGTCCTCTATAGACTAATAAAATAATCAGCATGCATTTTCTGATTGCTGTCTCTCTTTCTGGGGTGGGAGAGTGTGGAATCTGAAGGTCATGGACACAGTATAAAAATATCCTGCACCGGGGCTGGGGATGTGGCTCAGCGGTAGCGCGCTCGCCTGGCATGTGTGCGGCCCGGGTTCGATCCTCAGCACCACATACAAACAAAGATGTTGTGTCCGCCGAGAACTAGAAAATAAATATTAAAGAATTCTCTCTCTCTCTCTCTCTTCTCTCTCTAAAAAAAAAAAAAAAAAAAAAAAAAAAAATCCTGCACCTCCCTCATGGATGCTTCCAGAAAGCTTCCCTCCTTCTTCATCCACAAGTCAGTTGTAATCACTGCCATGTTTCCAGCATCCCTTACATCACAAGTGCAAGGTTGAAAACTATTTGAGAATATATGTACTAAATGCTTGTAAATTTTCAGCAAAGAAAGAATAGAGAATATCAGTGAGGAATTTGCAAAGGCTGAGAGGTTCTACACATGAAAATCTTTGACCCTGATTTCCAAGAATGGGAATGGAGTTTCAGGCACATTTCCCCTAGAACCCATCATTTCTCTCCCGAGTTCATCATTGCCTAATTCTGTCCCTCTCTAGATTCCCACCTTTCTTTGGAACCTGTGGGAATGTGGTCAATAGACAGTAAGGTGCATTTTCTGAGACATAAAACTTGGAGACCTTCACACATGACTCTGGTTTTCCTCAGTCTCTGGATCGTCAACAGGCTTATAGAGTAGTGACTGGGCTGATCATAGCACACTATGTTGTATTAGGCATTTGAGAATTTCATACAGTTTCTTGGACATACATCAATCATATGGATTTATATAGCTCAACAAACTTAAAACAGCTTATCTTTAAAGAAATTATAACACATTGAGTCATTCTAGGTATTTTATATGTTTATTTATTAGTTGTTTTATATAATTTTTATTTATTATTTAATTATCTATTTGGTAATTAATATAGAGTCTTGCTTTGTTCATGAGGCTGACCTTGAACTCACGCTCCTCTTACTTTATATTCCCAAGTAACTGAGATTGAAAATGTTGGATCCCATGACAATTCATTCCTAATTAATTCTATTCCCCCTATTTTTGTTAAAGTGAAAATAATTTCAGATATTTTGAAGCTCCCTAAAATTTTCTAAAATCCTATAAATTACAAAATGGCTTGAATGAGAATATGATTTTTGGAAGAATTCAAACCTGTCTAAAGGTTTAACAGCATTTGAATAAATATAATCATGGCTCAATTTCAAACAAACCCAAAGTGTCAAAATATTATGCAGACTCATTGGGTGAGGTGTTGTTATATTGAGAAGACTCACGTTTCTTAAGAAGTCAAAGTCTGCATCAAACACATCATGAAGCATATGGTAAGTATCTTGATGAAACAAAACCTTTGTTTCCAGGACCATTTGCATGAAAGGAACAGAAAATCCTCTACATTTTAACATCAATACTCAGAAAAATTTATTATTTCAACAGAGATCAAAACCACTTCTCTTTTTCTTCCAAAATCCATACAATATTGGAAGTGTAAACCAGTTTAAATCATAATTTGTGAATAAATGCAATCAAATCTTAGACAGATTAATTGCACCTATAATTTGTTTTTCAAATTCCCATTCCAGAAATAACTATGATTTTCTAATATCTATTTAGGTTTATTCCGTGTTGTGAAACAATTAATTCTAATTAACCACAAGAATTGCTTTGTTTTTCATCACAAAAACAAAAAACAAATCTTTCAGAGCTTATCTCTTTGTTTATTGGAAACATGTTTTACATTTCCCCTATATAGAGATGCTTTCCTTATTTATTTTGAATTCTTCATTTAGCTTCTTTGATTTTATTAAATTGCATTTAGTGCTTTTATAACTATTTTTGTGCGACAGAATGGAATTCTTAGCACATTGAGTAGTGTTTCTTTTTCATGTAGTAAGACAAGAGTAGATACATTTCTGTTTATGATTAGCAATTAAAATTATCTTAGGTAATCCAACTTAGGTATTTACTAAGTATGCATTACATTACTGAACTTATCAATACTTAGGAGTCCAAGGTCTGAGAATTGGAAAATATTTTAACAGATATTTTATAAATATAATCAGTGCCAAAACCCATTAATACACCTTTAACTTACTTGCACATATTCATCTCTTATTAACAATTATATTTAGAATACTCATGAAAATTTTATCATGATTGACAAAGCTACCCATCATCTCATGTTAATTCTGCCTGGAGTATTTGCCTGTCATCAGAGTGAAACTATAAAAGTTAAATACCTGGATTTTTCTGTTTTAATTATCATCCTTGAGAAGAAAGTGATGGTTTGTGCACTTTTCCTGATGGTAAACTTCCAGTCCTAAATAACAAGCATGTTAGTACTTGCTGACAGGAGGGGATGTCTTTCACATGGAGATTTCACAAATTCCTTTAAGGAAAAGAAGGAAGTTTAAAGAGTTTGATTGTAGTTTGCACTGGTGTCAACTTCTGTGATGACTGAAGTCTCAGGTTATTTTCAAGAAAGAATTGCTATTCTGTTTTTGAGCAGATATCAGGCAGGCAAAGAGGATGCTTCTTCCTTTGCCATTTCACAAGTACCCTAAAATAGCAGTCATGTAAAATGTGTATTTTGGAGTGAATGCTTATGTCATTCTTTTCATCTCTGTGACAGAAATACCTGACAACCAAAACTTGGAAAGTTGATTTTGGACCACTCTTTAAGAGTTTCAGTTTATGCTTAGCCAAGTCCATTTCTCTTTGCCAAGGCAAGGGAGAATATCAAGACAGAAGGAAATGGTAGAGGTAAACTAGGAAAGAGAGAGAGAGAGAGAGAGAGAGAGAGAGAGAGAAGAACACAAGGAGATAGGAACAAAATATAGAATCAACGTTGCATGATCTCAGTGGCCCACCTCCTCTACCCATGACCCACCTGCCTGCAATTTTTACCACTTGGTAATCCATTCAAATTATTGATTCATTAGATTAATCCACTGATTATGTTATACCTTTATGATTGAATCATTTCACCTTCCACTTGAACACAGGGGCTCTTGGGCGACACCTTATATCCAAACCATAACCTTCCAACCTTGGTCCCAGAAAGCTCATCTTCATCTCACAATGCAAAATTCGATTAGTCCATTTCCAGAGTCCCCATAGCCTTAACAATTTTAGCGCTTCCCAAAAACCCAAGTTCAAATTCTGCTCTGAGACTAAAGGGAAACTCTTGACTTTGAGTCCTAACCCCCAATTGAAAGCCAGTTATATGCAGCCAATATCTAAAGACACAGAGGAAACCTTTCCATTACAAAAGGGAAGAATGGGGCAACACTGAAGGGTTGGGACAAAAACAAGATTAAACCCCAGCAGGTAAACATTAGGTCCAGGAATCCCACATTCAGCTTTTGGGCCCTATGGTATAAATGTGATCTCAAAGGGGCCTGGGCAACCCCACACCCATGACCTTGCCAGTCAGTCCACAGTCCTCTCTTAAGCTGGCTCTGTTCATAGACAATGTCTTTCCTCAGCACACATATCATAGCACTGGTGTACCTTAATTCTGGCATTTCCCATTCCACCCATAATTTCATCTTTACAGCTTCATACATCACCCTCTCAGGGGTTGCATGCAGGACTTCTAACCCTGTCACTCTTTGCTTGATCTCTCAGGCCTTCCTTGGAAATCTTGGTGGAAGTTTTAATTTCCCATTAACTCCAGCAAACTGTCTTCCTGAAAAATAAGCTCCACATGGAGGATACCAGTCTGGTGCCTGCTGGAGCCAAACTGAACCCCCTTGGACCAGGCCTATAGTAGCTTCTTAGTGCCTGGATGATGGAGCATGGTGAAACAAATCCTGGGGAAACAACTTCCTAGGCACTCCTGTGAGAACAGGGTCTTCCCATGTTTTCTGGGGTTTAGTTTTACACCCCAGAGCCTGCAACGGATGTGGTCATGCTGATTCCTGAGATACCTTCAAGGCATCTTTCTTATCCTCTCATACAAACACTCAATTTCTCATTAGTGGTGGTAATCTCCTCAGCAAGCACACATTACCAGTATTTCTTCTTTTGCTAAACAGCAAGTGTTTTAAATCTTTCTTCTTGTTTTTGCTCTGATTCTCAGTGTAAACATGGCTGAAAGCTTCCAGTAACACCTATGCCAGTACATGAATGTTATGCTGTCTTGATATTCTCTCTGCCAGATTCATTAGTCCATAAAATTTAAAATTACCTTGCAGAATGTCTCATGTCAACTTTTTTTTTTACCAGAGTGTAAGCTGTTCCTCTGTTCCAATTTCCAACAGAGTGCCCATTCCTCTTTAAAACTCATGAACACATTCCTTACTCTTCTCTTTCCTATCTGCATTTTGATTATTGAAACTCATCAGAATCACTCATTGAGATCTGCTTACAACATTTTAAGCCTTCTTCAGCCTGCATCTCCAAATTTTTCTAAACTCTCACACCAACTAGTTTCAAAAATTCTGTACATCATGGTCTGATTAGTCACAGCAATGATCCCACTTCTTGCCTCCAACTGCTGTGTTAGCAGTTGGAAAAAAATTTTATTTGACTCTTGGTTTCAGAGTTTCACTTCATGGTTGGCTTATGCCTCTTCTCTGGGCATAAGGTCAGCAGAACATCATGGCAGTAGGGCAAACTGGACAAAAACTATTCAGCACATGACAGCTGGGAAACAGTGTGAGCAGTGTGGGACAAAATATATAATCCCAAACGCATATCCCAGTGACACACTTTCTCTATCCATATCTCCCTTGCCTACAGCTACTGCCCAGTAATACCTTCAAATTATAAATCCATTAAATGGTTATGGTATATGCTTAGGTTATGGCTCTCATAATCATTTTATTTTCTGCATTACCAAGGAAACTTTAGGGAGATTCCTCATACCCAAACCATAACATTCAGTATCTTCTCATTGCTGTTTGATGTACATGAAGTAACAGATTCTGCCTTTTCATTCACACATTTGTTATTGAACACAGAGTGGTGTCACCTTCACATTCAGTAGAGATGTAAAACCCAAGGAAGACAAAATGTTTCACTCCTATAATCCTGAAAGCTGAAATGTTAGATCAAATAGATATTTTTATTAAATCACAAAGTGAAGCTTGTCCTGTTTAATAATGATTTACGTAAATCACATAAACTTGAATAGTATTTCTGGTCGTTTTTATAGTTTTGAGAGACATTCTTCAATTTACATAAGCATTTATATTTTTAAGTTTTTGAATAGAGTTATCAATTCCTTGGTTAGTACCACACAGTTGAAAAATATTACACCTATAAACAGTTCTTTGTACATATATAGATTCAAGTTGATCTGATACTTTTCATTTAGTATTAGAAAATAAAAAGAAACACATTCAATTTTTAAGACATTTGAGATCCATTATTGTTTACAATATATTGAAGAGGAAAATAACACATATCTTTTTCCTTTTCATAATGGTGATGGAAACTAGCAGTGCTTTGGTACTGACCTACAATCACAATCCTTTTTATTTTTTACTTTGATAGAGTTCTGTGTTGCTTAGGGCCTTACTCATTTGGTTAGGATAGCCTTGAACTTGCAATCCACTTGCTTTGGCCTCCCAAGTCACTTTAGTTACAAGCATCTGCCACAATGGCTGGCTATGATTTTTTTTTCCTTTGTAAAAATTTGTTCTATTTAGTTTCACATAATAATAGAATGCATTTTGATATCTTGTGCATAAATGGAGTGTAACTCCTCTTTCTTCTAGATGTACATTTTATACAATCACAATGGTCAAGTAATCAGATTTGTACATAGGGTTATAACACCTGATTCATGCTACAATCCTTCCTACCCCCATGCCACTTCCCTCCTCTTCACTCTCCTCTACCTAATCCAAAGTACCTCTATTTTTCTCTAGCACATCCCCATTATTGTGAATTAGCATCTACTCATCAGAGAAAACATTCAGCCTTTGGTTTGGGGGACTGGCTTATTTCACTTAGCATTATATTCTCCAGCTCCATCTATTTACCTACAAATGCCATAATTTCATTCTTCTTTAACGTTAAGCAATATTCTGTTGTGTATATATGCCACATTTTCTTTACCCATTCTTTGAAGGGCATCAAGTTCTGTTTCATAATTTGGCTATTGTGTATTGAGCTAAAAGGAGCATAGAGATTCCTCAAAAACATGGAATGACTATGATATTGATAAGGTTGAAAACTCCTCTCAATGTCCATGGTACTCTCAATTTTTTAAGTTAGTTCATAAATTCTCTAGAAATTCCAGTTTCTACAAGTTAAGAGAATCAGAGCCCCTGGATTGAAAAGTGGCCATTATTGCTGTCTGTTTGAACTTCTTCCACCTGAAAACTGTTTACTTACCTAGTCTATTTTCTCTAAGAAGTCTGAAGTGGAAATTAGGGGATGTGTAACCAATCAGAATTAAAAATGCTCAAATATATATGGGCTACTTGACAAAGGTGTGGAATTCATACTTGAAAATCATCTGTTATGACCTTTGTTATGGTTGGATATGGTTTGAGTGTCTGCAAAGGCTTCATTGTTTGAAATTTAATCCTTATAAGATAGGAAGAAGATGGATGCTTTATCTAAGACCCACTAGTGTTGACTTTTGAATGTCCATTGAGAATCAGTGAGGTCAGGGCTTTCTTGGTTCTTAGCTTGTATGCTTATTTCTTGTGGTCATTATCTTGATCTCCCCAAAATTACAATCCTACCATTACAGCAGTTTAAATATAAGGTTGACATAAAGCTGTCAAATGTTTGTTTTATTTCTTAATCTCAGTCTATGCATATTCATAGATATTCTAATAGGCAACACATACTTGAATATTTTTATTAACTCATTTGATCAAAACATGTCTTTTAATTGAATACTTTAACCATTTATATTCCAGGTAATTTTCAGTATGTAGGACTTAGAAAAGCAAAACTCTTAACTCATTTATCATTTCATTGTTTTTCTTTTTTTTCTCTTATAAATTTCTGTTCTACTTAAGTGACTTATCTAGTAGTATCTTTTGATTTTTCATTTATTGCCTTGAATTTGTCAATTACAAACTTTTGCTTGAACCTAACCACAGTTGGTATTGACTTCAAAAAGCTATTTTGAAATGATATATCCATGATATAACATGGGAAAAAATAAATGTAATATATACTAATGTAAAAGCATGGGTTTGCACATTTTGAACTTTTGATGACCCATTTAATATCTGCCCAATTTTTGTTAACATACTGTTGTAATTAATATTCTTAACTTTTTTATTTCAATCTCATAGTAAAGACATAAATGGCTTACTCACTGTGTTTTCAGTATCAAGGTATTTTCTATTTTTCTTTTTAGCTACTCTAACCAGTGAGTCTTATTGCTTCTTATGTTCTCTTCTTAGTCATTGAGGTTTCAGTCTCAGTTTGAGGAACTCCATTTCACAGCTCTTATAGGATCAGTCCAGTGGTGATACATCAGGTCAGCTTTTAATTCTCTTAGAATGTCTTTATTTCTTCTTAATTTCTAAAGGAGAGCTGTGCTAGGTACAGGATTCTTGGTTTGCAGGGTTTTTTTTTTTCATTCATTACCATGAAATATTCATGTCTTTCTTTTCTTGTCAAAAAGGTTTTCTGGAGAAGTTGGTCGTCTGGCCAACTGGGACACACTTCAGTGCTCCCTCTCCCCTTTTTCTTACTGGTTTGAGAATTCTCTCTTTACCTGTGGCCTTGGTCACAGGTATTGATATTAATTAATTAGTATTACTATTAATTGGTGTGGATTTGAGTCAAGTCTTACTGCTTGACCTCATTGTACCTTGAATTTATATCTTCCTCTATCTTTGGAAGTTTCCTGCCATGATCTCTTTTGACATATGTTTCACAATTTTGGTATTTTAAGTCCCTCTTAAACCCCTATAGTTATAATATTTACTATTGATTCTGTTCCAGTTTCCACCACATTTCTTCCTTCTACTTTATTATTTTTCCTTCTCTCTCCACTGACTTTGCAATTTCATATCCACTATACAAAATAATTAATTTCCCATTTTCTGTAACCAATTCTGGTATTGATTCTTCTTATGATATTTTTTATTCCATGTACTATATTTTTCAGTTCAAGAATTTCAGTTGGATTTTTTAATTGCTTCCATCTCTCTATTAAGTTTTTCAGCTATAGTATTGAATTATTTCTTTGGGTTCTCTTGAAGCTTCTTCATTTTCCTTAAATCAGATAAAAGTTAGTTTCTTCATCTACACATTTGCCCATACTGGATATTTTCCAGTCAGAGTCTGTCAATTTACTCTAACTATAAATAAGGCCCTAATTCCCTGAAAGCTTTGTAAGCTTTTTGTTATGAAAGATACTGTGCCTATTCAAGGATAGGTACTTATGCCAGTCTTCATAGTTTGAAAACCTTTGTGACTATCTTGCCCTGACTCCAAGGAGGCTGCTTCTTTGCTCTGAGTCTCTAGTCACTTCTGCTCTTTCACTACTCAAGGATGGCCAAAGTAGAGGTGTCCTGTGGGTTGGTTTTGTTGTGTTGTCACTATTTCAGGAGCTGAGGGCAATCCAAGTCCAAGTTAGCTCCCAATTCCTATCTGGTATGTTCCAAACAAACAGGTTGAGCACTTCATAATGGTACTTTGTCCCTTCAAGCTTCTCTCTGGAGCTGGAGAATGCAAAGAATTTTCATCATCAGTTACCTGCCTGTGATCTGTCACTGCTTATTTCTGTTCTACTCTGTAAAGGATCATCTAGGGGTGACAGGTTGCAGGACTCTGTGAGAACTATGGCCATGCACACCTTAATGCTATTGCATTCAGAACTTAAAGCTCTCTGAGACTAGTGAAACACTGGGAAGGAAAAAGACACCCCTTTATTGATTGCCAATAAGTCTGAATTCCTGATCCACAACTACTGCAACCAGCCATAGGTCACCTGGGATCCAATAGAACTCTGTTAGACTGGGCTCATTTGTCTCTCCCTTGTACAGGTTTATTTGAGAGGCTCAACCATGTGCACTAGTCTGGCTGTGTGTGCTTCTAGACTCTGCCCACTATTAGACTGAACCAGACTGGTCCTGAGTTCCAAGTATTGTGCCCAGCAGTTTGTCTTCCCCTCCAGAATCAAAGTCTTACTTCACACAATGACACTAAAATTGTCAGTAGTGTTAGTGCAAGCAGTACCTTGGCTTCCATGTCATGATTAACTCACAACTGAGTGTCAAAGCTGCAGGTATATGCAGTATCCAGGCTTTGAGTATGAGTCAGCCCCACTCCAAGGTGGGAAATAATGCTGGCCTGAACTCAACTCATTCCACCTGGTAAGTCTCAAGACTGTCTCACACAGGACCTGCTCTAGGAAAAGCAGTTTTGATATTTGCCCAGTGGTGAGTTTCTCCATGATGAACACTCAACTTACGACAGAAGGCTGTCCTATATTTCTTGCCCTGTTTTCCAGTAGTAGACTCTTACATCTCCTCTCCTTCAAGGTGAGTAAGGAGTGGTGTTAGCAGCCCCTTCGCCATCTGTTGAATGCAGGTTTAGCAAGTCACGTTTTAAGAATGGGTGTAAAAGTGAAACCCCAGAGAATATGGGAAGAACCTGTTCTCACAGGGGTGCCTAGGAAGTTGTTTCCCCAGGATTTGTTTCACCATGCTCCATCATCCAGGCACTAAGAAGCTACTATAGGCCTGGTCCAAGGGGGTTCAGTTTGGCTCCAGCAGGCACCAGACTGGTATCCTCCATGTGGAGCTTATTTTTCAGGAAGACAGTATGATGGAGTTAATGGGAAATTAAAACTTCCACCAAGATTTCCATGGAAGGCCTGAGAGATCAAGCAAAGAGTGACAGGGTTAGAAGTCCTGCATGCAACCCCTGAGAGGGTGATGTATGAAGCTGTAAAGATGAAATTATGGGTGGAATGGGAAATGCCAGAATTAAGGTACACCAGTGCTATGATATGTGTGCTGTCTATGAACAGAGCCAGCTTAAGAGAGGACTGTGGACTGACTGGCAAGGTCATGGGTGTGGGGTTGCCCAGGCCACTTTGAGATCACACTTTATACCATAGGGCCCAAAAGCTGAATGTGGGATTCCTGGACCTAATGTTTACCTGCTGGGGTTTAATCTTGTTTTTGTCCCAACCCTTCAGTGTTGCCCCATTCTTCCCTTTTGTAATGGAAATGTTTCCTCTGTGTCTTTAGATATTGGCTGCATATAACTGGCTTTCAATTGGGGGTTAGGACTCAAAGTCAAGAGTTTCCCTTTAGTCTCAGAGCAGAATTTGGACTTGGGTTTTTGGGAAGTGCTAAAATTGTTAAGGCTATGGGGACACTGGAAATGGACTAATCACATTTTGCATTGTGAGATGAAGATGAGCTTTCTGGGACCAGGGTTGGAATGTTACGGTTTGGATATAAGATGTCGTCCAAGAGCCCCTGAGTTCAAGTGAAAAGTGAAATGATTCAATCCTAAAAGCTATAACTTATCAAGTGGATTAATCTAATGAATCAATAATTTGAATGAATAATCTAATGAGTCAATAATTTGAATGGATTACCAAGTGGTAAATGCAGGCAGGTGGGTCACAGGTAGAGGAGGTGGGCCACTGAGATCAGGCATTGAGTATTCTATATTCTGTTCCTATCTCTTTCTGTTATCTCTCTCTCTCTCTCTCTCTCTCTCTCTCTCTCTCTCTCTCTCTCTTTCCCAGGTTACCTCTACCATATCCTTCTGTCTTGATATTCTCCCTTGCCTTGGCAAAGAGAAATGGACTTGGCTAAGCATAAACTGAAACTCTTAAAGAGTGGTCCAAAATCAACTTTCCAAGTTTTGGTTGTCAGGTATTTCTGTCACAGAGATGAAAAGAATGACATAAGCATTCACTCCAAAATTCACATTTTACATGACTGCTATTTTAGGGTACTTGTGAAATGGCAAAGGAAGAAGCATCCTCTTTGCCTGCCTGATATCTGCTCAAAAACAGAATAGCAATTCTTTCTTGAAAATAACCTGAGACTTCAGTCATCACAGAAGTTGATGCAAACTACAAACAAACTCTTTAAACTTCCTTCTTTCCCTTAAAGGAATTTGTGAAATCTCCATGTGAGAAACATCCCCTCCTGTCAGCAAATACTAACATACTTGTTATTTAGGACTGGAAGTTTACCATCAGGAAAAGTGCACAAACCATCACTTCTTCTCAAGGATGATAATTAGAACAGAAAAATCCAGGTTTTTAACTTTGATAGTTTCACTCTGATGACAGGCAAATACTCCAGGCAGAATTAACATGAGATGATGGGTAGCTTTGTCAATCATGATAAAATTTTCATGAGTATTCTAAATATGATTGTTAATAACAGATGAATATGTGCAAGAAAGTTAAAAGTGTATTAATAGGTTTCGGCACTGATTATATTTATAAAATATCTGTTAAGATACTTTCCAATTCTCAGACCTTGAACTCCTAAGTATTGATAAGTTCAGTAATGTAATGCATATTTAGTAAATATCTAAGTTGGATTACCTAAGATAATTTTAATTGCTGATCGTAAACAGAAATGTATCTACTCTTGTCTTACTACAAAAAAGAAATACTACTCAATGTGCTAAGAATTCCATTCTGCGGCACAAAAATAGTTATAAAAGCACAAATGCAACTTAATAAAATCAAAGAAACTAAAAGAAGAATTCAAAATGAATAAGGAAAGCAGCTCTATCTAGGAGAAATGTAAAACATCTTTCCAACAAGAAAAGAGATAAGCTCTGAAAGATTTGTTTTTGTGATGAAAAACAGAGCAATTCTTGTGGTTAATTACAATTAATTGTTTCACAACAGGGAAAAAACCTAAATAGATATTAGAACATCATATTTATTACTGCAATGGGAATTTGAAAAACAAATTATAGGTGCAATTAATCTGTCTAAGATTTGATTGCATTTATTCACAAATTATGATTTAAACTGGTTTCCACTTCCAATATTGTATGGATTTTGGAAGAGAAAGAGAAGTGGTTTTGATCTCTGTTGAAATAATAAATTTTTCTAAGTATTGATGTTAAAATGTAGAAGATTTTCTGTTCCTTTCATGCAAATGGTTCAGGAAGCAAAGATTTTGTTTCATCAAGATACTTTCCATATGCTTCATGTTGTGTTTTATGCAGACCTTGACATCTTAAGAAACGTGAGTCTTCTCAATATTACAACACCTCAGTTTCCATCCTAAAACTACCTCACCTAATGTGTATGCATAATATTTTGACACTTTGGGTTTGTTTGAAATTGAGCCATGATTGTATTTATTCAAATGTTCTTAAACCTTTGGACAGGTTTGAATTCTTCCAAAAATCATATTCTCATTCAAGCCATTTTGTACTTTATAGGATTTTGGAAAATTTTAGGGAGCTTCAAAATATCTCAAGTTATTTTCACTTTAACAAAAATAGGGGGAATAAAATTAATTACGAATGAATTGTCATGGGAACCAACATTTTCATTCTCAGTTCTTTTGGAATATAATGTAGGAGGAGCGTGAGTTCAAGGTAAGCCTAACAAACAAAGCAAGAACCTATAATAAATACCCAATAGATAATTACATAATAAATAAAAATTATATAAAACAACTAACAAATAATCATATAAAATACCTAGAATGACTCAATGTGTTATAATTTCTTTAAAGATAAGCTGTTTTAACTTTGTTGAGCTATATAAATCCATATGATTGATGTACGTCCAAGAAACTGTATGAAATTCTCAAATGCCTAATACAACATAGTGTGCTATGATCAGCCAAGGCTCTACTCTATGAGCCTTATGACAATCCAGAAGTCATGTCTGAAGGTCTTCAAGTTTCATGTCTCAGAAAATGCACCTTACTGTCTATTGACCAAATTCCCACAGGTTCCAAAGTAAGGTGGGAATCTAGAGAGGGACAGAATTAGGCAATGATGAACTCGGGAGAGAAATGATGGGTTCTAGGGGAAATGTGCCTGAAACTCCATTCCCATTCTTGGAAATCAGGGTCAAAGATTTTCATGTGTAGAACCTCTCAGCCTCTGCAAATTCCTCACTGATATTCTCTATTCTTTCTTTGCTGAAAATTTACAAGCATTTAGTACATATATTCTCAAATAGTTTTAAACCTTGCAGCACTTTTGATGTAAGGGATGCTGGAAACATGGCAGTGATTACAACTGACTTGTGGATGAAGAAGGAGGGAAGCTTTCTGTAGGCATCCATGAGGGAGGTGCAGGATATTTTTACACTGTGTCCATGACCTTCAGATTCCACACTCTCCCACCCCAGAAAGAGAGACAGCAATCAGAAAATGCATGCTGATTAGTTTATTAGTCTATAGAGGACATGGCTATGACCCTTTTGTTCCAATGGCAGAATTTTCCGAAGGACATGGTCTTCTTATTCACTCTCTGAAACAAAGAAAAAAGAGGGGGGAGTTTGTAGGGAAGATGTGACATGCAGGAGGTTTCTAACATCTGGCTGGCATCACTGAAGCCCTGCAGGGGAGAGCCCACGTCCTCTTCTTTTGCTTCTCCTTCCACCCTGGTTAGACATCTTGCACTGAGCATGCTCTACATTCACAATTACCATATGAGGAAATAAAGATAACTACTGGAAGGAGAGGTATGAGGATTGAAACTCAACAAGTTACATTTTTCACTGTGTGAATGTGTGGTTTTAACACATCCCAATATCATGTGTCATTATAATGTATCCATAAAATTGTTAACATACCCCATATCATGGATAATTATAATGGATCAATAAAAATATAAGAAGAATACTTCTGGGATACTAATTTTGTGGATGGTATTGAAAATAGTCATGATCAGATGTACAAAAAGGATAACTGCAAAGTCCAACAATAGTAAGGGTATTACACATGGCTTGACTAGAGAAGGTTTGAATCAGTAATTCCATGAATTATTAAAAAATTCAAAATAATAAAAAAAGAAGGAGGCAAAAAGATGGAGAACGAGCAGGTATTTTGAGAAGAAGAAATGGATAAATTCAAAAACTAAGGTAGAAATTTGTTTAGAAAGAAGAAAAAAGAACAAAACGAAGAAAAAAAGGAGGAAAGGATGATGGAGAAATGAGTTGTGTATCTCGTGAACTGCTCTGAAATTGTTATAAAATATGGTACTTGAAAGGAGAAACAATGAGATTTGAGTAGAAATAATGATACTCATTTGTAGAGTAAAATAGAGAGATGTGCTCATATGTGTATCAATATTTCCAAGAGGATATACAAAAAAATTAATGATCCAGTTTTATGTTGGAGGATATGAGGAGGTAGGATAAGTGCATTCCTGATTTAGTTGAACACCTTTTTATTCAGTTGGACTTTCCAGTCAGGTGTAGATTAATTTGCCAAAAAGCATATAAAAATCAAGTGTCCAATTGGGAGCAATCAGGTGAATTCACATGGCAGGGATTCTGGACTGAGAGGCCTACTGGTTAATGGAACTGACTTTTCATGGTCACAAGGAAATAGGAAATGGACAATCATCAGAGTCTGAGCAAGGAGACACAGAACAAAGGGAGATCAATGCCCGGCCTCCCCAAAGCAACCATGCTCAGTAAACAATGACAGAAAGGACATGTGGTACAGGATGACAGATGATCAGAGTTACCTTCAAGAACTTAAATGGTCATCCTACATTGCCCAAGAATGCCTGATCATACACATTTAGAAATGGGTTCCATGACCCTGAACTTTCAACATGTTTCCAGATGATTTGTTAGCACCTTCCATTTTGAGAAGCACAACAATTAGGGCCTTTGTTAGAGAGTGAGCTTAAATCAGAGCTGCCCCAGAATTCTAGGGTACACTGGGTAAACTGAGCTGGGGAGGACTTTATACTCTATCCATTTGGGAAAGTGAAGGTGATGCCCAGAGATTTGCAGGATGATATGAGGCAGAAGCTCCCAATTACCTTCTGATTGGGGGGGTCCCTGTGGCTGTCCAGGACGAGGAGGGCGACCTTGCTGCTGCTGCTGCTGCTGGCCTCCTTGCTGGGGGGGTCCCTGTGGCTGTCCAGGACGAGGAGGGTGACCTTGCTGCTGCTGCTGCTGCTGGCCTCCTTGCTGGGGGGGTCCCTGTGGCTGTCCAGGACGAGGAGGGCGACCTTGCTGCTGCTGCTGCTGGCCTCCTTGCTGTGGGGGTCCCTGTTGCTGTCCAGGACGAGGAGGGCGACCTTCCTGCTGCTGCTGCTGGCCTCCTTGCTGGGGGGGTCCCTGTGGCTGTCCAGGACGAGGAGGGCGACCTTGCTGCTGCTGCTGGCCTCCTTGCTGTGGGGGTCCCTGCTGCTGTCCAGGACGAGGAGGGTGACCTTGCTGCTGCTGCTGGCCTCCTTGCTGGGGGGGTCCCTGTGGCTGTCCGGGACGAAGAGGGCGACCTTGATGTTGCTGGCCTCCTTGCTGGGGAGGTCCCTGCTGCTGTCCAGGATGAGGGGGACGACTTGGCTGCTGCTGATTGCCTCCTTCTGGTGGTCCCTGCTCTGAGTCATCACCTTCATCTTCATCTTCATTGTCATCTCCACCATCAGCAGGGGGTCTGGGTGGGCGTCCTCCAGGAGGTGGTCTGTGAGGGACTTGTTGGGAGCTCTGGCTTGGGTCCTCAACCTCTGTGTGAGTACAGCACAAGAGCAGATGTGATGGCTGGTGGAAGAACCTCAGCAGGCACTTCTCTGGCCTTGGTACATAGACTCTTTATTCTAGACCTTGCCTCTCAACTCTAACCTCCAGTTCCATTTCCTCCTCACGGGGAGATCTCTTAACTGATATACTCATCACGTGGACTGTTTCTTACCCAGATTTGATAGTTCTTCTCCTCTGAATTTCCGTTAAGGAAAATCTTTGATACCTTCCAGTTGCCAAGCAAAGCAAAGGGATTGTATATCCGGATGTTACCAGCTTTACTTCTGCATGCAGTGATAACTTGTTGTCTATGAATTCATGTCAGACATGTAAGCCACATGTTGAATGAAGACATGTATTCGTTTAGTGACCTACACTAACCTTGATAACATATAATAGAGTGAAGGAAACCCAAGGTGATGGGCCACAGGGAATTGGCTTAGACCGTGTAGCATGTATTGATCCTCTAGAAGTACTGATGCACAGTATCACAAGGTACACACACACACAATTCTGTGCATTTCGTTCCAGAGCTCTATCATCCAGAAGATTTAGGAAGCACTGAATGACCACTGAGGATGCAGATTAGCTCATTTGCATTTTCTGTCACCTCTCAGAAATTCTTTCTCTCTGGGCAACAGCCTAACTCTGCCTTTTGTTATCACGCTAGCAGTTCTGGTCATTTTCCCCAGAATAAATCTTTGGAAAGGCTTTTTTATATTATTGAGGGAAATGACCTCCATTAGTTGCTGAAAATAAAAATGATGGTAAGGAGAGGTTGTTGAAATGAACTTTCCTGAGGAAAAGGAGGAGAAGGTCAACTGAGGATGAACTGGCCTTACCTGTTGATAGAGTGGAAGGGCCTTCATAGCTGACCTCTAGGAAATAAGAACAGATGAAGTGAAAAGTTAGTCACCAATCTCAGGGGTCACCCATGTTCTCCCGGGAAAGGTGACTTCCAACCACAACCTGGACCCCCTCTAAGTGAACTCAGCCATGCTCTTTGATGCTGAGAAAAAGGGAGGAAGAAGTGAGAGAAAGGCCTGGTGGTGCCCCTTGCTTAGCCTCGCCACTTTCATGAAAATATGAAAACCATTTAGGTCTTAACTAGCATCTGTAAAACATTATGGTTAATATATGATAAGAGTTCTGGGTATTTCAATATCACAAGTGGGTATTTTGTTTTTTTCCACCTCTTTTAAACCCTTAGTGCATCTTCACTTCATTTTTGGAGTATGGAAATCTTCCATGAACTTTAAGGGCCATGTCATGCACACAGCTCATTGAAATACTGATTGTAAGTCAGAGATAAATGAGAAATTGGACCCTGATATTTATCTCCCTCTCTATAGGCAGAGTCCAGTGTAGTCTCTGGATCTCTGTCTCCGACATAGCTCTGATGTTGGGATTTCTCCTTCCTGTGTCCTGCATCTGCTGTAGAGCCTGGAAGTCTGCAGCCTGTCTGCTTGGAACACAATAATGTCTCCACAGCAGGCTTCCCTGTGTCAGTCTCCCACCTTCCTTGCATCTCTGACAACATGGAACAAGCTTTCTTCAAATGCAAAACTTACATCTCCATGCTTCTAGTTGAAAAGTTAGAGGGATGTTCCAACTTTACCTAAAGATCTAAAGCCCTGGCATGAAACAAAGCCATATGTCGTATTACAGTTTTCATAAAAATTCTGTTGTACTCTCCTCATAATCTTCCCTCCCTCCCCTTCCCTCTCTGTAGTGTGGCTTTCTAAACCACAGAAGTTCCTACAATCCCCATTTGCTTTTACCTTCATTTGAGCTCTGAGCTGGGCTCAGGGCCAGCAAGGCCACTGTGAGTAGGACCACCAGCATCTTGGAGGAGGTTCTGCAGTTGCTCCCAAATCTGTGCTGGGAGAAGCCCGACAATTCCCTTTATAAAGAGGAGCAGAACAGTGGTGCCTTTGAGCTCCATGCTGGGTGACCTCACAGCTGACACAGAAGGATGTCTTGCATCCTTGCTTTCTCTTTGGGACCTCAGCCCAGCAGGATTTGGTGGACAGAAGTTTGTCAGTATGTCCTTTCTAGGAGGTACGGCATGTGAGTTGAGCAACATTGTTGAAGCAAAACTGTCCTCACAATCAGCACCAATATTAGAACAGAAGTTCCATAATTATGTGAATTTGTCTCTTTAATGAGACTATGAATCTGTCTTTCTACTGTGAATGTGTTTGTGGGAAGTTGTACTGCACACATGTTTTTTTGTGTCAACAATGACCTTATTTGCAATGTGGTTTGGTTGGTGCATGTGTTTTTAAAACCCAAACTCCGTCAATGAAGATGTTTGAGTCCCTATGTGTATTGAATATTGTGAAGGTGTGATGAGTTACTGCTATTTCTCCTCAGGTCTCTGATCAGTCAGGAGCCACACATGAATATGTGGTAATGAAACATTGACCCTTAGCCTGCTAGAACCCGAAAAATTGCCCAGAAATCATAGGACTGGCAATTATGAGGGAAGTCTTGATGTTGTACTAACACACATGGGCATAAAGAGTTCTGTTTTCACTCATATCTTTGGGTAGATTTAAAGCAAAGTTGTCAGATGATAGTCTGTGAAATTCCCATAGCAGTGAAACACAGATACACATTTCCAAGATCAGCAGTGCTATTCCACAGTCTCACACTTGTTCAAAGCATTGCCATTTTCCATAGTGTTCTTTATCACTTCCAGTGAAAATGGGTTGGGCATAATTATGCACTTTATTAGGGCAGGCTCATAGCACCTTGGAAGTCTCAATTTCATTGCATTCACATTCTGTATTACAGTCAGATTCTATCTGGTTGTCTGAGATTGGTATTCACAGTAAGGAACATTCTTTGCAATAATCTGAGTGGTCATCATCCCTACTCTCGCAAAAATAGGTGATTGATTGTGTTCTGAACTCATCCTCCCTGCATTTATTTATCATGTTATGTTTCCCCCCTCCTTCATTTTGGGAGAATTCCTTTATTTAATCTTACACATCAACTTTTATTCCTTTCTTCGCTAGCTGTGTTTCATTTTTTTATTCCAGAATTCTGAAGCATGGTACTGTATTTCTGACAGATCTCTGCATGACTTGCTGTACCATCTGCTTACAACATTTTAAGCCTTCTTCAGCCTTCATCTCCAAACGTTTCTAAACTCTCACACCAACTAATTTTAAAAACTCTATACAATATGGTCTGGTTAGTCACAGCAATGGTCCCACTTCTTGCTTCCAACAGTTGGAAAATTGGAAAAAAATTTTTTGACCCTCGGTTTGAGTTTCAGTTCTTGGATGGCTTATGGCTCTTCTCTGGGCATAAGGTCAACAGAACGTCATGGCAGCAAGGCAAACTGGACAATAGCTATTCAGCACATGACAGCTGGGAAACAGTGTGAGGAGCCTGGGACTTAATATATAATCCCAAAAGCATATCCCAGTGACACACTTTTTCTTTCCACACGTCACTCACCTACAGCTATGGCCCAGTAATACATTCAAATTATTAATTCATTAAATGAATTAATCCATGGCTTACATTATGGCTCTCATAATCATTTCATTTTCTCCATTGACACAGAAACTTTTGGGGGATTCCTCATAGCCAAAACATAATAGTATCTTCTCATTGCTGTTTGTCTTACATGAAGTAACAGATTCTGCATTTCCACTCACACATTTGTTATTGAACACAGAGTGGTGTCACCTTCACATTCATTAGAGATGTAAAACCCAAGGAAGACAAAATGTTTCACTCATATAATCTTGAAAGCTGAAATGTTAGACGAAATAGATATTTTTATTAAATCAAAAAGTGACACTTGTCCTATTTGCTAATGATTTACTTAAGTCACAGAAACTTGAATAATGTTTCTGGTCATTTTAATAGTTTTGAGAGACATTCTTCAATTTACATAAGCATTATTTTTCTTCAGTTTTTGAACAGAGTTACCAATTTCTTGGTTAGTACCACACAGTTGGAAAATATTACACCTGTAAACAGTTCTTTTACATATAGAGATTCAAGTTGATCTGATACTTTTCATTTAGTATTAGAGAATATCAAGAAACACATCCAATTTTTTGGGATATTTGAGATCTGTTGGGAGTCACCCTGGCTCCAAAGACTAACCTCTCCATCCCTTGAGAAGAGCCGTCTAATGGTGAGTCCTGATGACTCACATGATCCTTACCCACCACCAGTCAGAAAGTACCCCATGCCAACTGCCCAAACCATTAAATTGTTAAACTGTTGCAACCTCAGACCACCCCTGGCTCCTATAAATATGCAGAACTGCCTCAATAAACGGGCATTTTCTCTGATGGCAAGCCTTGATTGTTCTTTCATTGGTGCCGACACCTGGGAAAGGGGAATTCCATGCTGTACCAAGGCCCCCTCTCTCAAGGCTTGCTGTTTTTTGTCCACTCATTTGAGCACTGCTCACAACACTGGCTCTTCAGTATGTGATTTCCCCTATTTGGTATCCAACTTCAGATGGGCTTCGCAGGGGCTTTGACTGTGATGGTCCAGCAAACCTCTGTCACCATTTCTGGAGGAGAGAAGGCACCCCATCATGACCTTCACGATCACGGTGGACTCTCTGGAACCTGGCTCATGAGCGGGAGGTCCTGAGTGGTGGAAGAACAGACATCTCTCTCTCTCTCTCTCTCTCTCTCTCTCTCTCTCTCTCTCTCTCCACACAAGATTGGCTGTATTAAAAATTGGACAATCACTGTCAATGGCCACCAGGAGGATCCCTAGATCCTGCAATTCTCAGAGATCTGTTTAACTTCTGCCAGCGCTCAAAAAAGTGGAAGGAGATCCCCTATGTTGAGGCTTTTTCTCTTCTTTGTTCTTATCCCAACCTATGCTCTTACCTTAATGACACTACTGACCCTTCTTTTGGTCTGGCAGATGATCCTCCTCCCTGCCGACCTCCCCCAGTGGCTCCCCCTGATCCCCCTGACAATTTTAGTTCCCCCCAAACTAGGTCCCTCTCCCTAGTCCCACAAAACATGGCCCCTTTAAGCGAGGTTGCTGGACCTGAGGGCATCATCTGGGTACATGTCCCATTCTCTATGAAAGACCTCATGCAACTAGAGTGAAGGTTGGGCTCATTCACTACAGATCCCACCACTTACATTAGAGAGTTTCAATGGGTCCTCCAGGCTTAGCCGAGAGTTTCAATGGGTCCTCCAGGCTTAGCCTCACTCACCATGGTGTGTGTGTATATATATATATATATATATATATATATATATATATATATATATATATATATATTATTGGCTAATACTCTCCTTCTTGAGGATTGTACCAGAGTCTGGTAACTTGCCAGAGCCCATGCAGATAAAACTCACCAAGTTAATCCCAATCACCCTCTGGGGCCACTTGCTGCCCCAGATCAAACTCCTGACTGGGATTATAATACTCAAGCTGGCATACAGATTAGGGACCAATTCTCCGCATGTATTATTGCTGGGCTCAAAAAAGCAGCACTTAAGGCTGTCAATTTCCAAAAATTAAAAGATATTCAGAATTTCTGGATCAGCCTACAAAAGCCATTCAGCAGGATACTAACCTAGATCCCAAAACCCCAGATGGCCGTCATGTCCTTATGACACATTTCCTTTCACAGAGCTACATCAACATCCATTCCAAACTAAAAAAAGCTCAAACAAGCCTGCCACTCCCAAGACTGAGATCTTGGTGGTAGCCTTTAAGGTTTTTCACAACCTGGATGAGGAAATGGAGCACCACAAGCACAGGGCCAAACACAGTAAATTTCAAATGCTCGCCCAGGTGCTGCAGGGGGCTTCCTCGGGTCACCACCCATCATTGAAACCCCCCCAGGCGCCTGCTTCAAGTGTGGCAAGGAGGGACATTGGGCCAAGGCATGCCCTGCACCTCACACTCTGCATAACCCATGCCCTAAATATCAATAACAAGTCATTGGGGTTCTGACTGTCCTAGATTCTGTGGGAAGCCTATAGCCAGGGAACCCTCTGACCTTCTGGGCATAGCAATGGAAGATTGATAGAGCCTTGGGTCCTTGTCCCCGGCTATAACAATTAATAAACAAGAACCTAGGGTGTGTATGCAGGTGTATGGCCACAAGGTTGACTTTCTCCTTGACACCGGGGCTACCTTCTCAGGCCTGACAGAATTCTTGGGGCAAACAGTGCCATCCACCTCTCCTATTGTCGTGGTAGGAGGAAAGACTATCTATCCACAAAAGACTCCCCTATTACTCTGTTCCATAGACAACTTCCCATTCTCTCAGATGTTCCTAGTTATGCCCCAATATCCAGTTTCTTTGCTCGGCCGAGATATTCTCTCTAAATTTAATACAAAAATCAACATCCGGGCTCCTGATATCAGCCAGGCCCCAGAATCGGCCTGTTCATCTTTTCTGGCCCTTTTGGCAGAATACTGGCCATTCTACTCCACTTGTGAGCCAGAGATGAAAAAGGACCCCTTCCCTATGAACCTGGTTGACCCAATTGTATAAGATTCTCACATCCCCTCCACGGTTTCCTGCTCACCAGTTAACGTTCATCTCAAAGACCCTAACACCTTCAACAGTCAGGCTCAATACCCCTTGGCCACAAAGGCTCTCTGATCCTACAGCCTATTATTCAGGACCTTCTTAGCAAGGGGTACCTCCGTCCAGCTCATTCCTCTTACAATACTCCCATATAGCGGGAGAAAAGCCCAAAGGGTCTTATCGCTTAGTTCAGGACTTATGACTCATCAATCCTCATCAATTAGGAACATACATCCTTTGGTTCTCAACCCATACACCCTGCTGTCTCAGATCCCCAACACTGCCACCCACTTCTCAGTTACAGATTTAAAGGATGCTTTCTCCTCCATTCTCCTTGCCCTTGAATCACAAGATCTTTTTGCCTTTACCTGGACAGATCCCACCACCAGACATTCTTGACAACTAACCTGGACTGTTCTTCCTCAGGGATTTTGAGGTAGTCCACACCGCTTTGGAAAAACCTTGGCCTCCGACCTCCAATCTTGTCACCCCCAGGGCCCCAAATCCACCTTCTTGCAATATGTTGATGATCTTCTCCTCTGTAGCCCATCCAAAGGGCACTCAAAAGATGACACAGTTCTCATACTTAATTTCTTAGCCTTAAAGGGATATCAGGGCTCTCCACAAAAGGCCCAAGTAGCATGTAAAGAGGTCACATAACTAGGGTTCAGTATCTCTCAAAAGCAAAAGGCCATTACAGTAGACAGAAAACAGCTTATTGTGTCTATACCTACAGCAAAGACAAAAGATGACATACTCTCCTTCTTGGGTTTGGCTGGGTACCTCAGGGCCTGGATTCCTAATTTCTCCCTCCTCACCAGGCTGCTATATAATCTGGCCAAAGGCCCCCAAGATGAACCCCTACCCTCAGTGGTAGGGAAGCCCTTTACAATCCTTAAAAAGGCCCTCCTCCAGGCACCCACCCTTTATCACCCTGACCTCTGCTTACCCTTCACCCTCTATGTACATGAAAAATAGGGACAAAGTCTGGGGTTCTGGGTCAGGAATATTGCCCCACATTTTCAACAGTGGTGTACCTATCCAAACAGCTTGACCCCTTCTCAGGGACTGTCCCCCATGACTCAGAGCCCTAGCAGTGGCCCATGACCTCCAGAAAGAAGCATAAAATCTTACCCTTGGCTCCCTGCTAACCATCTCATCTCCTCACAATCTAAAGGATTTCCTCACTTACAAGAGGCTACAGTGAGTTTCTCCTTCCAGGGTTCTATCCCTCCTTGTCTCATTCCTTGAAAATCCCTCCATCTCTTTTCAGTCCTGCTCTTTATTAAACCTTGCCTCCCTCCTCCCATCTTCTCCCTCACAAGATCCCATCCACAAATGCCTGGAGGTATTGGAGATGATTTTATCCTGCCCTGCCACTATTTCTGAGGGACCTCTGCCCCCTCTGGACCTCGTCTGGTTCTCAGATGGTAGCTCCTTTATACACTAAGGGGTTAAAATGGTGGGGTATGCTTTCGTTTCCCTTTCATCCATCATAGAGGCGAAACCTCTCCCACCCAATACCACCAGCCAACAAGCTGAACTCATAGCGGCCACCAGGGCTTGTGAGCTAGCGGAGGGGAAAAACCCTCTCCCTATATACAGATTCCAAATACATCTTCCATGTCCTGATCTCCCATGCAGCCATTTGGAAAGAAAGGAGGCTATTGACCACCAGAGGAATGGCAGTCATTAATTCCACACTTATTTCTGGCCTACTATGAGCATCCAGGCTGCCTTCCCAACTGGGAATAATTCATTGCAAGGCCCACCAAATTGACTCATCCCTTACTACTATGTTAATACTACAGTTCTTTGTACATATACAGATTCAAGTTGATATGATACTTTTCATTTAGTATTAGAGAATAACAAGGAACACATCCAATTTTTTAAGACTTTTGAGATCCATTATGGTTTAGAGTATATTGAAGAGAAAAACAATATATATCTTTTTTCTTTTCATATTGGTGATGGAAACTAGCAGTGCTGAGCTACTGACCTACAATCACAATCCTTTTTACTTTGATAGAGTTTTGTATTGCTTAGGGTCTTGCTCATTTGGTTATGCTAGCCTTGAACTTGCAATCCACCTGCTTCAGCCTCCCAAATCATTTTAGTTATGGGCATGTGCCACAATGGCTGGCTATGGTTTTATTCCTTTGTAAAAATTTGTTTTAAGTAGTTTCACATGATAGTAGAATGCATTTTGATATGTAGTACATAGGGTTATAACGCCTGATTCATGCTACAATCCTTCCTACCCCCATGCCACTTCCCCCCTCTTCACTCTCCTCTACCTAATCCAAAGTACCTCTATTTTTCTCTAGCCCATCCCCATTATTGTGAATTAGCATCTACTCATCAGAGAAAACATTTGGCCTTTAGTTTGGCGGACTGGCTTCTTTCACTTAGCATGATATTGTCCATCTCCATCCATTTACCTGAAAATGCCATAATTTCATTCTTCTTTAAGGTTGAGCAATATTCTATTGTGTATACATACCACATTTTCTTTATCCATTCTTTGAAGGGCATCAAGTTCTATTTCATAATTTGGCTATTGTGAATTGAGCTAAACACAGCTTAGAGATTCCTCAGAAATCATGGAATGGCTATGATATGTTTAAGGTTGAAAAACTCCTCTCAATGGCCATGGTACTCTCAATTTTTTAAGTTCATCAATTCTCTAGAAATTCCAGTTTCTTCACGTTTAGAGAATCAGAGCCCCTAGATTGAAAAGTGGCCATTGTTGCTGTCTGTTTGAACTTCTTCCACCTGAAAACTCTTTACTTATCTAGTCCATTTTCTGTAAGAATTCTGAAGTGGAAACTAGGGGGATGTTTAAAGCTAATCAGAATTAAAAATGCTCAAATATATATGGGCAACTTGACAAAAGTGTGGAATTCATACTTGAAAATCATCTGCTATGACCTTTGCTATGGTTGGATATGGTTTGAGTGTCTGCAAAGTCTTCATGGTTTGAAAATCATTCCTTATAAGATAGTAAGAAGATGGATGCTTTATCTAAGACCTACTAGTGTTGACTTTTGAATGAATGTTCAATGAGAATCAGTGAGCTCAGGGTTTCTCTGTTCTTAGCTTGTATGTTTATTTCTTGTGGTCATTATCTTGATCTCCTGAAAATTACAATCCTGCTATTACAACAGTTTAAACATAAGTTTGACATAAAACTGTCAACTGTTTGTCAACTGTTTCTTAATCTCAGTCTGTGCATGTTCATAGAGATTCTCATAGGAAACAAATACTTGAATATTTTTATTAACTCATTTGATCAAAACATGTCTTTTAATTGAATACTTTAACCATTTATATTCCAGGTAATTTTCAGTATGTAGGACTTACAAAAGCAAAATTTTTAGCTTATTTGTCATTTCATTCTGTTTCTTTCTTTTTCTCTTATAATTTTTCTGTTCTACATAAGTGACTTATCTAGTAGTATCTTTTGATTTTTCATTTAGTGCCTTGAATTTGTCAATTACAAACTTTTGCTTGAATCTAACCACCCACCGTTGGTTTTCACTTCAAAAAGCTATTTTGAAATGATATCACCATAATATAAGATGGGAAAAAAGAATCATAATACATACTTATATAAAACCATGGGCTTGCATATTTTGACCTTTTGATGTGCCTTTTAATATCTGCCCATTTTTTGTTAACATACTGTTGTAATTATTATTCTTAACTTTTTTTATTTCAATCTCATAGTAAAGACATAAATGGCTTACTCACTGTGTTTTCAGTATCAAGGTATTTTCTATTTTTCTTTTTAGCTACTCTAACCAGTGAGTCTTATTGCTTCTTATGTTCTCTTCTTAGTCATTGAGGTTTCAGTCTCAGTTTGAGGAACTCCATTTCACAGCTCTTATAGGATCAGTCCAGTGGTGATACATCAGGTCAGCTTTTAATTCTCTTAGAATGTCTTTATTTCTTCTTAATTTCTAAAGGAGAGCTGTGCTAGGTACAGGATTCTTGGTTTGCAGGGTTTTTTTTTTTTCATTCATTACCATGAAATATTCATGTCTTTCTTTTCTTGTCAAAAAGGTTTTCTGGAGAAGTTGGTCGTCTGGCCAACTGGGACACACTTCAGTGCTCTCTCTCCCCTTTTTCTTACTGGTTTGAGAATTCTCTCTTTACCTGTGGCCTTGGTCACAGGTATTGATATTAATTAATTAGTATTACTATTAATTGGTGTGGATTTGAGTCAAGTCTTACTGATTGACCTCATTGTACCTTGAATTTATATCTTCCTCTATCTTTGGAAGTTTCCTGCCATGATCTCTTTTGACATATGTTTCACAATTTTGGTATTTTAAGTCCCTCTTAAACCCCTATAGTTATAATATTTACTATTGATTCTGTTCCAGTTTCCACCACATTTCTTCCTTCTACTTTATTATTTTTCCTTCTCTCTCCACTAACTTTGCATTTTTAAATCCACTATACAAAATAATTAATTTCCCTTTTTTTGGGTAACCAATTCTGGTATTTATTCTTCTTAATATGTTTTTAATTCCATTTAGTGTATTTTTCACCTCAACAATTTCAGTTGGATTTTTTTAATTGCTTCAATCTCTCTATTAATATTTTCTGCTATAATATTGAATTATTTCTCTGGGTTCTCTTGAAGCTTCTTCATTTTCCATAAATTAGGTATGTTAGTTTCTTCATCTACACCTTTGCCCATCTGGGATATTTTCTGGTCAGAGTCTGTCAATTTACTTTAACCTATAAATAAGGCCCTGATTCCCTGAAAGCTTTGGAAGCTTTTTGGTATGAACGATACTATGCCTATTCAAGGATAGGTACTTATACCAGTCTTCACAGCGTGAAAACCTTTGTGACTATCTTGCCATAACTCCAAAAAGGCTGCTTCTTTGCTCTGAGTCTCTAGTCACTTCTGCTCTTTCAGTACTCAAGGATGGCCAAAGTAGAGGTGTCCTGTGGGTTGGTTTTGGTGTGTTGTCACTATTTCAGCAGCAGAGGGCAATCCAAGTCCAAGTTAGCTCCCAATTCCTATCTGGTATGTTCCAAACAAACAGGTTGAGCACCTCAGAATGGTACTTTGTCCCTTCAAGCTTCTCTCTGGAGCTGGAGAATGCAGCCTGTGATCTGTCACTGCTTATTTCTGTTCCACTCTGTAAAGGATCATCTAGGGGTGACAGGTCGCAGGACTCTGCCAGAACAATGGCCATGCACTCCTTAATGCTGTTACATTCAGAACTTAAGGCTCTCTGAGACTAGTGAAACACTGGGAAGGAAAAAGCACCCCTTTCTTGATTGCCAATAAGTCTGTGAATTCCTGAGCCACAACTACTGCAACCAGCCATAGGTCACCTGGGATCCAATGGAACTCTGTTAGACTGGGCTCATTTGTCTCTCCCTTGTACAGGTTTATTTGAGAGGCTCAACCATGTGCACTAGTCTGGCTGTGTGTGCTTTTAGACTCTGCCCACTATTAGACTGAACCAGACTGGTCCTGAGTTCCAAGTATTATGCCCAGCAGTTTGTCTTCCCCTCCAGAATCAAACTCTTACTTCACACAATGATACTAAAATTGTCAGTAGTGTTAGTGCAAGCAGTACCTTGGCTTCCAGGTCATGATTAACTCACAACTGAGTGTCAAAGCTGCAGGTATATGCAGTATCCAGGCTTTGAGTATGAGCCCCACTCCAAAATTAATGCAGGCCTGAACTAAATACAGTTCACCTGGTAAGAGGGTTTGTTCCTAATGGCAAACACATCTCAAGTCTGTCTCACACAGGATCTGCTCTAAGAAAAGCAGTTTTGATATCTGCCCAGTGGTGAGTTTCTCCATGATGGACACTCAACTTAAGACAGAAGGCTGTCCTATATTTCTTGCCCTGTTTTCCAGTAGTGGACTCTTACATCCTCTCTCCTTCCAAGGTGAGTAAGGAGTGCTGGCAGCAGCCATTGGGCACTTGTTCAAAGCAGGTATAGCAAGTCAGGTTTTAAGAACGGGCTTTAGAGAGGGATTGTGAGCATCTGCCTGGAAGTGGGATTCATCAAACTATGCCTAATCCTGGGTTAAAAGACTAAATCCTGGACTGAATTCCTTCTTTGCCCCACAAGCAGTAGGTATCTCCCAACTTACCTGCCTTGAGTTCAAGAAGGAGTTACATGACCATCTCTTCTCCTCCAGAGTTTCTCAATACATTTTTTTTTCCTTTATTATACCAAATCTCAACAGTATGATTTCTCATCTGGCATCCTTAATTCTCATGAAGGTCGTTTGGTGCACAAGTACCTATTCAATTTGGCATCCTTGATCAGATGCTGGTTAGATTATCTCAGTTAGCTGCATCCTGGCTTTATCTCCTCTAATTTGCAAGAATGTGAGCACTTCACATTTCCTCATTCAGCAGAACCACATTATAACTTGTTTAGCCAGGATACTAATGAATCAAAACAACAGGCAGCCCCGAACCCCTAAACAAAGACACTGTCCCCATCAGTCTACTAAAATCAACTTCATCCAGGTAAAGAAAGATTTCCACCTGTCTGCAATCAATGGAATTTGTCAATTGTCTTATTTTGGGGGGGAGTGTACTGAAGATTGAACTCAGGGGCACTAAAACCTGACCACATACCAAGACCCTTTTATTATTATTATTATTATTATTATTATTATTATTATTATTTAGAGGTAGGGTCTCGCTGAGTTGCTTAGCACCTCCCTGTTCCTGAGGCTGGCTTTGAACTCATGATCCACCTGTCTCATCCTCCCAAGAGATGCTGAGATAACAAGTGTGTGCCACTGCACCAGGCTCTATATTTTTTTGAACTTGCTTCTCAGCGATAATAGACAGAACTTATAATCCTGTCTTACTTACAACACTCTCTTCCTGTATTTCCATGATACTATTTGCATCTGAATAACATTTTTGTTCCCCGGTTGTTCCATTCTGTATTATCAACAAGCCCCATTTTTCAAATAAATATTAAATGATTTACTTTTTCTGTAATGACACTGAAAATTTGCCATTGATTGTGAATACAGAGTCATTTTCCTTTTCAGGAAAGAGAAGATAGCTCCATCTTTGTCAATGAGATAAGTGCATTTTCAGAAGAAGCTTCAGAGATATCCATGGCATTTCTTTTTCTGCTTCTATGTTTAGTCTCATTCTTTCTTCTTTGTCCATACATGAACACCATGAAAAACTGTCTTACACCATGATCAAGTGGGGATTCATGCCAAAAATGCAAGGTTGGTTCAATATACAGAAATCAATAAATGCAAATCATCACATCAATAGACTTAAAGATCAGAACCATTTCATCATCTCAATAGCTGCAGAAAAAGCTTTCAACAAAAGACAGCACCCCTTCATGTTCAAAACACTAGAAAAACTAGGGATAACAGGAACATGTCTCAACATTGTAAAAGGTATGTATGCTGAATTCAAGGGCAATATCATTCCAAATGGAGAAAAGTGGAAAGTATTGCCTCTAAAAACTGCAACAAGACAGGGATGCCCTCTTTCACCCCTTCTGTTTAACATAGTTGATGTAACACTGGAAAGAGCAATTAGACAGATGAAAGAAATTAAAGGAATACCAATAGGTAAAGAAAAACAGAAATTAGCACTATTTGCTGAAAATATGATTCTGTACCTAGAAGACCCTAAAAGTTCCAACAGAAAATTTCTAGAACTAGTAAATGAATTCAGCAAAATAGCAGGATACAAAATCAACACCCATAAATCAAAGGCATTTCTGTATATAAGAGAAAAAGCCTCTAAAAAGGAAATGAGGAAAACTACCCACTCATAATAACCTCAAAAAAAAAAAAGATACTTGGGAATCATCTTAATGAAAGAGGTGAAAGATCTATACAATGAAAACTACAGAACCATAAAGAAAGAAATCAAAGAAGACCTTACAAGATGAAGAGATCTACCTTTCTCTGGGTTGGGCAGAATTAATATTATCAAAATGACCATTCTACCAAAAGCAGTATATCGATTTAATGCCATTCTGATCAAAATCCCAATGGCATTCCTCTTAGAAATAGAAAAGGAAATCATGAAATTCATCTGGAAAAATAAGAGATCCAGAATAGCTAAATCAATCATTAGCAGGAAGAGTGAAGCAGGTGGTATCGCTATACCAGACCTTACATTATACTACAGAGCAAGAGTAACAAAAACAGCATGATATTAACACCCAAACAGACTGGCAGAGCAATAGCATGGAATAGAAGACATAAGACTAACCCACAAAATTACAATTATCTTATGTCAGACAAAGGTGCCAAAAACATGCACTAGAGAAAAGATAGCATTTTCAACAAATGGTGCTGGGAAAACTGGAAATCCATATGCAACAAAATGAAATTAAATCCCTATCTCTCACCATGCACAAAACTTAGCTCAAAAGGGATCAAGGATGTAGGAATGAAACGAGAGACTCTGCACCTAATAAAAGGAAAAGTAGGCCCTAATCTTCTTCATATGGGATTAGGCCCCAACTTCCTTAATAAGACTCTTATAGCACAACAAGTAAAACCAACAATCAATAAATGGGATGGAATCAAATGAAAAAAATGAAATCTTAATTAATTTAATATCTCACCTTAATTAGAACAAAAAGTAAGTCAATTGGGGAATATTCCAAGACTCTCTGGAATCTCCTCATACAAAAGGTCAAAAAGAGTTCAGTTATTTTGATTTTAGAAAGTTGTCAAATGCAAAAAAAAAAAAAAGTTTAGAACACTTCAATAAATATAATCACACCTCACTGTAAAACCATACTAAAGTGAGAAAGGTCTGTAAGGCAAATGCATAACTTATGCAGCAGCATGATGAAAACAGGCATTTAATGTTGAGAAGGTTCACTTTTTTTAATTAATAAGGATGCAGAAAAGAACATGAATATAAAGCATTATTTTCTCATCAATGTATTAGTGTATTATAATTATTTATGATTATGGGATTTATAGTTAGCTAATCCATGCATCAATGTAAGAATATAATATGATAAATATTGTTTCCCTGTACTCCCCCTTTCTCTTGTGGACATATCCATCTTGTTAGATGGGGTTAGAGTTGTAAATATATTCAGACATAGTGACCATATTCATTTTTGGCTATACAGTTAGTGTTGACATAAACAGGGACACTTGGAAAGAATGAAAGTCCTAGCAAAATAGAACACAGTGCAGATGGATCACACTATCATAATACAGAGTGAAACTCAAATAATGACAGATCTTCAGTTCTAATATCTCTACTGAATGTGCAACCAATTTTCTTCCACACTGTTGCCCAAATCACATGTTGTATGTTTCAGAAAGGAGACACTAACAACCTGCTGCCTACCCCATCCTTGTGGTCTGCCCCAAAGGGACAGCAATGAGGTCACCCAGCATGGAGTTCAAGGGCTCCACTGTTCTGCTCCTCCTGATAAAGGGATCTGCCCCACTTCCACCAGCACAGACTTGGGAACAGCTTCAGAGCCTCCTCGAAGATGCTGGTGGTCCTGCTGTCACAGTGGCATTTCTGCCCCGAGCCCAGCTCAAAGCTCAAGTGTGGGTATCAGAAAGGAGGAGGATTGTGACAATTGGGCTTAGGAAATCTCAGTGCATAGAGGGAGGATGAGGGAGGAAAGATTATAAGAAGGACAGGTCTGCAGAATGTTTAAGAAAAGTGTAAGTCTAGTTATGTCCCCATTTCCTGGTAGGATTTCAGATTTCAGATACAATTGGAAGTGCTCACCCCTTTAAAGGAAAACTTCAACCAGAAACATGGCAAGGAAAATTCACATTAGAGGAAAGATCTCTCCATCTTGACACAGATACACAGGAATGTGGGGGGACTGGCACAGAGAATCCTGCTGGGGAGGCATTATTGTATTGCAAGCATATGCAGGACAAAGAAGGAGAAATCCATGCATCAGCCTATGTCAGGGATGGAGATCTACAGACTAAACTGGACTCTCTCTACTGAGTGACTTAAAAATATCAGGGCCCAATTACTTTCTCATTTACCTCTAAACTATATACATTCAGTGTTTCAATGTTCTGTGAGAACTATTTGCACCACTGGATGCAAAGATTTATTGCTGGTTTCCAAATGTGGAAAAGCAGTAAATGGGAGCAAAGGGTTTAAAAAACAAAGGGGTTAAAAAAAAATACTAACTTAGACATTGACATTTGCAAAATATTTAAAGGATATTGTTGATAGTTTTCACTGATGCTTGTGAAGCCCAAAATGGTTTTCATATTTTCACTCAAAGATGGCAACTAGGCATAGGCACCCCAGGCCTTTCTCTCACATCTTCCTCCCTTTTCACCAGCATCACAAAGTGTGGATGAGAGTTCACATTAGGGTTTCCAAGTTGGAATGGAAGTCATCTTTCACAGTAGGATCCAGGGAGCACTAGATTGGTTGTGACTTACTTTGCATTTCACACTTTCTCATTTCCTAGAGATCAACTATGACATTTTTGCTTACCTATCCGTGGGAGGACATTCTCGCATGTGATTTGAGTTACTTCCCTGGCTGGGTGAGAGGGGCTTAGACACAGCTGTGTTAGAGCCTTCCCCACCCTTTTCCAGGTCTGAGGGCTTGTCCCAGCAGAGGTGTACCTGGCCACTTCCCGGAAGACCCAATTGTCACCCCTGACTTGGGATGCTGCCCCCCATAACCTTCATTTGATGGGATTTTACCCAGAAGTGTTTGTTCCCCAATAAAAGTCCACTCCCTGGCATGTTCTCTCTCTCTCCCTAGTCTCTTCTGCAAACCTCACCACCGCATTAAGTGGCTGGAAGCGGGAGCTAGGAGAAGCCATCCCAGAGCTGCTATTAAAGGTAATGAGAGTCTTGTCTCTTTAATTTTACACTCCCTATCCATTACTTATGAACTGAACCTTCTTTCATGAAGCCAGTGCTGATCACATGCAGTAGTGGCACCCAGGAGTGAGGCATAAGTAAATTGACTAGGTTGAGTTTGGAGGGGGCTAAAGAAATATGGAATTTGTGACGTTTTTAGGGTTGCAGAAGTACTAGGCAGTTTTTGGAGTGAAGGGACATTAAAAATCTTAATAATGGGGAACTCAACTTCTACTGATAAAGACATGTATTTGACTGTTATAGAGACCATAATTAATCAGAAGGGAAAGCAAGTTAAAAAGAGTCAGTTGCTACAATTCTTAAAGGGTCTAGGTGAATTTTGCCCTTGGTTTTGTGACCAAGATTCACCAAATTTACATACTTGGGACAAATTAAGAAGGAAATTGCATAAAATTTGCATTTCTAATGAATTAGGTGGAAACTTTGAGAATATACACAAAGTTTGGACTGCATTAGAGATCTGTCTTTTTGATTACATGGGCCATAGTCTGTGGCCCCTGGAAGATCTATTGAAAGATATTCAGAGAGCCATTAAGTATATTCAAATGGAAAAATTGCCTGAGGCTAAGGAAATCTCCCTTCCTCTAAGCCAGCTAAAAACAAAAACTAAGACAAATTATATTCAAACCACAAAGCCTCAGGGCAAAACAGAAAGTAAAAAACTTAGCCTTGCCTGAGCCAAGCCAGAGTAATCTAGACAAAAACCATAGAGAGGGAGATCATAGAGAGGAAGCCTCTGGGGGGATAGATGGTCCTTCCCCCCCCCCCCCAGAGGAAAATCCGGAAGAGATTCATAGAGCTCTTCCACATGGCTTACAAGCCCAAATTCAACATGGCAACAATGGAGAATCTATGGAGGAATCGCAGACTGAGGGAGAGGAATCCAAAAATGAAATCCAGGATTTACCAGGGAATTTCAACAGGCTGTGCTTAATAGCACCTGCCCCGGCCATTCAAATACGGCCATTGTCTGTTAAAAGGACAAATTTTAACAGATACTCTGAGCTAGCAATGACTTTTCTTACTCCATTGCAGTGGGGAATTAGGAAAGCGCAAGAAGCTGAAGAAGATACTAACGAATTTCAGCTCTTCCCAGCTTTTGAGCAGGTTAATGACCAAGACCAGCATGTTTGCATCCATGCGGTAATTCTTCTTAAAACTATTAAAGTGTAAAAAAATGCCTGCAAGTTCTATGGTCCAAATTCACCATTCGTGCAGAGCTTGCTTGAGACTATATGCTCTAAATCAATCCTGCCTAGTGACTGGCTTTCCATCTCCAGGGCTTGCTTTAGTTGGGGGGATTTTCAACTTTGGAGGTTATACTAGACAGATTTCTCTTCTGAGCAAGCAGAGAGGAATGGGAAGCAAGATCTTCAAACACCTATGGAGATGTTTTTAGGAACGGGTGAATTTATTTATTTGAAAGGCAGCTGTGCAAAGCGTGCCTGGAGACAGATTGCCTCTAGGGACCAACCAAGCTTAGTTCTGACTAAAGGTAAACAAGGTGCCAATGAGCTTTATTCTGATTTCATAGCACGACTTTACCAAACTGCAAACCATTCCTTTGGCGATCCGGGTGCTTGTGAGTTTATTGTTAAGCAATTGGCATTTGAAAATGCAAATAAACATTGTCTTGATGTTCTCACATCCCATCGAACAAAGGGCACAGATTCCGAATTTATTAGCTTGTGTTCTGATATCGATCCAGCCCATTTACAAATAATTATGCTCACCGTAGCATTAAAACAAACTCTGCAGCCCCAAGAATTGGTATGCAGACCCCGCTGGAGATGCTTTCATTGTGGGAAGAGCGGTCATTACTTGCAAAACTGTAATACTCATAATGTTAAGCCCAGGGCTCCCTCTGCTGTTGGTAGTAGATATTACATGATGGAAGACCACGTGGCGAACCAAGATGGCTCTGATCAGCCTGCCTTCTAGCCGTCACTTCAGACTGGTTTGAAGTCAAAAAACTTGCGGTTGGCCCGTCCTCGGGCTGAAAAAACAGGGGAACTAGAAGGAAGGTCTTGCAATTTAACATCATCACCGCCGACCATGGGGAACCACCATTATTACCGGAGTGAATCTCACAGACAGTTTCTTTAAGACCCTCAATGACAATTGAATTAAATCCTGAATTAGGGCCACATCAAATCCCTACTGGGATTTTCAGGCCACTCCCCAGAGAAAGTATAGGGTTAATTTTGGGACATAACAATTTAAAAGGGGCCATCGAGGTAATACCTGGAGTAATAGATTCTTATTTTGAAGGAGAAGTAAATGTTACTGTAAAGTCAAATGATGCCCTCCAGCTTACTCCAAAAAATATATTGGCTCAATTAATTTTATTACCCTGTAATTCGGATGGACACCCAAAAGTAAATTCAGTTTCCAAACTGCCAGACACAGTGTACTAGTCTCAATTAGTGCAGCAGGAGTGCCCCCTACTGGAACTTAAAATTAATCATAAAAAAATTTAAAGGTGTGGTGGACACAGGAGCTGACATATCTGTACTGTCTAGTTGTTTCTGGCCTAAAATTTTGCTCTTACATATAACACCAGCTAACCTAGAGGGAATTGGACAAATCTCACGGCCTGCTCAAAGTGCAAATTATCTCCCTTGGGAGGATCCTGATGGGAACAGTGGAGTTTTTAAACCTTATATGTTAGAGTCCTTACCAGTAAACCTATGGGGAAGAGACATATTAAGCAAAATAGGATTATTTTTAGTAACTCCAAATTCTATGAGATCATTTGAGGCAATTAATCAAGGGCCTCTTCCTGGAGATAATGAGGGAACTTATCCAGGAGAGTATCTGCTTATGAACCAGTCTCCTTGACAGAGATTAGTAAATACTCCAAACCAAAATTTTTACTATGGGCCCTGAGTGTCTCCCCGATACAAAAGACAGCAGAAAAGATCATCTGGCTCACAGAAGAGCCTATATGGATTTCTCAGTGGCCCATCTCAGGGGAAATACTTAAGATAATTCATATGTTAGTTGAGGAACAATTTCAGGCTGGTCATATAGAATCAACACTTAGTCCTTGGAACACCCCCATTTTTGCTATTAAGAACAAGTCAGGTAATTGGAGGTTACTACAGGATTTAAGGGCAATAATCCATGCAATTCAGCCTATGGTATCATTGCAGCCCGGACTCCCTTCCCCCACAGCAATTGCTCCAAACTATACCTTAATGGTAATAGATCTAAAAGATTGTTTTTCCTCAATAAGGTTGCATCCTGAGGCTTCTGAAAAATTTGCTTTCACTGTCCCAGCAATTAATTTTAAAGAACCTGTTAAAAGATATTGCTGGAAGGTCTTGCCTCAAGGGATGTGTAATAGTCCTACTTTGTGTCAGAAATTTGTGGTCCAAGCGATAGCTTCTATAAGAGATAACTTTCATGATGTATATATTATTCATTTTATGGATGCTATACTATTCGCTCATGCTAATGCAGAAGTACTTTTAGAAATTTTTACTCAGTTAGAGGCTTCACTTACAGCAATTGGTTTGTGCATTGCTCCCCAAAATATACAAAAGATGCCCCAATATTTAGGTCAGATAATTCAAGGGCGTACACTTCATCCTCAAAATCTACAGATAAAAGTTGAGGAATCTACAGATAAAGGTTGAGGAATTACATACACTTAATGACTTTCAAAAATTATTAGGAGATATTAATTGGCTGAGGCCATCCTTAAAACTGACTACTTCTGATTAAGTTCTTTATTTCAGATATTACAAGGAGATCCTTCTCCAACCTCTCCACGTCAGCTGACAATAGAGGTTAGCACAGCTTTAAAAAAAGTTTGAAAATGTAATTAAAAATGCACAGATTACTAGAGTTAATCCTACAGAACTAGTATATTTATTAATATTTCCAACTGTGCATAGCCCAACGGGAGCCATATCGCAAAAATTGGGAGTTATTGAGTGGATTCATTTAGCTCACTCTCCCCGAAAGACAATCATTCCTTTTCATCACTCTATTGCTCAATTAGTAATTAAAGGTAGAAGAAAAGTTTTACAATTAATTGGATCTTAACCTGATATTAAAATTATTCCCTTTTCTGTTCATCAAAACAATTGGCTTTTTCAAGCTTCTAGTTTATGGCAAAGAACTTTTGTTGATTTTCCCGGTCAGATAGAAAGTTATTACCCTCGTGATAAAATTTTTCAATTTGCACCAATAACACCGCTTATTTTTCCAAAGATTGTATGTGCCCAGCCCATACATGGAGCCGTATCAGTGTTCCCTGATGGTTCAAGCTCACGTAAAGCAGGTTTTTATAGCCATGTTCACACAGAGGTGATACAAACCTCATGTACTTCTGCCCAAAGAGCAGAGCTACAAGCTCTCATTTGTGCCTTAAATTACTTTACAAATGAGCCTATTGATATCTATTCTGCCAGCTTATATGCAGTTGGAGTTACCAAAGATATTGAAACTTCAGTTATTGGGTATACTTCATCACAAGAGCTAATTAAATTACTTCATAATCTATAAAAGGAAGTGCAAATGCAAAAATACTTATGTTTCATAGAACACATACGAGCTCACACTAATCTTCCAGGACCTTTAACTTCAGGAAATGACAAGATTGATAAATTAGTAGCTGTTTGTCATCAGATGTCTCCATATGATTGTGCACAAGCTACACATTCCTTGCATCATCAGAATGCTTCTAGCTTATGTAAAAAATTTAATATTACCAGACAACAAACTCTTCAAATTGTAAGTCACTGCCCTAAGTGTGTTATTCACACTCCATCTCTGCCATCAGGGGTAAATCCCTGTGGATTTAAACCAATCAAATATGGCAAATGGATGTAACTCATATTCCTCAATTTGGTAAACAATGTTATGTACATGTGATAGTTGATACAAATTCCAGATTTATTTTTGCCACAGCACATACAAAAGAAAATACTCAACATGTAATTTCTCACAGCCTAGCAGGCTTTAGGATGCCCTATACAGATTAAAACAGATAATGCACCAGCTTATGTAAACTCTTCTTTTCAACAATGTTGCCAAGAGTTTCAAATTGACCATAAAACAGGAATTCCTTATAACCCGCAAGGTCAAGCCATTGTGGAACAAGCTCATTTATCTATTAAGCTGCAATTACAAAAATTAAAAGGGGGGAATTGGTTTATGACTCCCCCAAATAGCCTGAACCATGTGTTGTTTATTTTTTAATTTTTAAAATTGTGACACACAAGGTCACACTGCAGCTGAGAGACATATGTCTTCCACAACAACAGGCCGTTTAGGCAGAGTTTTGTGGAAAGACTTAAAGACTGGTCAATGGAAATGCCAAGACCCAGTGATTATGTGGGGCAGAGGTCATGCTTGTATTTTTCCAGAAGGTGCTTTCTGTTGAGAGCCACAGCTAAAGGGGCCCCAGAAAACTTCCAGCTGCCAGCAAACTTCCAGCTGCCAGCTGATGATTGGCTCACAGCGGCCCCAGCAAACTTCTAGCTGCCAACTGATTGGCTCCTCTGTGGTGATGCTCATTGGGCTGTTTCCCCGCCCTTTCAGACCACGGAGCTGCTCATTGGGGGACTTTTTTTGGCTCTGCCCACGCGACCCAGCCAATCAGCCTCAAGAGCAGGAGGAGTGGGGGAGGTTGAGAGGGTTGTGGGAAGGCGGTGGTGGCTGTTGGGCTCTGAGGGTTTTTCCTGAGTAGCTGTGTGGTTTGGTGTGTGTGTTCTAAAAATAAAGCTTATTTCTTTTGACAAGTGGCTCCTGAATTGTGCACAGCCAGACTGTGGCAGCTTTCCATCCAATTGGGTGCCTGAACATGCACTCACACATGGAAGAGATAGAACTGAGATTCAAGCGACTGATTATCAACCTGGAGAAGCCTCCACTCAAAAGGAAGAGATGTCAAAGAAGAATGAAGAGGAACCAACATGACCCAGCTGAAAAGCTGATCTCATGGGAAGATGTGAAGAAGCTGACAACACACGCTTCGCAAATAATTCGACTCCTAGGAAAGAATCAGCATCGAATGACGATGGTAGCTACAGTGATTGCCCTGCTGGGCTGTCAGGTAAAAGGGAGTCGAGCAGATACTTACTGGATGTATTTCCCAGATTCACCCCTGGTATATCCAGCTGTGTGGACTGGAGAATCTATTCCATTGTTTACTAATCACTCATTCATGATGGGAGGATTTACAGATACTCATATTACTCCCAATCATGTGACTAGATTTAATTATTCAGGCTACAGTGCCCAATTACCTTGGTGTTGGTCCCACGATAAACATGCTGGCTATCTGAGAGTATCATTTGAGGAAAAGATAGCGGTTTTGAGACCTAGACTGACTAATCATACTATTTATGGAGACTTAAAACCTTATACAAGATCAGTGATTAAAATGGGACTTTCCCATAACAAATCAGTCATTTCTGCAAAACCTCCACAAATACCTCACTGTCCAAATAGTTCTACAATTGAGATTCACACTTTTCCTACATGGATAGATTGTATGAATACTTTTCCAGTACAACATGAGGTGTCTAAAGATAGTGGGTATACTTTAGACTCATCTCACAAATTGATAAAAGACAATTAAGAAAAAATTCTGCTATGACACCTGCAGGATTTGTTAGTAATATTTTGACTTACAGTGCGCGTGGTATTCAAAAAGATGTCTGGCACTTAATTGCTACCTCACAATTCTTACATTTTACAGACAAGCTTTTACCAAAATTTGTTGGCAAGAGCTGTAAGGAGACATCTTGCTATGGCTTACGAGCCTGTGTCCAATCTCCATATGTTTTAATCATTGGAAATGTAAAAGTTAAATTAATAGATGACAGATATATTGTAAGTGTAACAAATGCAACCTAACCAATTGTAATACTAGATATACTAGAGGAAAAGGAGTGCTGGTACTTCATCAGCCCTCTTTTGTTTTATTGCCTGCTAATGTTTCAGAGCCATGGTACACTGATGGTGGTTTTCAAGTCTTACAGCATATTCATATCCAGCTAGTGAGACCTAGACATGCCATTGGAATTATAGTTGTGGGAGTTTTGGCCTTGGTTTCATTCATTTATCCACAGTCACAGCCTCGATAACTTTATCTCAAAATATTCAACATGCAAAATTTCTTAATAATTTAGGCCAAAATACTTCCAAGGCTCTGCACCATCAACTAAATGTTGATGAAAGGATTGAGACTAAGTGAAACGCCTTAGAGGCGACTGTTATAAATATAGGTAATGAACTTTCACCTTTAAAGTTTAAAGAAAGGCTTAAATGCCATGCAAGATATAAATATGTGTGTGTTACAGCTGCCAAGTACAACACTTCTCTCTGGCATTGTGAGAAGGTTAAGAACCATGTGTTGGATATTTTGCAAAAGAATAATAATAGCTTGGATCTTTTGGAACTCCATCATCGTATCCAAGATATTCAAAAAAATAGAGCTGATTTTTCAGATGCTTCTTCTTTGGCTAATCAAATATTGAAGGAATTAAATGGATTTAACCCTGTAAATATTCTTAAACACTCAGCCTGGTACATTATTGGATTGTTCTCTTTGCTGTTAATTCTTTTTTGTGTTGTAATTATAGGATGGCGAGTCTTCAGAGCGAGAGTGCAGAGACTCCAGAGAGTAAATCATCGCCTGCTTTTTAAAAGAAAAAAGGGGCAATATGTGTGAGGTCATCTTTGCACGTGATTTGAGTTACCTCCCTGGCTGGGTGAGAGGTGCTTAGACACAGCTGTGTTAGAGCCTTTCCCACCATTTTCCAGGTCCCAGGGCTTGTCCGCGCAGAGGCATGCCTGGCCACTGCCCCAAACACCCAGTTGTCACCCCTGACTTTGGGATGCTGCCCCCTTTACCTTCATTGGATGGGATTTAGCCCAGAAGCTTTTGTTCCCCAATAAATGTCCACTCCCTGGCATGTTCTCTCTCTCTCTCTCTCTCTCTCTCTCTCTCTCTCTCTCTCTCTCTCTCGCTCGCTAGTGTCTTCTGTAAACTTCGCCACAGCATTAGGTGGCTGGGGGCGGGAACTAGGAGAACCCATCCCAGGGCTGGTATTAAAGGAAATGAGAGTCTTGTCTCTTTATTTAAAATTCCCTAGAAATTACTTATAAATGAAACCTGCTTTCTTAAAGACAGTGATGGTCGCGTGGCAGACCTATCAACAGGTAAAGCCTGTTTATCCTCAGTCCACTTTCTCTAGCATTTCCGCAGGAATGTCTCATTACCATCATTTTATTGTCAGGAATGACTGAAGGTCAGTTCCCCTAGTAACATAGACAAACCTTACCAAATTTTGATTCTGGATTGTATTAGCAGGAATGGCAGGGAATGGCTTCAGTGACAAAAGGACTAATTTGCTGTAGACCCAGGGACAGAAAAATGCTGAGAGGTGGTAGATTATTTAAATATGTTCTAATTCTGACTTCTCAGTGGTAATACAAGTCATTCAAAGTTTCCTTCCTCCCCAATGTTTCTCTCTCCAATTATATGACTTTTTGTTAAAATATATGTCTGTGGTCCATTTCTCTGGGTTTCTTCATTTAGCTGAGGCTTGTAGCACATAATTATATGCCACAGATAATCAATGAGTTCCTTGTGATCTATCACCTTGTTTTCTCTACACTCTCCTATAGTTTATCTACATGGGTCTAGGTCACCAGGCATCTATGTCTTGATTCAACATCTTGCTTAGGTGTCAGACTTGGATTCATAGGCAACAAGTTATGACTGTGTCCTTGGATAACAGGAGATTTTCATGTGGAGACAGTGGTAACCAGGGAGATTGCTATTAAGAGGCAAGTTCTGAAAAACAAAATTTCTTTCTATGCCAAGTTCAGAGAGGTGCACATTGAAGAGGATCTTCCACCATGCATCTCATCTACTTTTACACTGTAGCCACACAGTGGTGGAGGACCCAAGCCAGAGTTCTTAACAAGGCCCTCAAAGACCCCCTCCTTGAGGATGCCCACCCTGACCCCCTGTTGATGGTGGAGATGAGAATGAAGATGAAGTTGATGACTCACAACAGGGACCACCACAAGGAGGTAATCAGCAGCCTCCTAAACCTCCTCCTCCTGGACACCAGCTGACTTTTCAAGGATTCCAGTAGTAACAACAATGGCAACAAAATCATCCTCATCCTGGAAACAAACAAGCCCCAACACAGTCAGAAGGTAATTGGGAGCTTCCTGACACTTATCATCCTGCAAAGCCCTGGACATCACCTTCACTTTCCCAAGTGGATGGAGTATAAACTCTTCCCCAGCTCAATCTACCCCAGGTATAGAATTCAGGGGCAGCTGTGATTTAAGCTCACTCTCCAGCAAAGGCCTTAACTCTTGTGCTTCTCATAATTCAGGGTGCTAACAAATCATCCGTGAACATGTTGAAAGGACATGGTCATGGAACCCATTTCTAGATATGTATAAATATTCTTGCATAGTGTAGGATGACCCTTTAAGTTCTCCAAGGTAATTCTGATTGGAGTCATACTGCACCAAACATCTTTTCTCCCAATACTTACTGAAAGTAACTGCTTTGTGAAGACCAGCACTGTTTTCTTTTGGTCCTTGTCTCCTTGCTCAGACTCAAATAATTTCACACTTACTGTACCTGTCACCAGGACTAATCAGTTTTATCTCTCATTGGACCTCTCAGTCCAGAATCCCTGCTACATGAATTCAAGTCTGTGCTGCTAAATATAAGTTTGATTTTTCTATGCAGTTTTGTAAATCGATCCATGATATGCTGAAAAATTCAAAAGAATAGAGAGATATGCAACTAAATCAGGAAAGCCTTATCACACCTCCTCACATCTACCAACATGAGTCTGGACCATTAATTTTTTTATGTGTTCTCTTGAAAACATTTAGACACATATAAGCACATGCCTCCATTTTGCTCTATGTTGCTCACATCAAGTGTCATATGTTACAATACAATCAGAGCTTTTCATCATTCTACCATAGTCCTTCCTTCATTCCATCCTGTTGTTCTTTATTCTTCTTTCTAAATGGAAATCCTTCTTATTGTTGAATTTTTATGGCTTTCTTTCTAAAATTCCTATGTGTCCATTCCATCTGTATCCTTATCTATTAATTTGAAATGACATGAAATATTCCATGAAGTTACTAACCCTAATTTCTCTAATTAAGCCCCGGTAATATGCTTATTTAATACTAGTATTATGGTTCATTGTTGCAGTCATCCTCTTTGTAAATATGATCATGAATATTTTCAAGAGTACCCTCCGAATTAGTAATGTAGAAATAATATTATTATTTTTAATGATGCATCATAATTATACATGATATTAGAATGTGTTGTTAAAAATCATACATTCACACATAAAACTTGTTGGGTTTCAATCTTTATACTTCCCCTTCTAGGAATAATCTTTTATTCCTCAGCTTATAAGCAACAATGTAGAGCAGGCTGCAGGCTAGTTGGCTAACCAGAGTGAAGGAAAAAGAAATCAAAAAGGGAAGGGTAAGCAAGTGAAGCAGAGAGGTGGGCTCTCCTCTGCAGGGCTTCAGTTGATTCCAGGCAGAAATTAGAAAACTCCTGCATGTCACATCTTCCCTACAACCTTCCTTTTTTGTTTGTTTCAGAGAGAGAATAGAAAGACAATGTACTTCGGTAATAGTTCTAGACCAACAAAATAATCAGTATGCATTTTTTGATTACTGTCTCTTTCTGGGGAATGTGAGGGTCATAGACACAGTATAAAAACATCCTGGACCCCTCTCATGGATACTTCCAGAAAGCTTCCCTTCCTCTTCATCCACAAGTCAGGTGTAATTATTGCAGCGTTTCCTGCATCACTTACTTTTCATAAGACAAGTGCAAGCTTTAAAAGTCTTGGAGAATATATGTACTAAGGTGCTAGTAAATTTTCAATAAAGAAGGGATATAGAATATCAGTGAGGAATTTGCACAGGCTTAGAGGTTCTACACATTTCCAAAATCATTGTTCCCATTTTCCAATTCTGGGGATGTAAATTCAGACACCTTTTAACTAGAACCCAACTTTTCTCTCCTCAGATTTATCATTGCTCAAATATGTCCCTCTCGAGATTCCCATGTTTCTTCATCCAAACCTGTGTGAATCTGGTATGTAGGCAGTAAGGTGGATTTGTAAAGACCTGAAACCTGGAGATCTTCATACATAACTTTTAATTTTTTTTTCCTGTCTCTGACCATCATGAGGCTTATAGAATAGAGCGGTAGCTGATAATAGTGCACCATGATGTATCAGGCACATGAGACTTTTATACAATTTCTTGGGCCAATACCAATGCCAATATCAATACCAGTCATATGAATTTATAAGACTCAACAAAGTTGAAAAGACATATCTTATTTCCCAAGAGATTATAACATATTGAAAATTCTAAGTATTTCATATAATTATTCATTTGTTATTTTATATAATTTTGATTTATGATTTAATTATCTATTTATTATTTAATGTAGGATCTTGCTATACTGGTGAGGCTGACCTTCAACTCACACTCCTCCTTATTTATATTCCCAAATCCTGATATTTATAATGTGGGAACCAATGCCCTGTCAATCCTACTTAATTTTTATTCCTTCCTTTTTTTTAATAAAGAGAAAGTAACTTAAAGGCTGACCTGACTCTCCACACTTGAGGAAAAATAATTTAATGTTATTAATTAGACCCAGCACATGTTTATTTTGGGCAGACGACACAAAGAAAGATGGGTGATTCAGATGTAGAAATCTAGATTTCTGTGTTGGCATATTTCATTTGTTCCTATTTTTGATTTTGTCTTTTGTGTACTGGGCATTGAAAAGAGATTCACTGTACTAGTGAATTCAACTCCAGCTCATTTTATTGTGTTTTCAGACAGCACTTGCTAAGCTTCCCAGTGTGTTTTCAAACCTATGACCCTCTTTTGTGCATCCAGATTAACTGGGATTATTCTAAATCAAGACAGAGTACACATTTCAGACAAGACCCTTACTGGAGGGTGTCCACTCAACTAGGGCTCCCAAAACTTCCTGCTGTGGCCTTGCTCAGGGCTTCAACCACACTCTTCTTAACTGACAGATGCTCTATCAGTGCTCTATTGCCTCAGTGTGGTTGTGTCTGGTGCATTCAAAAGTGATATTTTTCTTTCAGGATATACTAGCCGCTTTCATGCATTGCTGATATAGGAAAAGGGCAGGAAGAGGCCCAGAATGAGTGATATTTGGAAGAATCACCTGCTCTCTGCCAGGACTGACTAAGCCAAGGACAAGGATGACTGCCACCAGACTGCAACATCCATAGTTGTTCATATGGAGCGGGAGGAACCTCAGACTGGCTCCCCCCTCTGCTCCCTCTCTCTGTAGCTCCTTTCCCATCTGAAGATCAACAGTATGTCATCTGGTGAGGACCACTCATCACCTGGTTCTCTTCTCATATTGTGTCTGCAGAAATCAGGCTGTCATGGCAGTACATAGAGGAATGTGCCAGGCCAAAGCAGCTCTGCTGTGTCTCCTAAAAAACCCATTAGCCAAGGGAAAATGTCTCTCTTTTAACATTGTCTGCAAACGATTTCAAACTTGTAATATACACAGCATCATCCCATATAAAATATATCCAAATATATATGATTATATATATATATATATATATATATATATGTCTGTGTGTGTGTGTGTATATATATATATATATATATATATATATATATATATATATATATTCACCACCCTGGTCACCTTCTAAGAGTTGCTCATATCTACGACGAACCTTCCTTTAGTTTGCTCTGGAAAAAAAGTGCACAAAGGACACTCACATACACAACAAAGGATCCAGTTACACCTACTTGATAATAGACCTCTTAATCATTTCCAATCCCATACCTCTCCCTGCCATACCTCCAAACAAGCCCCTCAACTTATCACCAGTCCTGCATAACTGAACACTAGCACACACCTGGAGAAGGTCTGAAGGGATGAGATGCAGCTGGTAGTACAGAAGGGTTTAGATTGTCCCTGATAAGGGTGAGCAGGTAACTACTAGAGAGCACAATGAATAGCAGATGGTACAGCCAGTCATGCAGAGACCTGTCAGAAACACAGTACCCTGCTTCAGAATTCTGGAATAAAAAATGAAACACAGCTAGTGAAGAAAGGAATAAAGGTTGATGTGTAAGATTAAATAAAGGAATTCTGCCAAAATGAAGGAGGGAGGAAACAAAAAATGATAAATAAACGCAGGGAGGATGAGTTCATAACACAATCAATCACCTATTTTTGTGAGAGTAGGGATGATGACCACTCAGATTATTGCAAAGAATGTTCCTCACTGTGAATACCAATCTCAGACAACCAGATAGAATCTGACTGTAACACAGAATGTGAATGCAATGAAATCGAGACTTCCAAGGTGCTATGAGCCTGCCCTAATAAAGTGCATAATTATGCCCAACCCATTTTCACTGGAAGTGATAAAGAACACTATGGAAAATGGCAATGCTTTGAACAAGTGTGAGACTGTGGAATAGCACTGCTTATCTTGGAAATGTGTATCTGTGTTTCACTGCTATGGGAATTTCACAGACTATCATCTGACAACTTTGCTTTAAATCTACCCAAAGATATGAGTGAAAACAGAACTTTTTATGCCCATGTGTGTTAGTACAACATCAAGACTTCCCTCATAATTGCCAGTCCTATGATTTCTGGGCAATTTTTTCGGGTTCTAGCAGGCTAAGGGTCAATGTTTCATTACCACATATTCATGTGTGGCTCCTGACTGATCAGAGATCTGAGGAGAAACAGCAGTAACTCATCACACCTTCACAATATTCAATACACATAGGGACTCAAACATCTTTGTTGTCTGAGTTTGGGTTTTAAAAACACATGCACCAACCAAAACACATTGCAAATAAGGTCATTGTTGACACAAAATAAACATGTATGCAGTACAACTTCCCACAAACACATTCACAGTAGAAGGACAGATTCATAGTCTCATTAAAGAGACAAATTCACATAATTATGGAACTTCTGTTCTAATATTGGTGCTGATTGTGAGGACAGTTTTGCTTCAACATTGTTGCTCAACTCACATGCTGTACCTCCTAGAAAGGACATACTGACAAACTCCTGTCCACCCCATCCTGCTGGGCTGAGGTCCCAAAGAGAAAGCAAGGATGCAAGACATCCTTCTGTGTCAGCTGTGAGGTCACCCAGCATGGAGCTCAAAGGCACCACTGTTCTGCTCCTCCTTATAAAGGGAGTTGTCTGGCTTCTCCCAGCACAGATTTGGGAGCAACTGCAGAACCTCCTCCAAGATGCTGGTGGTCCTACTCACAGTGGCCTTGCTGGCCCTGAGCCCAGCGCAGAGCTCAAATGAAGGTAAAAGCAAATGGGGATTGTAGGAACTTCTGTGGTTTAGAAAGCCACACTACAGAGAGGGAAGGGGAGGGAGGGAAGATTATGAGGACAGGATTACAGAGTTTTTATGAAAACTGTAAAACGACTTATGGCTCTGTTTCATGCCAGGGCTTTAGACCTTTAGGTAAAGTTGGAACATCCCTCTAGCTTTTCAACCAGAAGCATGAAAATGTAAGTTTTGCATTGGAAGAAAGATTGTTCCATGTTGTCAGAGATGCAAGGAAGGTGGGAGACTGACACAGGGAAGCCTGCTGTGGAGACATTATTGTGTTCCAAGCAGACAGGCTGAGGCTTCCAGGCTCTACAGCAGATGCAGGACACAGGAAGGAGAAATCCCAACATCAGAGCTATGTCAGAGACAGAGATCCAGAGACTACACTGGACTCTGCCTATAGAGAGGGAGATAAATATCAGGGTCCAATTTCTCATTTATCTCTGACTTACAATCAGTATTTCAATGAGCTGTGTGCATGACGTGGCCCTTAAAGTGCATGGAAGATTTCCATACTCAAAAAATGAAGGGTAGAAGCACTAAGGGTTTAAAAGAGGTGGAAAAAGCAAAATACCCACTTGTGATATTGAAATACCCAGAACTCTTATCGTATATTAACCATAATGTTTTACAGATGCTAGTTAAGACCTAAATGGTTTTCATATTTTCATGAAAGTGGCGAGGCTAAGCAGGGGCACCACCAGGCCTTTCTCTCACTTCTTCCTCCCTTTTCCTCAGCATCAGAGAGCATGGCTGAGTTCACTTAGAGGGGGTCCAGGTTGTGGTTGGAAGTCACCTTTCCCAGGAGAACATGGGTGACCCCTGAGATTGGTGACTAACTTTTCACTTCATCTGTTCTTATTTCCTAGAGGTCAGCTATGAAGGCCCTTCCACTCTATCAACAGGTAAGGCCAGTTCACCCTCAGTTGACCTTCTCCTCCTTTTCCTCAGGAAAGTTCATTTCGACAACCTCTCCTTACCATCATTTTTATTTTCAGCAACTAATGGAGGTCATTTCCCTCAATAATATAAAAAAGCCTTTCCAAAGATTTATTCTGGGGAAAATGACCAGAACTGCTAGCGTGATAACAAAAGGCAGAGTTAGGCTGTTGCCCAGAGAGAAAGAGTTTCTGAGAGGTGACAGAAAATGCAAATGAGCTAATCTGCATCCTCAGTGGTCATTCAGTGCTTCCTAAATCTTCTGGATGATAGAGCTCTGGAACGAAATGCACAGAATTGTGTGTGTGTGTGTGTGTACCTTGTGATACTGTGGATCAGTACTTCTAGAGGATCAATACATGCTACACGGTCTAAGCCAGTTCCCTGTGGCCCATCACCTTGGGTTTCCTTCACTCTATTATATGTTATCAAGGTTAGTGTAGGTCACTAAACGAATACATGTCTTCATTCAACATGTGGCTTACATGTCTGACATGAATTCATAGACAACAAGTAATCACTGCATGCAGAAGTAAAGCTGGTAACATTCGGATATACAATCCCTTTGCTTTGCTTGGCAACTGGAAGGTATCAAAGATTTTCCTTAACGGAAATTCAGAGAAGAAAAACTATCAAATCTGGGTAAGAAACAGTCCATGTGATGAGTATATCAGTTAAGAGATCTCCCCGTGAGGAGGAAATGGAAATGGAGGTTAGAGTTGAGAGGCAAGGTCTAGAATAAAGAGTCTGTGTACCAAGGCCAGAGAAGTGCCTGCTGAGGTTCTTCCACCAGCCATCACATCTGCTCTTGTGCTGTACTCACACAGAGGTTGAGGACCCAAGCCAGAGCTCCCAACAAGTCCCTCACAGACCACCTCCTGGAGGACGCCCACCCAGACCCCCTGCTGATGGTGGAGATGACAATGAAGATGAAGATGAAGGTGATGACTCAGAGCAGGGACCACCAGAAGGAGGCAATCAGCAGCAGCCAAGTCGTCCCCCTCATCCTGGACAGCAGCAGGGACCCCCCCAGCAAGGAGGCCAGCAACATCAAGGTCGCCCTCCTCGTCCCGGACAGCCACAGGGACCCCCCCAGCAAGGAGGCCAGCAGCAGCAGCAAGGTCGCCATCCTCATCCTGGACAGCAGCAGGGACCCCCCCAGCAAGGAGGCCAGCAGCAGCATCAAGGTCACCCTCCTCGTCCTGGACAGCAGCAGGGACCCCCCCAGCAAGGAGGCCAGCAGCAGCATCAAGGTCACCCTCCTCGTCCTGGACAGCAGCAGGGACCCCCACAGCAAGGAGGCCAGCAGCAGCAGCAAGGTCACCCTCCTCGTCCCGGACACCCACAGGGACCCCCCCAGCAAGGAGGCCAGCAACATCAAGGTCACCCTCCTCGTCCTGGACAGCCACAGGGACCCCCCCAGCAAGGAGGCCAGCAGCAGCAGCAGCAAGGTCGCCCTCCTCGTCCTGGACAGCCACAGGGGCCCCCTCAGCAAGGAGGCCAGCAGCAGCAGCAGCAAGGTCGCCCTCCTCGTCCTGGACAGCCACAGGGCCCCCCCCAGCAAGGAGGCCAGCAGCAGCAGCAGCAAGGTCGCCCTCCTCGTCCTGGACAGCAGCAGGGACCCCCCCAATCAGAAGGTAATTGGGAGCTTCTGCCTCATATCATCCTGCAAATCTCTGGGCATCACCTTCACTTTTCCAAGTGGGTAGAGTATAAAGTCCTCCCCAGCTCAGTTTACCCAGTGTACCCTAGAATTCTGGGGCAGCTGTGATTTAAGCTCACTCTCTAACAAGGGCCCTAATTGTTGTGCTTCTCAAAATGGAAGGTGCTAACAAATCATCTGGAAACATGTTGAAAGTTCAGGGTCATGGAACCCATTTCTAAATGTGTATAATCAGGCATTCTTGGGCAGTGTAGGATGACCATTTAAGTTCTTGAAGGTAACTCTGATCATCTGTCATCCTGTACCACATGTCCTTTCTGTCAGTGTTTACTGAGCATGGTTGCTTTTGGGGGGCAGGGCATTGATCTCCCTTTGTTCTGTGTCTCCTTGCTCAGACTCAGATGATTGCCCATTTCCTGTTTCCTTGTGACCATGAAAAGTCAGTTCCATTAACCACTGGGCCTCTCAGTCCAGAATCCCTGCCATGTGAATTCACCTGTGTGCTCCTAATTGGACACTTGATTTTTATATGCTTTTTGGCAAATTAATCTACACCTGACTAGAAATTCCAACTGAATAAAAAGGTGTTCAACTAAATCAGGAATGCACTTATCCTACCTCCTCATAACCTCCAACATAAAACTGGATCATTAATTTTTTTGTATATCCTCTTGGAAATATTGATACACATATGAGCACATCTCTCTATTTTACTCTACAAATGAGTATCATTATTTCTACTCAAATCTCATTGTTTCTCCTTTCAAGTACCATATTTTATAACAATTTCAGAGCAGTTCACGAGATACACAACTCATTTCTCCATCGTCCTTTCCTCCTTTTTTTCTTCCTTTTGTTCTTTTTTCTTCTTTCTAAACAAATTTCTACCTTAGTTTTTGAATTTATCCATTTCTTCTTCTCAAAATACCTCCTCGTTCTCCATCTTTTTGCCTCCTTCTTTGTTTATTATTTTGAATTTTTTAATAATTCATGGAATTACTGATTCAAACCTTCTCTAGTCAAGCCATGTGTAATACCCTTACTATTGTTGGACTTTGCAGTTATCCTTTTTGTACATCTGATCGTGACTATTTTCAATACCATCCACAAAATTAGTATCCCAGAAGTATTCTTCTTATATTTTTATTGATCCATTATAATTATCCATGATATGGGGTATGTTAACTATTTTATGGATACATTATAATGACACATGGTATTGGGATGTGTTAAAACCACACATTCACACAGTGAAAAATGTAACTTGTTGAGTTTCAATCCTCATACCTCTCCTTCCAGTAGTTATCTTTATTTCCTCATATGGTAAGTGTGAATGTAGAGCATGCTCAGTGCAAGATGTCTAACCAGGGTGGAAGGAGAAGCAAAAGAAGAGGACGTGGGCTCTCCCCTGCAGGGCTTCAGTGATGCCAGCCAGATTTTAGAAACCTCCTGCATGTCACATCTTCCCTACAAACTCCCCTCCCCCTTTTTTTTGTTTCAGAGAGTGAATAAGAAGACCACGTCCTTCGGAAAATTCTGCCATTGGAACAAAAGGGTCATAGCCATGTCCTCTATAGACTAATAAAATAATCAGCATGCATTTTCTGATTGCTGTCTCTCTTTCTGGGGTGGGAGAGTGTGGAATCTGAAGGTCATGGACACAGTGTAAAAATATCCTGCACCTCCCTCATGGATGCTTCCAGAAAGCTTCCCTCCTTCTTCATCCACAAGTCAGGTGTAGTCATTGGCCTGTTTCCAGCATTGCTTACATCAAAAGTGCTGCAAGGTTTAAAACTATTTGAGAATATATGTACTAAATGCTTGTAAATTTTCAGCAAAGAAAGAATAGAGAATATCAGTGAGGAATTTGCAAAGGCTGAGAGGTTCTACACATGAAAATCTTTGACCCTGATTTCCAAGAATGGGAATGGAGTTTCAGGCACCTTTCCCCTAGAACCCATCATTTCTCTCCTGAGTTCATCATTGCCTAATTCTGTCCCTCTCTAGATTCCCACCTTTCTTTGGAACCTGTGGGAATTTGGTCAATAGACAGTAAGGTGCATTTTCTGAGACATGAAACTTGGAGACCTTCACACATGACTCTGGTTTTCCTCAGTCTCTGGATCGTCAACAGGCTTATAGAGTAGTGACTGGGCTGATCATAGCACACTATGTTGTATTAGGCATTTGAGAATTTCATACAGTTTCTTGGACATACATCAATCATATGGATTTATATAGCTCAACAAACTTAAAACAGCTTATCTTTAAAGAAATTATAACACATTGAGTCATTCTAGGTATTTTATATGTTTATTTATTATAGTTGTTTTATATAATTTTTATTTATTATTTAATTATCTATTTGGTAATTAATATAGAGTCTTGCTTTGTTCATGAGGCTGACCTTGAACTCACGCTCCTCCTACTTTATATTCCCAAGTAATTGAGATTGAAAATATTGGATCCCATGACAATTCATTCCTAATTAATTCTATTCCCCCTATTTTTGTTAAAGTGAAAATAATTTGAGATATTTTGAAGCTCCCTAAAATTTTCTAAAATCCTATAAATTACAAAATGGCTTGAATGAGAATATGATTTTTGGAAGAATTCAAACCTGTCCAAAGGTTTAACAGCATTTGAATAAATATAATCATGGCTCAATTTCAAACAAACCCAAAGTGTCAAAATATTATGCAGACACATTGGGTGAGGTGTTGTAATATTGAGAAGACTCACGTTTCTTAAGAAGTCAAAGTCTGCATAAAACACATCATGAAGCATATGGTAAGTATCTTGATGAAACAAAACCTTTGTTTCCTGGACCATTTGCATGAAAGGAACAGAAAATCCTCTACATTTTAACATCAATACTCAGAAAAATTTATTATTTCAACAGAGATCAAAACCACTTCTCTTTTTCTTCCAAAATCCATACGATATTGGAAGTGTAAACCAGTTTAAATCATAATTTGTGAATAAATGCAATCAAATCTTAGACAGATTAGTTGCACCTATAATTTGTTTTTCAAATTCCCATTCCAGAAATAACTATGATTTTCTAATATCTATTTAGGTTTATTCCGTGTTGTGAAACAATTAATTCTAATTAACAACAAGAATTGCTTTGTTTTTCATCACAAAAACAAAAACCAAATCTTTCAGAGCTTATCTTTTTGCTTGTTGGAAACATGTTTTACATTTCCCCTATATAGAGCTGCTTTCCTTATTTATTTTGAATTCTTCATTTAGCTTCTTTGATTTTATTAAATTGCATTTAGTGCTTTTATAACTATTTTTTGTGCCACAGAATGGAATTCTTAGCACATTGAGTAGTGTTTCTTTTTCATGTAGTAAAACAAGAGTAGATACATTTCTGTTTACGATTAGCAATTAAAATTATCTTAGGTAATCCAACTTAGGTATTTACTAAGTATGCATTACATTACTGAACTTATCAATACTTAGGAGTCCAAGGTCTGAGAATTGGAAAATATTTTAACAGATATTTTATAAATATAATCAGTGCCGAAACCCATTAATACACTTTTAACTTTCTTGCACATATTCATCTGTTATTAACAATTATATTTAGAATACTCATGAAAATTTTATCATGATTGACAAAGCTACCCATCATCTCATGTTAATTCTGCCTGGAGTATTTGCCTGTCATCAGAGTGAAACTATAAAAGTTAAATACCTGGATTTTGCTGTTTTAATTATCATCCTTGAGAAGAAAGTGATGGTTTGTGCACTTTTCCTGATGGTAAACTTCCAGTCCTAAATAACAAGTATGTTAGTACTTTCTGACAGGAGGGGATGTCTTTCACATGGAGATTTCACAAATTCCTTTAAGGAAAAGTAGGAAGTTTAAAGAGTTTGTTTGTAGTTTGCACTGGTGTCGACTTCTGTGATGACTGAAGTCTCAGGTTATTTTCAAGAAAGAATTGGTATTCTGTTTTTGAGCAGATATCAGGCAGGCAAAGAGGATGCTTCTTCCTTTGCCATTTCACAAGTACCCTAAAATAGCAGTCATGTAAAATGTGTATTTTGGAGTGAATGCTTATGTCATTCTTTTCATCTCTGTGACAGAAATACCTGACAACCAAAACTTGGAAAGTTGATTTTGGACTACTCTTTAAGAGTTTCAGTTTATGCTTAGCCAAATCCATTTCTCTTTGCCAAGGCAAGGGAGAATATCAAGACAGAAGGAAATGGTAGAGGTAAACTAGGAAAGAGAGAGAGAGAGAGAGAGAGAGAGAGAGAGAGAGAGAGAGAGAGAGAGAAGAACACAAGGAGATAGGAACAAATATAGAATCAACATTGCATGATATCAGTGGCCCACCTCCTCTACCTGTGACCCACCTGCCTGCATTTACCACTTGGTAATCCATTCAAATTATTGATTCATTAGATTATTCATTCAAATTATTGATTCATTAGATTAATCCACTTGATAAGTTATAGCTTTTAGGATTGAATCATTTCACTTTTCACTTGAACTCAGGGGCTCTTGGGCGACATCTTATATCCAAACCATAACATTCCAACCCTGGTCCCAGAAAGCTCATCTTCATCTCACAATGGAAAATGTGATTAGTCCATTTCCAGGGTCCCCATAGCCTTAACAATTTTAGCACTTCCCAAAAACCCAAGTCCAAATTCTGCTCTGAGACTAAAGGGAAACTCTTGACTTTGAGTCCTAACCCCCAAATTGAAAGCCAGTTATATGCAGCCAATATCTAAAGACACAGAGGAAACCTTTCCATTACAAAAGGGAAGAATGGGGCAACACTGAAGGGTTGGGACAAAAACAAGATTAAACCCCAGCAGGTAAACATTAGGTCCAGGAATCCCACATTCAGCTTTTGGGCCCTATGGTATAAAGTGTGATCTCAAAGGGGCCTGGGCAACCCCACACCCATGACCTTGCCAGTCAGTCCACATGGACCCTCTCTTAAGCTGGCTCTGTTCATTGACAATGTCTTTCCTCAGCAGACATATCATAGCACTGGTGTACCTTAATTCTGGCATTTCCCATTCCACCCATAATTTCATCTTTACAGCTTCATACATCACCCTCTCAGGGGTTGCATGCAGGACTTCTAACCCTGTCACTCTTTGCTTGATCTCTCAGGCCTTCCTTGGAAATCTTGGTGGAAGTTTTAATTTCCCATTAACTCCATCATACTGTCTTCCTGAAAAATAAGCTCCACATGGAGGATACCAGTCCAGTGCCTGCTGGAGCAAAACTGGACCCTCTTGGACCAGGCCTATAGTAGCTTCTTACTGCCTGGATGATGGAGCATGGTGAAACAAATCCTGGGGAAACAACTTCCTAGGCACCCCTGTGAGAACAGGGTCTTCCCATGTTCTCTGGGGTTTTACTTTTACACACATTCTTAAAACCTGACTTGCTAAACCTGCATTCAACAGAATGCGAAGGGGCTGCTAACACCACTCCTTACTCACCTTGGAAGGAGAGGAGATGTAAGAGTCTACTACTGGAAAACAGGGCAAGAAATATAGGACAGCCTTTTGTCGTAAGTTGAGTGTTCATCATGGAGAAATCACCACTGGGCAAATATCAAAACTGCTTTTCCTAGAGCAGGTCCTGTGTGAGACAGTCTTGAGACTTACCAGGTGGAATGAGATGAGTTCAGGCCAGCATTATTTCCCACCTTGGAGTGGGGCTGACTCATACTCAAAGCCTGGATACTGCATATACCTACAGCTTTGACACTCAGTTGTGAGTTAATCATGACATGGAAGCCAAGGTACTGTCTGCACTAACACTACTGACAATTTTAGTGTCATTGTGTGAAGTAAGACTTTGATTCTGGAGGGGAAGACAAACTGCTGGGCACAATACTTGGAACTCAGGACCAGTGTGGTTCAGTCTAATAGTGGGCAGAGTCTAGAAGCACACACAGCCAGACTAGTGCACATGGTTGCGCCTCTCAAATAAACCTGTACAAGGGAGAGACAAATGAGCCCAGTCTAACAGAGTTCCATTGGATCCCAGGTGACCTATGGCTGGTTGCAGTAGTTGTGGCTCAGGAATTCAGACTTATTGGCAATCAATAAAGGGGTGTCTTTTTCCTTCCCAGTGTTTCACTAGTCTCAGAGAGCTTTAAGTTCTGAATGCAATAGCATTAAGGTGTGCATGGCCATAGTTCTCGCAGAGTCCTGCAACCTGTCACCCCTAGATGATCCTTTACAGAGTAGAACAGAAATAAGCAGTGACAGATCACAGGCAGGTGACTGATGATGAAAACTCTTTGCATTCTTCAGCTCCAGAGAGAAGCTTGAAGGGACAAAGTACCATTCTGAGGTGCTCAACCTGTTTGTTTGGAACATACCAGATAGGAATTGGGAGCTAACTTGGACTTGGATTACCCTCAGCTCCTGAAATAGTGACAACACACCAAAACCAACCCACAGGACACCTCTACTTTGGCCATCCTTGAGTAGTGAAAGAGCAGAAGTGACTAGAGACTCAGAGCAAAGAAGCAGCCTCCTTGGAGTCAGGGCAAGATAGTCACAAAGGTTTTCAAACTATGAAGACTGGCATAAGTACCTATCCTTGAATAGGCACAGTATCTTTCATAACAAAAAGCTTCCAAAGCTTTCAGGGAATTAGGGCCTTATTTATAGTTAGAGTAAATTGACAGACTCTGACTGGAAAATATCCAGTATGGGCAAATGTGTAGATGAAGAAACTAACTTTTATCTGATTTAAGGAAAATGAAGAAGCTTCACGAGAACCCAAAGAAATAATTCAATACTATAGCTGAAAAACTTAATAGAGAGATGGAAGCAATTAAAAAATCCAACTGAAATTCTTGAACTGAAAAATATAGTACATGGAATAAAAAATATCATAAGAAGAATCAATACCAGAATTGGTTACACAAAATGGGAAATTAATTATGTTGTATAGTGGATTTGAAATTGCAAAGTCAGTGGAGAGAGAAGGAAAAATAATAAAGTAGAAGGAAGAAATGGTGGTGGAAACTGGAACAGAATTAAGAGTAAATATCCTAGCTATTGAGGTTTAAGAGGAAATTGAAATACCCAAGTTGTGAAACATATGTCAAAAGAGATCATGGCAGAAAACTTCCAAAGATAGAGAAAGATATAAATTCAAGGTACAATGAGGTCAAGCAGTAAGACTTGACTCAAATCCACACCAATTAATATTAATACTAATTAATTAATATCAATACCTGTGACCAAGGCCACAGGTAAAGAGAGAATTCTCAAACCAGTAAGAAAAAGGGGAGAGGGAGCACTGAAGTGTGTCCCAGTTGGCCAGACGACCAACTTCTCCAGAAAACCTTTTTGACAAGAAAAGAAAGACATGAATATTTCATGGTAATGAACGAAAAAGAAACCCTGTGAAGCAAGAATCCTGTACCTAGCATAGCTCTCCTTTAGAAATTAAGAAGAAATAAAGACATTCTAAGAGAATTAAAAGCTGACCTGATGTATCACCACTGGACTGATCCTATAAGAGCTGTGAAATGGAGTTCCTCAAACTGAGACTGAAACCTCAATGACTAAGAAGAGAACATAAGAAGCAATAAGACTCACTAGTTGGAGTAGCTAAAATGAAAAATAGAGAATGCCTTGATATTGAAAACACAGTGAGTAAGCCATTTATGTCTTTACTATGAGATTGAAATAAAAAAGTTAAGAATAATAATTACAATAGTATGTTAACAAAAATTGGGCAGATATTAAATGGGTCATCAAAAGTTCAAAATGTGCAAACCCATGCTTTTACATTAGTATATATTACATTTATTTTTTCCCATGTTATATTATTGATATATCATTTCAACATAGCTTTTTGAAGTCAATACCAACTGTGGTTAGGTTCAAGCAAAAGTTTGTAATTGACAAATTCAAGGCAATAAATGAAAAATCAAAAGATACTACTAGATAAGTCACTTAAGTAGAACAGAAATTTATAAGAGAAAAAAAAGAAACACAATGAAATGATAAATGAGTTAAGAGTTTTGCTTTTGTAAGTCCTACATACTGAAAATTACCTGGAATATAAATGGTTAAAGTATTCAATTAAAAGACATGTTTTGATCAAATGAGTTAATAAAAATATTCAAGTATGTGTTGACTATTAGAATATCTATGAATATGCATAGACTGAGATTGAGAAATAAAACAAACATTTAACAGCTTTATGTCAACCTTATATTTAAACTGCTGTAATGGTAGGATTGTAATTTTGGGGAGATCAAGATAATGACCACAAGAAGTAAGCATACAAGCTAAGAACTAAGAAAGCCCTGACCTCACTGATTCTCAATGGACATTCAAAAGTCAACACTAGTGGGTCTTAGATAAAGCATCCATCTTCATCCTATCTTATAAGGATTAAATTTCAAACAATGAAGCCTTTGCAGACACTCAAACCATATCCAACCATAATAAAGGTCATAACAGATGATTTTCAAGTATGAATTCCACACCTTTGTCAAGTAGCCCATATATATTTGAGCATTTTTAATTCTGATTGGTTACACATCCCCTAATTTCCACTTCAGAATTCTTAGAGAAAATAGACTAGGTAAGTAAACAGTTTTCAGGTGGAAGAAGTTCAAACAGACAACAATAATGGCCACTTTTCAATCCAGGGGCTCTGATTCTCTTAACTTGTAGAAACTGGAATTTCTAGAGAATTTATGAACTAACTTAAAAAATTGAGAGTACCATGGACATTGAGAGGAGGTTTTCAACCTTAACAATATCATAGTCATTCCATGTTTTTGAGGAATCTCTATGCTCCTTTTAGCTCAATACACAATAGCCAAATTATGAAACAGAACTTGATGCCCTTCAAAGAATGGGTAAAGAAAATGTGGCATATATACACAACAGAATATTGCTTAACGTTAAAGAAGAATGAAATTATGGCATTTGTAGGTAAATAGATGGAGCTGGAGAATATAATGCTAAGTGAAATAAGCCAGTCCCCTAAACCAAAGGCTGAATGTTTTCTCTGATGAGTAGATGCTAATTCACAATAATGGGGATGTGCTAGAGAAAAATAGAGGTACTTTGGATTAGGTAGAGGAGAGTGAAGAGGAGGGAAGTGGCATGGGGGTAGGAAGGATTGTAGCATGAATCAGGTGTTATAACCCTATGTACAAATCTGATTACTTGACCATTGTGATTGTATAAAATGTACATCTAGAAGAAAGAGGAGTTACACTCAATTTATGCACAACATATCAAAATTGCATTCTACTATTATGTGAAACTAAATAGAACAAATTTTTACAAAGGAAAAAAATCATAGCCAGCCATTGTGGCAGATGCTTGTAACTAAAGAGACTTGGGAGGCCAAAGCAAGTGGATTGCAAGTTCAAGGCTAGCCTAACCAAATGAGTAAGGCCCTAAGCAACACAGAACTCTATCAAAGTAAAAAATAAAAAGGATTGTGATTGTAGGTCAGTACCAAAGCACTGCTAGTTTCCATCACCATTATGAAAAGGAAAAAGATATGTGTTATTTTTCTCTTCAATATATTGTAAACAATAATGGATCTCAAATGTCTTAAAAATTGAATGTGTTTCTTTTTATTTTCTAATACTAAATGAAAAGTATCAGATCAACTTGAATCTATATATGTACAAAGAACTGTTTATAGGTGTAATATTTTTCAACTGTGTGGTACTAACCAAGGAATTGATAACTCTATTCAAAAACTTAAAAATATAAATGCTTATGTAAATTGAAGAATGTCTCTCAAAACTATAAAAATGACCAGAAATACTATTCAAGTTTATGTGATTTAAGTAAATCATTATTAAACAGGACAAGCTTCACTTTGTGATTTAATAAAAATATCTATTTGATCTAACATTTCAGCTTTCAGGATTATAGGAGTGAAACATTTTGTCTTCCTTGGGTTTTACATCTCTACTGAATGTGAAGGTGACACCACTCTGTGTTCAATAACAAATGTGTGAATGAAAAGGCAGAATCTGTTACTTCATGTACATCAAACAGCAATGAGAAGATACTGAATGTTATAGTTTGGGTATGAGGAATCCCCCTAAAGTTTCCTTGGGAATGCAGAAAATAAAATGATTATGAGAGCCATAACCTAAGCATATACCATAACCATTTAATGGATTTATAATTTGAAGGTATTACTGGGCAGTAGCTGTAGGCAAGGGAGATATGGATAGAGAAAGTGTGTCACTGGGATATGCGTTTGGGATTATATATTTTGTCCCATGCTGCTCACACTGTTCCCCAGCTGTCATGTGCTGAATAGTTTTTGTCCAGTTTGCCCTACTGCCATGATGTTCTGCTGACCTTATGCCCAGAGAAGAGGCATAAGCCAACCATGAACTGAAACTCTGAAACCAAGAGTCAAATAAAAATTTTTTTCCAACTGCTAACACAGCAGTTGGAGGCAAGAAGTGGGATCATTGCTGTGACTAATCAGACCATGATGTACAGAATTTTTGAAACTAGTTGGTGTGAGAGTTTAGAAAAATTTGGAGATGCAGGCTGAATAAGGCTTAAAATGTTGTAAGCAGATCTCAATGAGTGATTCTGATGAGTTTCAGTAATCAAAATGCAGATAGGAAAGAGAAGAGTAAGGAATGTGTTCATGAGTTTTAAAGAGGAATGGGCACTCTGTTGGAAATTGGAACAGAGGAACAGCTTACACTCTGGTAAAAAAAAAAAGTTGACATGAGACATTCTGCAAGGTAAATTTAAATTTTATGGACTAATGAATCTGGCAGAGAAAATATCAAGACAGCATAACATTCATGTACTGGCATAGGTGTTACTGGAAGCTTTCAGCCATGTTTACACTGAGAATCGGAGCAAAAACAAGAAGAAAGATTTAAAACACTTGCTGTTTAGCAAAAGAAGAAATACTGGTAATGTGTGCTTGCTGAGGAGATTACCACCACTAATGAGAAATTGAGTGTTTGTATGAGAGGATAAGAAAGATGCCTTGAAGGTATCTCAGGAATCAGCATGACCACATCCGTTGCAGGCTCTGGGGTTTAAAACTAAACCCCAGAAAACATGGGAAGACCCTGTTCTCACAGGAGTGCCTAGGAAGTTGTTTCCCCAGGATTTGTTTCACCATGCTCCATCATCCAGGCAGTAAGAAGCTACTATAGGCCTGGTCCAAGGGGGTTCAGTTTGGCTCCAGCAGGCACCAGACTGGTATCCTCCATGTGGAGCTTATTTTTCAGGAAGACAGTTTGCTGGAGTTAATGGGAAATTAAAACTTCCACCAAGATTTCCAAGGAAGGCCTGAGAGATCAAGCAAAGAGTGACAGGGTTAGAAGTCCTGCATGCAACCCCTGAGAGGGTGATGTATGAAGCTGTAAAGATGAAATTATGGGTGGAATGGGAAATGCCAGAATTAAGGTACACCAGTGCTATGATATGTGTGCTGAGGAAAGACATTGTCTATGAACAGAGCCAGCTTAAGAGAGGACTGTGGACTGACTGGCAAGGTCATGGGTGTGGGGTTGCCCAGGCCCCTTTGAGATCACACTTTATACCATAGGGCCCAAAAGCTGAATGTGGGATTCCTGGACCTAATGTTTACCTGCTGGGGTTTAATCTTGTTTTTGTCCCAACCCTTCAGTGTTGCCCCATTCTTCCCTTTTGTAATGGAAAGGTTTCCTCTGTGTCTTTAGATATTGGCTGCATATAACTGGCTTTCAATTGGGGGTTAGGACTCAAAGTCAAGAGTTTCCCTTTAGTCTCAGAGCAGAATTTGGACTTGGGTTTTTGGGAAGTGCTAAAATTTTTAAGGCTATGAGGACTCTGGAAATGGACTAATCGAATTTTGCATTGTGAGATGAAGATGAGCTTTCTGGGACCAGGGTTGGAATGTTATGGTTTGGATATAAAGTGTCATCCAAGAGCCCCTGTGTTCAAGTGAAAGGTGAAATGATTCAATCATAAAGGTATAACATAATCAGTGGAGTAATCTAATGAATCAATAATTTGAATGGATTACCAAGTGGTAAATGCAGGCAGGTGGGTCACGGGTAGAGGAGGTGGGCCACTGATATCATGCAATGTTGATTCTATATTTGTTCCTATCTCCTTGTGTTCTTCTCTCTCTCTCTCTCTCTCTCTCTCTCTCTCTCTTTCCTAGTTTACCTCTACCATTTCCTTCTGTCTTGATATTCTCCCTTGCCTTGGCAAAGAGAAATGGATTTGGCTAAGCATAAACTGAAACTCTTAAAGAGTAGTCCAAAATCAACTTTCCAAGTTTTGGTTGTCAGGTATTTCTGTCACAGAGATGAAAAGAATGACATAAGCATTCACTCCAAAATACACATTTTACATGACTGCTATTTTAGGGTACTTGTGAAATGGCAAAGGAAGAAGCATCCTCTTTGCCTGCCTGATATCTGCTCAAAAACAGAATACCAATTCTTTCTTGAAAATAACCTGAGACTTCAGTCATCACAGAAGTCGACACCAGTGCAAACTACAAACAAACTCTTTAAACTTCCTACTTTTCCTTAAAGGAATTTGTGAAATCTCCATGTGAAAGACATCCTCTCCTGTCAGAAAGTACTAACATACTTGTTATTTAGGACTGGAAGTTTACCATCAGGAAAAGTGCACAAACCATCACTTTCTTCT